>NC_086175.1:138258489-138574739 GCF_023053635.1 Elgaria multicarinata webbii
CTTCAAGAGTAGCCATGGTGGCTTAGGCCTTTAAATGCGCCGTGGATTCCTCTGACATCCGTTGGTGCAGCAAGGGGCAGAGAGTGGTGGTGGGGGAGACGTGGTCACGGGGGAAAGTGGGTCCTGGCAGAGCTGAGGCGGGCGGCCACTTGAGGAGCACGGGTCCTTCTTTTCTGCCTAGCTGTTTCCCTCCACAGCACGCGCCCTTCCACAGATCTCCCCTGTTCCTGGCTTGCGCTTTGCGTTGATTACATTGCTGGGCAGGCCCTGATTTACAGCCCTCCGGTTTTCACCTGTCCCCTGGCACCGGAGTAGCAGCAGGTGCATGGCACGGATGGCCGCCCTTCCCTTCCGAGATTGCAGGTGCAAGGGCGGCTTGGGTGGGTGGTGATAAATGGCCACAGGGTGTGTGAGGCAGTGTGGTCGTCCTGCTGATAAATAAAAGGTGATGGGACAGTGGTGACAGCAGAGGAGGAATTGATCGTTAAAGGCCCCGCAGGCTGGAAACGTCTTTGTGGAGAAGCAGTGGTGTTGGGGCTGTGTTTGCGTCTGGGTGATGGCACACCCTGAGTGCTTGTGGGCCCAGGCGGGGCAAAGAGACAGCCTGTATCCGAACGGCCGGAGGAGGGATGAGTGAAGCCGGAGGGCTGCTGAAGTGCGGGTGCCAGAATGAGACCCCCCTGCCCTGCCCTGCCCTGCCCTGCCCTGCCCTGCCCTGCCCTGCCCTGCCCTGCCCTGCCCTGCCCTGCCCATTAGGAATTGCTGGTGAGTCCTGGCCCTTTCCCCTCCGTGCCTCCTGTTTGGCTTGCTTCTCAGTAAGTGGTGGCCGGGTTTGGCTCAGGGGCCTCAAGTTACTGACCCCTGTTCAGAATTTGCAGCCAAAGAGATCTTGGGGCGGTGATGGAAGGTGGCCTCTTAGCCTGGTGCAGTGGTGCATGTTCAGAGTAGACCTACCTGGAGCCTGGGATACCCTGCCGGATGTGCAGGAAACGGACGTCTGGGCCACACCAGGGTGCACCGTCTTATTTAGCCCAGGGGCAGCGAGGGCGGGACAAACCAAACAACCCATTTAGTAGGGCTAGCTGGCTGCGTCAGCCTTCCTCGCCCCCTCTTGTGCTAATTCATGCAGCTCTGCCTTCCACCACCTCATTCCATAAGAACGTGAGCCCTGAGGCCGGATCAGACCGAGGGTCCATCTAGTCCAGCACTCTGTTCACACAGGGGCCAGGAACCCACAAGCAGGGCATGGTGCAACAGCACCCTCCTGCCCATGTTCCCCAGCGACTGATGCATGCCTCTGATACTGTAGGTAGCTCTTAGCCATCAGGGCTAGTAGCCATTGATAGCCGCCTTTTCCAGGAATTTATCCAACCGCCTTTTAAAGCCATCCAAATGGGTAGCCATCACCACACCTTGTGGCAGTGAGTTCCATAGTTTAACTATGCACTGTGGGAAGAAGGCCTTCCTTCTATCTGTCCCGACCCTCCCACTATTCAAGACTCTAGAGCAGCCTTCCTCAACCTGGGGCGCTCCAGATGTGTTGGACTGCATCTCCCAGAATGCCCCAGCCAGTCCAACACATCTGGAGCGCCCCAGGTTGAGGAAGGCTGCTCTAGACCATTCAGCATTATGGGATGACCCCATAAAGGACTCTAGACCCTCCTCCCTTACCTGGGGCTGGCAGGCAAGGTTTCTGCCCCAGAAAGTGGGTCTCCCGGGCACAAATGAATCGCTCTTCAGGCCTGACCGACTTGGCAGCGGGACTATTTTGAAAGGCGAAATTCCCGTGGAACCAGTACCTCACGTGATTTGGAAGCTATACTTCTATTAATGCAGCCCAAAATAGCATTTGCTTTTTTTGCAGCCATATCACACTGTTGTCTCATATCCCCACACAGCCTCAAAGATCACTGGGTGACCTTGGGCCAAGTCCCTATCTTTCAGGGTGGTGTTTTTTTTTGGTAGGGTAAGTGGGATGTGTGTGAATTTTGTTCACCAACCCAAGCTCCTTGGAGGAAAGGCAGGATCTAAAATGGAATGATAATGAAGGCACGTGTCTGATAGCGCAATCCTATGCATGCTTACCCGGGAGTAAGCCTCAGTGAAAACAGGGCTTTCCTTTCGAGTAAACATGCATAGGATTGTGCTGTAAATCTCCTAAAGACGCTAGCAATACTCTGACTTCAGCTCTTGCAGATAACTTGAAAGGCCTGCTGCAATACTTGGGGAGTAAATCAGTCATGATCAGCTTGGTTTCAAAGGGACTCCGCTGTGATTATTTTTAGTCAGTTCGGGGTCAAAATGTCGCTGAGGATATGATCCAGCCAAAGTTAAGCACTTTAAACTCCCGCTGTTTTCAAAGGTGGAATGGAGCACAGACGTAATTGGTCTGCATCCAAAAGGAAGCAAGTTCCAGCATGCTGTGCCTTCAAGGGCAGAGGTACTGGGGAGGGGGGGCATTCTTCAAATGAAGCAGGGAAAAGCCTGGCCGGGGTCTCGAAGGGTGACCTCGGGGGTCCCCTCGCACCGTAACTTTCCCTAAGGATGAGCACAGTAGGATCGCAGTGCTTAAATAAATAACTCCCTCTGGTAGCAAACTCCAGGACAGGGCTGGAGCCAAAAATGGGGGCATTGTTTAGCAAGACGTGGGTACCATCAGTCTTGGAACTGTAAAGGGGGCGCTTCTCCCCCAGTGATCAGCTGGGGAGGATTGAGCATGCCCAGTGGACTCCAGGATCTGTGTAATAGTGAGTGTTGGTTGGAAAAGAAACACAGGCCATAGCTAGACCTAAGGTTTATCCCAGGATTGTCCTGGGGTCAAACCTCTTCATCTAAGTGCCACACAGGGCATCCAGCGCTCAGGCAGGGACGGACCCGGGATGATCCTGGGATAAACCTTAGGTCTAGCTACGGCCACAGAAAACTAAGGAGGGTGTGGCGAAGGAGAGGTGAATTGATCCACTTGAACTCCGAACCACTCCGACTATCTGGAAGAAAGGCATGTCTGCTGGAACGTAGAACAGAAGCACTCCTGCTAAGAGGTGCGTAGATTCTGTAACATTTTGTTGCAGATCGAGGTTATACAGTACAAATACCCAAGGTCATTTTTTAAAAAAAATGGGAATGTGTGAAACCTGGAGCCAGTAGAGCGCGATATTATTTTCCGAGTGCACCGTACAAAAGTGTTATGCATAGAATATTCTTTCAACCTTAGCTATAGTTGTCAGTAATCTTAGAAGAACCATGAACTGCTTGGCTAATTTTTAAGGGAGAATGATGGGATTCTCTCTCCCCAGCGAGGTGTGCTGGCCACGTCTCCGTGCAACGTCCATCCTTTTCATTCTTCTGAGCATTTCATTTTCAAGCGTTAATGCTAGCCTGTTGCTCAAGGAAAACATAATTAGGCAGGTCTGGCTCTTGTGAAGTTTTTTTATTGAATGTTTTCAGAGAGGTGTTACGTTCTAATATGCATGCTGCCATAAGCTTCTAAGGGTGCAATCCTATACATGTTCAGACAGAATAAAGCATAGCGGGCTGTAGGATTGCTCCATAAAACAGCCTCTTCCCCCATGTGGCAATCCTCCAGGGTGTTGGTCTACAACTCCCATAATCCCCCAGCCAGCAGGAGGACAGCACATCTGGAGAGAAGCAGTTTGGAGAAGGCTGCTTTAGAGAAAGGACATAAATGCTTTCAAACATTTATTGTTATTATATTTGTTCAATACCTCATATAATGGATTTGTCTAGGCGTTGGTAAACTAAAAGCCCATCTCTCCAGCCCTGTATCCTGCTTCTAACAGGGGACAGCCATGTGCCTTCAGCAGGCCAATGGCTTTCTGTTGCTACTGGTCTCCCAGCGACTGCTGTTCAGAGTGTCCCCTGCCTCTGAAGGTGGAGGTTTGGTATGGCTAATAGTGGCAGTTAACCTGATAAAGCCATCCTCTATGAAGAGTATTTATTTAAATATTATTCTGTGAAGTGCTATATAAAAAATAAGTGGCGTGAGCTTTTGGTGAGGGTAGTTAGTGGTGCGGCAAAGGGAACTGTGTATGTCACGGGTGTGGATCCGAATTCGATTCTGAAGAAGCTCCCAGTTGTGGTGGGGGAATCCAGTGACCCTGTTCAGACGACACGCTAAGCCACAGTGGTTAAGCATGTTGATTTAAACACTATGGCTTAGTGTGTCATGTGAACCATTGCTAACCTTGGTGGCTACATACCCACAGTTTAAACACACACACTAACCATTTGCTGCAAAAGCGTTAGCAGCCTAACCATGGCTTAGTGTGTTGTCTGAACAGGCCCAATGATGGGCGGGGCTCCAGGCGAAGGGCGGGGCCAAAGGCAGAAGAAGTGGGGCAAGAATACCGTCCTATTTTAGCTTAAAGCCCTGGCTGTCAGTAAGTAAGCCTTAGGGGAGACATTTCAACTTTTTAGTAGGGCTGTGCTCCGCTCCATTTCTGGTCGTAGAAGCAGGAGCGGAGCAGCCTGATTCGCCTCCGCGAAAGGCAGATCTGAATCGGGTTGGGGGAGCTGCGGATGGAGGCGAAACAGTTCGCCTCCATCCGGAGCTCCGAATGCAGGTAAGTGGGGGGGAGGGGTTCACCTGGCGCCGGTGGCGGAGCCAGAGAAGGGGGAAGGGGGGCTTACCTGTGTCCATCACAGAGCGGAGCGGGGGAGGGTCGGATCGACCCGAAGCGGTTCGGGCCTGATCTGAAAGTTCCAGATTGGGCCACGAAGCGGTTTTGGGGGTCCGTGCACAGCTGTACTTTGTAGAATAGGGGAAAAGCTGGAAACCATCACATGGCTTTTGCTTGAGGGAAAGGGGGAGGGCCATGGGGGGGTTACATCATAGGCATGCAGGAAGCTGCCTTATACTGAGTCAGGCCCCTGGTCTATCCAGCCCAGTACTGTCGACACTGACTGGCAGCCAGGGCTCCCCAGGGTCTCTGGTGGGGTACTTTCCCCTCTCCTTACCTGGAGAAGCCGGGTTTTTTCCTCTCACAGGCCTGAAATTCAGCATCCCTGCTGCACATGCTCAGATGCACTCTCGTTCTTGTTCCTGAGGTTCTATTGAAAATCAAGCTATTCAGGAGTAGCCCCTCTTCACACATCCCCCAAAAGCACTCTCTGTGTTTTGCCAATACCAGGGCAAGAGATATTTTTGAACGGCCCTGAGTTCCACCCCCAGTTTTCATCCCCCAACCTGTTTTGGCTGTCTTGCGTGGGCTGGGATGTTTTCTTTGCTGTGTCTGGGTTTCTCCTCCCCCCCTTTCCCATCCACCCAAACCCCATGTATGTTGTGGAGGGGGAGGCGAGCGAGGCCTTAACCTCCACTGGAACATTTAATTTCCCAGGATTAAGAGGTAGATCTGTGGAGCTGTGATTAAGAGAAGCTGGTAATTTGGGGTTTTTTGTGTGTGGGGGGGGCTGTGTTTGCTGCAGCGTCCCCTGATTATGGCTGTTGTCTTAAAAATAACCCGGAGCGATTTTAAGAACGTTTCTGCTGGTGCGTTTGCAGGGAGGGGTGTTAATCGGAGCTGAGTTTGGGCCCCTAAACCTGTACCTACGTCTCGGCTTTGGTCAAAGTCAAATCACAATAAAGTGCACCTCTGGGAATGTGCAGAGTTCTTTTTGAAGAAAGGCAGGATGTAATGACTAAATAAGAGAAAGCTTTCTTAATTGTTGAGAAAACGTAGCCTGTGTATGAACTACGTAGCCACTGTGGTGTAGTGGTGAGAGCGTTGGACTAGGAATTGGGAGATGTGAGGTCTGGTCTCCACACAGAATCCCACTGGGCGACTTTGGGCCAATCACTGACTCTCAGCCCAACCTACCTCACAGGGTTGTTGTTAGGATAAAAAGGGAGAGGAGGAAGATTATATATGCCGCCTTGGGTTCCTTAAGGAACCCCCCAAAAGGTGAGATATAAATGTAATGAATAAATAAATACATTGGGGTTTTGGGCTGGGCCCCCAAGGGCATCGGGTGTGATTTCATGAGCCCCTGAATCAATCAATCTCTCTCTCTCTCTTTTTAAAGAAAAAAGATGTGTGTGTTTATGTTTATGTGTATGCAAAATTTCTCACTGCCGCCCCTTTGACGTTCTGCCAAAGTCCAAGCCTGGACATCTCCTTACAACCGCTCAATGTTACGGAAGGCCCCCATTTAGTGGTAGTAGATAAATACGGGTTTATTTCAGTGGTATGTTATTTATGGCTGCAGCTTTGCGTGTGTGATGGATTTTCTGTCTCCTTTGAAAATTGTGCTTCATAAAGATGTTTACCAGCTCTGAGCTGGAAGGCCAGAGTCAGCTGTTGGGGCCCAATCCACTCGCTATTTCTCCTATGCAAACCCCACCGAAATCTGATGGCATCTGACCGCTCCTGGTAAACCTGGAAGATTGGGCAGGAGGGCAATTTGTATGGTTTTCATAGAATCATAGAATAGTAGAGTTGGAAGGGGCCTATAAGGCCATCCAGTCCAACCCCCTGCTCAATGCAGGTGCTTCCGCCTCGCTTCCTAGCAAGGAGAAGCGAGTGAGCTCTTTCTGGCGTTGTGCTCTTCCTCCCCGTAGGCCCTTGAGGGCGCCTGCTGGGACATCCCCACGCCTGTGGCTGGAAAAGCAATCTCTCTCTCCCCCCCCCCCCCCCGCCTCCTGTCCCTCTTGTTTTGCTAAAACCCCTCCCCGGCGCTGCCCTGCTGCCTGTCACGCAAGACTTGCCCGTCTCGGAAGCTCCACTATGCCCGGGAGCTCTTGTTCCAGCGAGGAGAACAGGGCTGTTTTTCAGCTTCAGGAATTTCGCCCACGCCTCCCACAGAGAGCACCGAACCGCTGCGGCCCTCTCTCCATGGCACCTCTTCAGAGCCAGAGGAGGAGGCCAGGCGGAGGGAGGGAGGAGGCTGGGCAGGCGGGGAATGCCTCCTCCAGACCCCCTTTGAGCATCTCGCCCTTCTCCACAGCGCTGTTGCAGTGTGCCACGGCTTGCAGCCTGAAAGAAGCGCCCCTGATGTGCTTGCGATGTTGAGAAAGGATGCCGGGGTGCAGCACCCACATCGCACACTGCAGAATTGTGCTCTGGGTATCTTAAGAGCACGCAGTCTAACATCCAGTTTCCAACAGGGGTCATCCAGAGGTATCTTGGAATTGTTGTAGATCACAAGCTGAATCTGAGCCAACAGTGCGATATGGCTGCAAGAAAGGCAAATGCTATTTTGGGATGCATTAATAGAAGTATAGCTTCCAAATCGCGTGAGGTCCTAGTTCTTCTCTATTCGGCCCTGGTTAGGCCTCATCTAGAGTATTGCGTCCAGTTCTGGGCTCCACACTTCAAGAAGGACGCAGACAAGCTGGAGCATGTTCAGAGGAGGGCAATGAGGATGATCAGGGGTCTGGAAACAAAGCCCTATGAAGAGAGACTGAAAGAACTGGGCATGTTTAGCCTGGAGAAGAGAAGATTGAGGGGAGACATGATAGCACTCTTCAGATACTTAAAAGGTTGTCACACAGAGGAAGGCCAGGATCTCTTCTCGATCCTCCCAGAGTGCAGGACACGGAATAACGGGCTCAAGTGACAGGAAGCCAGATTCTGGCTGGACATCAGGAAAAACTTCCTGACTGTTAGAGCAGTACGACAATGGAACCAGTTACCGAGAGAGGTTGTGGGCTCTCCCACACTAGAGGCCTTCAAGAGGCAGCTGGACAACCATCTGTCAGGGATGCTTTAGGGTGGATTCCTGCATTGAGCAGGGGGTTGGACTCGATGGCCTCGTAGGTCCCTTCCAACTCTGCTATTCTATGAATCTATGATCTGGGAAACCCTCCTCCAGCACTTGCCCCCAGCAGCTGATACTCCGTGGTCCACGGCCTCTCTGGCTGTCCTGACTAATAGCCATTGACCAACATCTCCCCGCTCCACCCAGCTCTTTCTCCATGAATTTGTCTAATCTCCCTTTAAAGCCATCGAAACCTGTGGCCATCACTGGATCTCGTGACAGTGAATTTCAGATGTTTCTTTATTTAGTGCCTGCTGTCATATTTTCACTCCAGGCAATGAGGCTTCAAACTGTGGTCAAGGTCCCTGGCTAAGCCTTAACTCCACACAGGAAGTTTTATTTAAAGACTCTACCAGCCTTTAATGTGGACTAGTTACCTGTAAGTACAGTTGGATTCAAACTTGGGAAGCTGAAGAGTGGTAAGGAAGGACCCATTGACCGGTCCTCTCTGGTTCCTCATCCTGGGCTCCTGATATTCATAAACCGGTTTTAAAGCAGTGAATGATCTTGGAATATCCAAGACTGGATCATTTAGTGTCTGCTTGTGGTTGATGAGTGCCAAAATGCTGGAGCTCCATGTGAGCTGATCTGAGCTTTCTAAACTAAGGGCCAGAAAGAAGTATAATCCATTTACACAGGGTAACCTGTCATTCATTTTATGTTTTTAGGCAGCTCAAATCCCAAATGCTGGAAGTACAAGCTTTTGAATTATACAGAACTCTTCCTCGGGCAAAGAAAAAAGTATCAAGCCGATGTTAGCCGCCTGCGTTGGTGTTGACTTGGGAAAACTTGAGTGCTCCTTAAAACAAAGGCATGAAAGCTGGGAGCTGTGCTGGTTAGATTACCATCCCTGCGGCTTTGTTTTAAGGACAGCCCAGAGAGAGAGAGAGAGACTGAGAGACTGAGCTCTCCAGGGAATTATCTCTCTCTCTTTCAGGGCAGATATGGTGCAGAAGTTTAACCCTTGCAGGCGCTTGTCTTTCATTATGGAACCAGGGTGTGGTGGCAGCTACCTGGAACGCTTGAATGATGGCTTTAATATACACGTAGGGGTAGACTTTTGTCATCCACGTGAATGATTGAGATTATGGAAATGAGTAAATGGGATATATTTAACTACGCTGGAGTAAAAGGGTGTGCTCTTGTTGATGTAGTCTAAATCCAGCCTGCTTCTAGGCAAATATGAATGCGGTAGAAGCAGCCACCCGTGTAATATTATGGCTGTGTGCTCTTAAATTCCAGCACCAAATCAGTACTTAAAGGCTAGTGTGAACACGGCCTAAGGCGCATTCCAAATGCAGGGTCTCCCTCCACACACCCTCTGACAAGCTTCTGATTGTGCAAAGTAGAATAGGTCCTAAAAGAACTGCTGTTGCTATTTTATAGGTTCACAATTTAGTAAGGTCTTGGAGGTCTACTTCGAAACCATTCGTTCTGCGTTTGGGAGGTGATTGAAGATACACTGCTCTATGCTTTAGTGAAAATACAGTGTGTGTGTGTGTGTGTGTGTGTGGTGTGTACTTCTGCCTTTGCAATCAAATTCAGGGCTCAGAATTAAATTCCACAAACGTAGCTGTTTTAGAGCATTGGTCTTCAACCGGTAGGCAGGGTCCCCAAAGTGGGTCGCGAGATCAGTTTCAATGGGTCATGGCAAAGCTATTGCGGCCATGTTGGGCAATTGTGAAATTGTGGAAGAGGGCCATAGAATCATAGAATAGCAGAGTTGGAAGGGGCCTACAAGGCCATCGAGTCCAACCCCCTGCTCAAGGCAGGAACCCACCCTAAAGCATCCCTGACAGAGGGTTGTCCAGCTGCCTCTTGAATGAATGAACAAGCAGGGATGAACATGCAGGACGTGGTGCAACAGCACCCTCCCTCCCATGTTCCCCAGCAACTGGTGCACTCAGGCTTACTGCCTCGAATACTGGAGACAGCACACAACCATCAGGGCTAGTAGCCATGGATAGCCTTTGCCTCCAGGAATTTATCCAACCCCCTTTTAAAACCATCCGAATTGGTGTCCATCACTACATCTTGTGGTAGTCAGTTCCATAATTTAACTATGCGCTGTGTGAAGAAGTCCCTCCTTTTATTTGTCCCGGATCTCCCAGCAATCTCCCTCGGTTTTTGAGAGAGGGAGAAAAATGTCTCCCTATCCATATATTTTGAGAGAAACCATGTTTGTATAAAACCTGCCATGTTTGATAAAAGTCAGATGTTTTGCCTTTGCCTTTAGCTAGTTTCAGCTGGCATGGCAATTTTTCTGCCATGACTGTTTGCCACAATTCCATATCCCATGATTTGCATGTTAGACGTTTTGCAGTTCTCCAACTTCTGTGCTCCAACTTGGACGGCTGGTTCTAGACAGTGGTGCTGGGCGGCAGGGGTTCTTGCTATGCCCTGTGACAGTTGTGCCGTGGGGCCCCACAGGGCTCCGTGTTATCCCCCGTGCTTTTTAATGTCTAAATGACACTGGTGGGGAAGGTTATATTATTATTATTATTTATTTATTTATATAGCACCATCAATGTACATGGTGCTGTACAGAGTAAAACAGTAAATAGCAAGACCCTGCCGCATAGGCTTACATTCTAATAAAATCATAATGAAACAATAAGGAGGGGAAGAGAATGCAAACAGGCACAGGGTAGGGTAAACAGGCACTGGGTAGGGTAAAACTAACAGTATAACAGGGATGTGGGCTGAGGTGTCACTGAGATGCGGTGACACACAGGTCTGCTTCTCCTTTCCATCTAATCTGTCTGGGTGAGTCGGGTTTATTCTCGACTGGAGGAAGGGTTCCGCTCCCCCTAAAGCAGAAGTGTTGAACCTTTTCAGCCTGAGGGCCGAATTCTAGAGGAACTCTCTGGGGCCGCCACCCAGTGGTAGGCCAAACGCCAAATGGGATGAGACCAAAATACAGAAATAGCAGCAGCCTTTTGTGTCTTAACACTCTTACTGCTAGTGTGTTTTAGAGTGTGTGTGTGTGGGGGGGCACCACTCTGTGGTCTGGGGAAAGGGGGCCCCCATGGGAAGGGGCCGTGGCCATGGCCACCTGGAGAAGCCAGATTTGGCCTGAGGGGATCTGCCCTAAAAGATGAGATGCCCAGTTGGGTGTGTGTGTGTGTGTGTGTGCGTGCTGTTGGACCTATTGTTGCCATTAGCTGCACGGCTGGCCTTAGTGGCTTGGGAGTGCTTTTTATCAGCTTAGGCCGATATACCAACTGTGACCCTGCCTGGACTCCGGGAACCTCCCGCTCTGCATGGGGCTGCCTTTGAAAAATGGTCTGGAAACTTCAGCTGCTCCCAAACAGGGTAATTCGATTGTTAACGGGGACCGGCCGATATGATGCCCCTTTTGCCAGTGCTCGTCCATCTTTGTTTCTGGTCCCATTCCAACCTTCTGGCTTTTAAAGCCCTAAAAGGCTTGGGAGCAGGTTACCTGAAGGAGCGTCTCGACCTCCTGGTTTTACCTACCCAGGCCTTAAGGTCATCATCCGACGCCTCTCTGCAGGTGCTCCTGCCCCACGAGGTGAGGGCAGGTGGCTACAAAAGACAAGGTCTTTTCAGTGCTGGCCCCCAGCTGTGGAATAACTGCAAGGGAGGCTCATCGTGGTCTTTTCAGCACCAGTGAAAACTGTATGTCTTTTTCCAGGTGTTTCAGGGATTGTAGCGCATAGGAATCAGCGTGATAAGTCTTGCATCTGTCCTGCATTGCTGTTGATGGAAGTGTATCCTGTATGTTCAGTACGTGAGGAATAAGAGACGTTTTCTGAATATTGCTTCAGATGGGAAGAAGTTTGCGTTGCACATGAACGCAGTTGCGCGCTATCGTGGCTGCATCCGCTGGCCTCTTTCTCCCAGCCCTTTCTCGGCCTTTCTGAACTAGTGCTGCCCAGCTGCTAATCTGTGAAAATAGAAATCCCCCCCCCCCCCACGCCGCCGCTGCCCCCTGCCAAGGCTGCAGCCTGAGCTGGGTTTCCTGCTGTCTAAAGATAGGTCTCCCTCCTGCCCCCCCACCCCAGCGCCAGCCGCCCACTTGGCCTCCTCGTCTGACTCTGTGCTTTTCACTGAGTCACTGGCAGCACCGGCTGACGCGGCTGTGTGTGTTTCTGTGTGCCTCAAGCGCAGATGGGAAAACAAACCGCCACTATGAACTATAAATAACTCTCGCCAGGAGGAAGAAAAATGAACTTTATTGCTGTCTGTCGAGGCGCTTATGGGCCTTAACCCTTTGTGCAGCAGGCGTGCAAGTCCGGAGCCGCCTCCCAAAGACACAGCCGGGGGTCGGCGCTCTGTTTAAGCTCTGCGAAATGGGTGACAGCACTAAGGGAGGGGGGTGGCCCTCTGGCCACGCGGAGCAGCTCTGCTTTGCTGACTAATCACAAGTGGGGCGTTTGGGTCCCAAGGCGTGGGCTCCTGAGGGGGCTTGAACTCCAGCACCCCACATTTCAGAAGGGGTGGGAAGGCCCTGGTTCCGTTTTGAGGCCTGTTCTCTTTCTCTGCATTCTTCTCCTTCTTGGGGGCCGTGATCAGGAAAGGGTATTTGTGTTCTGAGAAGTGTGATGGCAGTGTGTGTTTTTTTGTTTCTGTGGTGAGGCTAGGAAACTGAAAGGCGGTCTTCACACTGACGTTTCTTCTGCAGTTGAAGGTCGCACAACTGCATTTTAACCTTTTGGCTCAAAGTTGCTGTTGCGATCCTCCAAGTTGAAAGCAGCAGCAGCAGCAAGCGCTTGACGGGCGCGTGCATAGAATCATTGGTTTATCAAAACCAAACTGAAATGAGTTTCACACCTATTCCTAGTTCAGAGTCATCCAGTGAAACTCAACGGCAGGGGAAGCTGTATGGACAAAAAAGGGTCCTTTTTTTTCACACAGCAGAGAATTAAGGGTAGAATTTGCCACTAGAAGAAGATGCATTGATGGCCACTGGCTCAGAAGATTTCAAAAGGGGGTTAGCCAAATTTATGGAAGAGGAGAGAGAGTGAGAGTGAAGGTCTGTTGGGGTGTCACAGCCATGATGGATATAGGCTACCTGCAGATGCTGAGACAGCTGGT
This sequence comes from Elgaria multicarinata webbii, assembly GCF_023053635.1. Lineage (NCBI taxonomy): Eukaryota > Metazoa > Chordata > Lepidosauria > Squamata > Anguidae > Elgaria > Elgaria multicarinata. The sequence goes on from NC_086175.1 coordinate 138,271,324, forward strand.
CTCTGGGTACCAGACACTGGGGAGCAACAGCAGGAGAAGACAGTTGGCCTTGCTTCTGGCTCGTGGGCTTTCCTGTTGGGGGAAGTGGCCGTCCACCTTGGATGGACCGTTAGACTGATCCACCAGAACTCCTCTTGTGATCTTAGATACCTGCCCTTTTTATACACATGTTAAAGGTGGCAGTCCCTCTGCGTCAGGGATGGGGAGCTTACGGCCCTCATAAATAATAATAATAATAAGCATCATCATCATCATCATCATCATCCAATCACAGAATAGCAGAGTTGGAAGGGACCTACAAGGCCATCGAGTCCAACCCCCTGCTCCATGCAGGAATCCACCCTAAAGCATCCCTGACAGATGGTTCCCCAGCAGCCTCTTGAAGGCCTCGAGTGTGGGAGAGCCCACAACCTCCCTAGGTCACTGGTTCCATTGTCGCACTGCTCTAATAGTCAGGACGTTTTTCCTGATGTCCAGCCGGAATCTGGCTTCCTGTCACTTGAGCCCGTTATTCCGTGTCCTGCACTCTGGGAGGATCGAGAAGAGATCCTGGCCCTCCTCTGGGTGACAACCTTTTAGCACAATTAGCAGATCTTTTGGGAGGAGGTGGAAGGGGCCATTGGCATATCTGCAAGATGTTTAGCCCCAGGCCCTTTCTGGGCAGCGTATGAAAAGTATTGCCACTGATCGTCGCAGTTCCTACAATGTCAGGCACAACGCAGTCTGCAAGCAACCACGGGCCAAGTAGCCAGCAAGCGGAAACTGAAGTTCGCTTCAGGCCGGCATATTCTTGCTGGTGTTGTAACTTTTCTGGGATTTTTGTTCTCTCCCCGCCCCTCCCTCCGCGACATAGGCACACTCCTAAAAGCGAGCAGGAGACGAGAGAGAATCCAAAATAGCCCCAGTCTCTCTGGCGCACGGTGGTAATCCTGTCCCCTCCCCGCCCCCGTGGCTGCCTCTGAGCTCTGGCGAGATGGGGTGGGGGCTATAATAAATAGACCGGCACAGGCCCTCTTGCTGCTGGCCGGGGTCATTCTTGGGGAGCCGTCCACTCAGCACAATGGGCCTTTGTGCATCTCCTCAGCTGCTTGGAATTGAGCGGTGCTGTCTGTGCAGGATTAGTCACCAGGCGAGCCGTAACCCAAACCTCAAAAGAGTTGGAGCCCGCTGGCGGCGGCATCCAGCCGGCACCCCAAATGCCCCAAACGGGGGGAGAGGAAACTGGAGCCTCTGGAATGCGCACGGCCCAACTGCGGCCACCGTTCATGCTCTCTTAGAGGCCATGTGGAACTGGAGCTGTGCATCAAAGGGCGACGGACCGGTCTCGCAAATGCTTTAAGGCGGGAGCCTGCGTTATTTTTATTCTATCCTGCCAGGGAAAAAAACCCTGCTGTTATTGCAGGTGGGAAGTGCGTAGATTCTGGACTTGGTTCCCTTCGGATGTGCCGGACGATCATTGCCAGCCTGTGGAGGGAACACCTTCCACCGGGGCATCCAACAGCGACAAACACCGAAATGTGAAAGAAGCCCAACGCTGCTTAGTTTATGTATTTACTAGATTTGTGTACCGCCCAGCTGTCAAATGTCCTCCGGACACATTACAACAATAATAAAACCAAACAACAGCAGCAAAGCAACAAAATACTAGTGCAACATTAAATATTAAAACCATTAAGGTGCCAGCAGTAGAATTAACAATCAAAGAGACTCTAATATTCACGGATGTACACGCTCTTTTAAACGATTTCCTTTCTACTTGGAAATTAACCAGTGGTCAGGGTAAATGGGTTCCCTGCACTCTTTTGACAGCTAAAAGGCTGATATTACAGCATTGGAAAGGTAAACACTCCCCTCCTATAAGGCAATGCGTTGAGGGCAGCACTTTCAATATTTGAACAGGTGGCATATAGACACCACCGAAGAGATACCTATTTAGATTTTTGGTTTGCTTTTGTCGAAGCCGATGTATCGTTGTTAGAAAGTTTTATGCATTTCATACAATCCATGTTTGATTTTTTTAAAAAACAAACAGAATAAATAAACGTAATTTTAAAAATAATTTTAATTGTTTTGGGTGCACCACATTCATAGAATCATAGAATAGTAGAGTTGGAAGGGGCCTCTAAGGCCATCGAGTCCAACCCCCTGCTCAGTGCAGGAATCTACCTTAAAGCATTCCTGACAGATGGCTGTCCAGCTGCCTCTTGAAGGCCTCTAGTGTGGGAGAGCCCACCACCTCCCTAGGTAACATTCCATTGTCGTACTGCTCTAACAGTCAGAAATTTTTTCCTGATGTCCAGCTGGAATCTGGCTTCCTTTAACTTGAGCCCATTATTCTGTTGGGCATTCCTGGGATGCTAGAGTTAATGTAAGAATTGGAAGACAATGGGTTGATTTGTATATTATGAAATTTAAATAAATAAAATAGCTTTAAAATGGCTATTTACCCCTTGAAAATCCCCTGAAGGGTCAGGGCGTGTGTGTGTGTGTGTGAGAGAGAGAGAGAGAGAGTGAGTGAGAGAGTGTGTGTGAGTGTGTGTGCGTGTGCGTGTGTGTCCACCTGTCTAAATATGACTGTTATGATGACTGACAATATTGTGCGGAGGGCAGGAGAAAGAAAAAGATGCTGGGATGAGAAGAAAGCTTGGATCTGCTTCCCTCATCCCAATGCCCTCCAGATTGTTGGGGCTGTGTGCTGGCCGTGGATAATGGGAGTTGTAGTCTGACATCTCCGGAGCGCATGACCTCGGGAAAGTCTCGTTCAGACGTTCCGCTCGGAGCCGAGTTTGAGGCTGCCGCTTCCGCTGGGCCGGGGTTGCTGACTCAGGGCTTGCCAGCTGCTGAATCACCTTCTCCACATCCTGCACCAAATCGCTCTCTGTCTTGGAAGTCCTTCTTCCTTCCAAATCCAGAGGCGGCTTGACTACAAAAGCAGCACTGTGTTTTCCCCATGGGTGGGAGGGGACGACGACGACAACCCTGAAGCAGCCTGGCTTTGGGTTTTGCGTCCCAGCTGCGCTCCGTTGCGACACGCCAGAGCGTGCTTCTGCCGGGGACCACGCAGCGGCCCAACCTTCTGGCCTGACCTGTCTCCGGTGGAAACGTGCCTTGTGCCGGGTCCTAGAGGGCTAGCACAGAGCAAGCATTGCGGTGGGGTGGAGCAGGGAGCAAGTAGCAACACAGTGGATATTTACACCCCTTCCTTCCCCCTCTCCCATTTATTGGAACCCGGAATTGCATGAGGCCCCCCCTCCCCCCCTCCCTGGTCCAATTTTGGCTCAGCACGAACGCTGGCAAATGAAAAGGCATTTAGTTGTAATGGAAGGCAAGGACTTTCCCCCCTTCCCTTCTTTCTTTCTTTCTTTCTTTCTTTCTTTCTTTCTTTCAAAACCAGTTGGCAAGAAAAGAAAAGGAAAAAAGGCAGCAGTAGCCTAGAGCTGCGTCTTGCTTGTCATCTAGTAACTTAAAGCAAGTCGCTGAATCCGGCCAGTCGCAGCTCGAGGTTTGAATCTTGCCTCACCCACACGCGCTTCGCTCCGGAGCGGCAGGCAACTGAAGCGGCCTGCCTCCAGACACTGCCCCCCACCCCACCCCGCTCATCCAGCCCAGGACCGTCTGTCTGTTCTGGGCTTCCCCAACCTGGTTCCCTCCAGTTGTGTTGGACTGTAACATCCATCATCCTCAGCCAGTATAAGATTTTGTTACATTAAGCGGAATATAAGTCTTCCAAATCATAGAATCATAGAATCGCAGAGTTGGAAGGGGCCTACAAGGCCATCGAGTCCAACCCCCTGTTCAATGCAGGAATCCACCCTAAAGCATCCCTGACAGAGGGTTGCCCAGCTGCCTCTTGAAGGCCTCTAGGGTGGGAGAGCCCACCACCTCCCTAGGTCATGGGTTCCATTGTCGTACTGCTCTAACAGTCAGGAAGTTTTTCCTGATGTCCAGCTGGAACCTGGCTTCCTTTAACTTGAGCCCGTTATTCCGTGTCCTGCACTCTGGGAGGATCGAGAAGAGATCCTGGCCCTCCTCTGTGTGACAACCTTTGAAGTATTTGAAGAGTGCTGTCATGTCTCCCCTCCATCTTCTCTTCTCCAGGCTAAACATGCCCAGTTCTTTCAGTCTCTCCTCATAAGGCTTTGTTTCCAGACCCCTGATCATCCTGGTTGTCCTCCTCTGAACCCCCTCCAGCTTGTCTGTGTCCTTCTTGAATTGTGGAGCCCAGAACTGGACGCAATACTCTAGATGAGGCCTAACCAGGGCCGAATAGAGAGGAACCAGTCCCTCACGTGATTTGGAAGCTATACTTCTTTCAATGCAGCCCAAAATAGCATTTACCTTTCTTGCAGCCATATCGCACTGTTGGCTCCTATTCAGCTTGTGATCTACAACAATTCCAAGATCCTCCAAGATAAGTGAGAGTAGGCCCGGTTGGGCCCTTGCCAAGGGGCCACACTCAACAGGGCCCCACTGACGGAAACCCCCTGGGCTTGATCCTCCCCTTTGCCGTGGCCAACTGCTTGTTCCCCTGGCTCTTGTTCCAGCCCAGGCAACGGTGGTGGTGGTGGTGAGGAAGAAGAACAGCCACTGGTGCCAGGGCCTCCTTGCTCCCTGGCGTTGGCTCTCTGTGTCCTGAGCAAGCAAGGGGCAGCGAGGAAGAGGAAGAGGAACAAGAGCAGCTGGTGACACCGGCATTGAGGAGAGAGACTCACTAAGGGAGAAGGTCTGTTGAGGGTGTCTTGCCGAGGGCCCTCAAAAACCTGCCCTGGGGACGGTGGTCTACTGTCATTGGCAGCCTGCTCTCCGGGGCCTGCTGGAGGTCCTGTTAGATAGAGCTGCCCTCATGAATGACCCCGGGGACCTTCTGAATGCCCAGAGGGTGCTCCGCCCCTGAGTTATGGCTGCTTCAGAGCATTAGAAGAGCCCTGATGCTGGATCAGACCGCGGGTCCATCTAGTCCAGCACTCTGTTCACACAGTGGGCCACCAGCCCTCGGCCAGGGATGAACAAGCAGGACATGGTGCAACAGCACCCTCCCGCCCATGTTCCCCAGCAAGTGGTGCACACAGGCTTATTGCCTCGAATACTGGAGATAGCACACAACCATCAAGGCTAGTAGCCATCGATAGCCATCTCGTAGATCGGTCTTGTAGCCTGGAGGGAGACCCTGGCCAGAGAGGGGGGTGCCTATGTCCCAACCCATGCTACGTGTTTGAGGGGAACCTGGGGCTAAACAGGCCTGCCGCTCTTCTGGCCAGACTCAACCCTGCCGCCCTCTGCATGTGCAAAACAGGAGTGGTGATAATACTGAACTACCTCGCAGGCTTGTTGTAAGGTTTAGGAAGTAATGTCTGTAAAGATTCACAGCGTGCTAAACATGCAAAGTTTTGTATTATACAAAATCCTGGCATCTCTGGGCAGTTCCCGGTGTCCGTCAATGGGGCGAGTGAAGTGCTCTTGACAGCTTTCTGGGTCTCTTCCCTTGGAGACTCACCGAGGCTTGGGCTGAGAGCACTTTTCAGAAAGCTCTTCAGAGTTTGCAGTTTGAGGGTTAGGATAGTACAGCTGTGCGGGCTATTTTTATTCAGTATATCGTTTTTTCTATCCTAATGGACATTGCTTTTCTTTGGTCTTCTGGGTCGAGTTGCTGTTGTGTTCTCCGAACCACTGAGATGCAGTGGATGATAGTCTCTTGGATTCAGGCGTAATCATCTCAGAGCCCCTCAGAGCCCCTCTGATAGATTGGGGGATGCTACCTGTCCCGTTTCCCCTCCCTTGCAAGAATTGGACTCCTTGCAAGCAACGTAGGGCAGATCATTCCTCCTAGAATATTTTGGATAATTTCCTCTTTCCTCCCAAATAATCTGCAAGGGAAACTCTAGAATAATCCTGGCTAATTCTGAGTGTTTTACGATACCAGCTTTAAGGACTGGATCCTTTCTCTGGTTAGTGATTTTGGCTCGATGTAATCCAGCTTTCTGGGGTGGGTGGGGAGAGGTCATGGGAGTTGTAAGGCTCCAGGTTGGGGAAGGCTTCAGGTTGGGGAAGGTGGGTGTCTCTTTTAATCTAATGCCCTCTTCCAAAAGATGGGACTAAGGGAGAATGCAGAGGCACAACAGGAAGCTGTGTGCAGAGCAGAGCAGAACATCTCTTCCACGGTCTGTGGGGTGAAGGCCAAGGGCCCCTGGCATTCCGTCTCTGAGGCAGGCTGCTTTGCTGATGGCTGATGCTCCAAATCCAAACCACAGTGGGTCATGAGCAGAGGGCGGGAGCCAACAGGGCACACTCCACGAAGACGGCTTTGGAACAGGGGCCTCCAGATGACTCGAGGAAGTGAGCCAAGCCACACCTTGCCGATAAACGCAGAAAGACACACACTCACACACAGCCCAGTATGAGCTGGGACTTGCAGGAAGCAGCCAGAGATTCCTTCCTGACCTCAAATGACTTTGGTTTCTGTAAGCATAGGGTGCTTAGTAAAATAAAATGCAAAGGTAAAATTAGATGTTGCTTAGCTATAAAATCCAGGAAGTAAATATAAGGGCTCAAGGCATATGAGACGGCCTCATAAAGAGTTTGTTTTAAACTGAAGGGTTTTATGTTTTCCTATGTTGTTGTATTTTATGGTTTCCAGTTTGTTTCGGGAACCGCCCAGAGAGTTTTGGGTGGTATAAAAATATACTTAATAGCAGGAGGGAGGGAAGGAGGGTTCTTCAGCTGGTCTGTTGAGCCCAGGGCCTTCTCCTTGGGGGTGTGGGGGGTTCTCCACGGCTCCCTGAAACCCCTTTTCACAGGAGACGTGGGGCTGGCTCCGTGTTCTGCCCCTGAGCCACAGCCCCCCTCCCTGTCTCTGACGCTGTAAAGAACATTTGTCTGGCGGGGCGGTTCTGGACGCTGGGTGTCCCGCTCTTCTTGCACGGGTTCTGTGTACAGATGCCAGCCCCTGCCCTGGCATCTGGTTACACTCACAACGACCCGGAGACGGACACACCCTCGTCCGTCCTCCCAGCCCTCCAGCGGCTGCGATGTGCTCACAAGCTTGCAAACAGTCCTGTGCCTGTTATTCATCTGCTTAGTAAGACATTTCATCTGTGTGTTACGTGTGTCAGGGCTGGCGTTTCCTTGTTCAAGAGAGGAACCAGGAATGATAAACCTTTTCTACGGTGCCCCCTCCCCCCGGATCTATTGTTGAGATCTGAGCACTGGGCTTCTCCCGTCTTCCATCGCCTGCTCTGTAACATCATGCATTTGTTTTGGCTTTGAACACGCTCCTGGGTGAACGGTCAGGTTTTCCCTTTTGAGGTCTTTAGGCAGGTTCATTAAAAAGAGGATTGCCTGTTCTGTTTGCTCTGTTTTTCATTCTCCAATGCAACCCCTGCTTCGGTAGGAGTCTGCTCCTTCACTGAGGTCACCTGCTCCTACCTGCTGAAGCTAGCTGGGTGGAGGCCGAGGATCAGGCAGCCTTCACTGTGGCACCTGGGCCTGCACCAGATCTGTGTCCCTGCTCTTTTAAGTTTTATGCGACAGGTGAAAGCATTGAGCAGGGGGGTTGGACTGGATGGCCTTAGAGGCCCCTTCCAACTCTACTAGTCTACGATTCTAGGGTCCCCAGCTTGCAGGCTGTGCACCCTTTTTATAGTCCAGATGTCTGGGGGAGCTGAGATAGAGAGTCTGTGCTCTGGCAGAGAGAGAGGTCAGGGTTACGAGGCCCTGTTTGCCTCTTACTTGCAAGGCCCTGAAGGAGGGCGACGGGCTCCCCATTCATAAGAACATCAGAAGGGCCCTGATGCAGAATCAGACCAAGGGTCCATCTAGTCCAGCACTCTGTTCACACAGTGGCCAGCCAGTCACTGGCCAGGGATGAACAAGCAGGACACGGTGCAACAGCACCATCCCACTCATATTCCCCAGCAACTGGTGCACGCAGGCTTATTTCCTCAAATACTGGAGTTCGCACACAACCATCAGGGCTAGTAGCCATGGATAGCCTTCGCCTCCAGGAATTTATCCAACCCCCTTTTAAAGCCATCCAGATTGGTGGCCATCACTACATCTTGTGGTAGTGAGTTCCATAATTTAACTATATGCTGGGTGAAGAAGTACTTCCTTTTATTTGGCCTGGATCTCACCAATCAGTTCCATGGGATGACCCCGGGGTCTAGTATTTTGAGAGAGGGAGAAAAATGTTTCGCTGTCCACATTCTCCACACCATGCATGATTTTGTACACCTCTACCACGTCTCCCCTCAGCCTCCTTTTTCCCCAAGCTAAACAATCCCAGTTGCTGTAACCTTCCCTCGTAGGGGAGATGCTCCAGCCCCTTAATCACTTTAGATGCTCCTTCCTGTCCTTTTCCCAGCTCCATAATATCCTCTTTTAGGTGTGGTGACCAGAACTGTACACAGTATTCTAAGTGTGGTCGCACCGTAGATTTGTATAAGGGCAGTACGATACGGGCCCTTTTATTCGCAATTTCGTCTCTTCTCCAGCTGAAATTGGCACAGGACGTGGCAGGGGCCTTGTCTGGCGTCCGCGGCTCCTGTGCAAACCTGCTCAGGATCTCTGCTGGGCCAGGCAGGGCCCGTCTCGTCCTTCCTTTGCCCGTGGGTGGTGCTGCTGGCCAGGGAGAGAGAGTGGGCATAAATTCGGGCACAGTCTCTCTGGCCTTCTCTTTCGGCTCTTAAGATGGTTTTTATTTCAGGGGGCTTTTTCCCCTCAAAGAGTTTGAGCCCATGGATGATTATTGTTTTGACTTCTTAGAATCATAGAATAGCAGAGTTGGAAGGTGCCTACAAGGCCATCAAGTCCAACCCCCTGCTCAATGCAGGAATCCACCCTAAAGCATCCCTGACAGAGGGTTGTCCAGCTGCCTCGTGAAGGCCTCTAGGGTGGGAGAGCCCACAACCTCCCTAGGTAACTGATTCCATTGTCATACTGCTCTAACAGTCAGGAAGTTTTTCCTGATGTCCAGCTGGAATCTGGCTTCCTTTAACTTGAGCCCGCTATTCCGTGTCCTGCACTCTGGGAGGATCGAGAAGAGATCCTGGCCCTCCTCTGTGTGACAACCTTTGAAGTATTTGAAGAGTGCTATCCTGTCTCCCCTCCATCTTCTCTTCTCCAGGCTAAACCTGCCCAGTTCTTTCAGTCTCTCTTCATAGGGCTTTGTTTCCAGACCCCTGATCATCCTGGTTGCCCTCCTCTGAGTGCTGTTGTGCTGTTTTATTGCTGTTATGGGTTCCTTCTGTTTGTTTTTAGTGTGTGTGTGTGTGTGTGTGTGTGTGTGTTTTACCTTGAATTTGCCTATAGCATAGAAATGCAGGTTGCAAATACTTAAATATACCAGATTTTCCAGGACTATGTATGTGGGTGGGTGTAGGGTGTCTGTGTATTTTATGCAGCTAGGGCTGGACATCAAGTCCTGGTGGATCCTCCCTCTCCAAGAGCAGCAGGTGATGTGGACAAACAGGTCACCGTCGTCGTTTCCACCCTTCCTTTCTTCCTCATTTATTTTTAGAACATTTTATAAGAGGGCAGCCAGGTGGAGCATCTACATGGTCACAGGCGCTCATTTTATGATTTGCAGCTTTTAAAACAGACGATCCTTTTGTACACCTTGCCAGCGTGTTTAGCGCCAGGGCCACGGGAGTAAACTGCACTTTTATTTCTGTAGCCATTGATGGCGGCATCATGATTTAAGAAAGTTTAAAATGCAAAACTGCACGTGCTCAGAGTCTTCCTTCCTTCCTTCCTTTTTTAAAATCAGGGTTAGTGAACAGTTTTTGTTTCTTCTGTTCTGAAACATGAGGAATGCAGAAGCAGTTGTATAGCTGGGCTGAATGAACCACTGGTTTGACTTTAATATAAGGCTGTAATTCTCTGGCTGTGTTGGACTACAGCTCCCATCACCCCCATTGGCCCTGTTGGCTGGGGATGATGGGATTCACAGTGCAACATGACTGGAAGGCACCAGGTCAGGGAAGGCCGCCTGTTCAGCTTTCTCGCTGCCTTGGTGGGGGCAGAGATGTCTTCCAGAGTGGCAGCCCCCGACAGCTGCAGCCTGATAAAATCTAGGGCAGCCTTCCCCAACCAGCTGGGGATGATGGGAGTTGCAATCCAGCACAACTGGAGGCTACCAGGTTGGGAAAGTCTTGCCTAGGAGGTTCCTTTCTACTGGATTTTGCTGCATGTGTTATGAAATGTCCATGATGATGCCCATTTCCAAAGTCCAGGTGATGAGTGAAGGTGTTTTAGCATCCGCCACTGTCATCCATACCTTCCTAACCCTGAGATGAAACCCCCAAAGGCAGAATTTAGCCCCAGCACTTCTCCTTTTAGTTACTGGGCCCCAAGGGGTATATTTGGTATATTTTGTGCTTCCACTGTTCTAAATCTTTCTTTCTCTCTCTCCCGCCCACCCCTTTCTTTTTATGGCCATAGATTCCAGAAGCACGTCCACACCTATCGGATTCTGCCAGACGAAGAGGACTTCCTGGCCGTGCAGGTGAGCTCCACGACTTCCACCGCCTCCTTTCCCGGCAAGGATTAGCCGATCCGTGCTTTTGCATGAATGCTGTGGGTTTCAGCAGGGCTTGTGGCTTGTGCATGGGGAGTTCTGGTGGTTTGTACCCAAAAGGTTGATGGTCCTGGGCAGAGGCTTCGCCATCCTTTCAGTCTCGGAGGGAGGGGGAAGTGAGTGGATGTTATTGGTGACCGAGGGGGCTTCTAACACCAACCCTGCAATTTTTTTTTTATTATTTATTTATTTATTTATTACATTTCTATACCGCCCAATAGCCGAATCTCTCTGGGCGGTTCACAGAGGGCTCCTCACTGTACCTCAGCAATGTGATCCTATGCATAATTTAGGGTGACTCTATGAAAAGGAGGACCGGGCTCCTGTATCTTTAACAGTTGCATAGAAAAGGTTATTTCAGCAGGTGTCATTTGTATGCATGCAGCCCCTGGTGAAATTCCCTCTTCATCACAACAGTTAAAGCTGCAGGAGCTATACTAGAGTCACCAGATTTAAAAGAGGGCAGGGCACCTGCAGCTTTAACTGGTGTGAGGAAGAGGAAATTTCACCAGGTTAGCTTCCCCATATATACAAATGACACCTGCTGAAATTCCCACTTCAATACAACTGTTAAAGGTACAGGAGCCTTGCCCTCCTCTTCATATGGTCACCCTAGCATAGTTACTCCAACCCGTTGTGTTCAATGGGCCTTGCGTCCTCGTAGTAGCCACAGATTTGGAAGGTAGGTTGTAATAGTGATGACAACTGGATCTTACGGAACATTTTTCTGATTGATCAGAGCATTTCACAGCCCACTTCAATAATAATAATAATAATAATAATAATAATAATAATAATAATAATAATAATAATAATATTTATTTATTTCCCGCCTTGACCCAGAGGGTCAAGTTCCCAGAGGAACTACATCAAATATAAAAATACTATAAAATATATAATTCTGATTAAAAACATATAAAACAACTACATTATTAAAATAACAGCCAGACTTCTTAAAATTCGACTGGGTAGGCCTGCCGGAAGAGATCAGTCTTTATAGCTTTTTTATATTCAGAAAGGCTGTTGAGTTGGCGAACCTCCTCCGGCAGGCCATTCCACAGTCTGGGAGCGGCAGAAGAGAAGGTCCTCTGGGTAATGGTTGTCTGCCTAGTTTTGGCTGACTGGAGTAAATTCTCCCCAGAGGACCTGAGCGTGTGGGGCGGATTGTATGGGAGAAGGCGATCCCGCAGGTAACCTGGACCCAAACCATGTAGGGCTTTAAAGGTAATAACCAACACTTTGTACTTTGCCCGGAAACTAATTGGCAGCCAGTGAAGTGATTTTAAAATTGGTGTAATATGGTCACCCTTCGGTGTACCGGTGACCCACCTGGCTGCCATATTTTGCACTAGTTGAAATTTCCGGACTAGGCACAAAGGTAGCCCTACGTAGAGCACATTGCAGAAGTTGATCCTCGAAGTTACCAGTGTATGCTCTTTCCCAGAAGTAAGCCCCTCTGAACTCAGTGAGATCTACTTCTGAGTAAACATATAGATGATTGCACTGATGGTAATCCTTCCCCCCCCCCGAATGTAGTCTGATATCATTAACTATAATTGTTTAACATTTAGATCCTGCCAACTGTATTCTATGCGCTATATGCTTTTTTAAAAATCCAGTTTCATATTGTTCAGAAAGTACATAAAAGAAAGTTTCTCTCCCTCTTATAATACTAGTTCCAGGTACGGATACATGAATCCACCAGTTTCGCTTTCTCCCTCATTTACATTTTTTAAATCTCGAGTTTGTTCTTTCCCAGATATAGAGCATAGGAGTATCAGAAGATGCCCTTATACTGAGGCCTCATCTACACCAAGCAGGATATTCCACTATGAAAGCGGTATATAAAAGGCAGGAGCCACACTGTTGCTTTATAGTGGTATTGAAGTGACTGATAACTGTTGGGCCCATGATACATCTACACCAAGCAGGATATAGTACTATGAAAGTGGTATGAAAGCGGTATGCAAAGGAGGGTTGCTCTCACCCAGCTCTGCCCTCCTGGGTACTCGGTGCAGCACCAGCACAGACTCGAGGGCCGGAGAGGGGGGGTTGCCGTGGTCTATAGGAATACAATCTCCCTCTCTAGGCTTCCTGTTCAGTCGAGTGCTGGTCTGGAGTGTTTGTACTGTGTGTTGGGTACTCGAGACAGATTAGGGATTCTGCTGGTGTACCGTCCACCCCGCTGCCCCACAGTCTCCCTGCCTGAGCTGATGGAGGTTGTCTCGGACCTGGTGTTGAGGACCCCCAGGATGGTGGTTCTGGGGGATCTCAACTTCCATGCCGAGGCTGCTGTATCCGGAGTGGCTCAGGACTTCATGGCTGCCATGACAACCATGGGGCTGTCTCAACATGTCATCGGCCCAACACACGCAAAGGGACACACGCTTGATCTGGTTTTCTCAACTGGGCAGGAGGATGGTGATCTGGAAGTGGGGGAACTAACATCTACCCCCTTGTCATGGTCAGATCACTTCCTACTGAGGTTTAGACTCTCGGCGGCCTTTCCCCTCTGCAAGGGTGGGGGGCCTATTAAAATGGTCCGCCCCCGGAGGCTAATGGACTCCGATGGATTCCAGAGGGCTCTGGGGGATTTTCCTGCTGATACGGCCGGTGTTCCTGTCGAAGCCCAGGTCGCTCTGTGGAATGCAGAGATGACTCGGGCGGTTGACACGATTGCGCCCAAGCGCCCTCTCCCTCTGAGCAGAGCCCGGTCAGCTCCTTGGTATACACCTGAGCTGAGGGCGATGAAGCAAGAGGGGAGACGGCTAGAACGCAGGTGGAAGAAGACTCGTGCTGGGTCTGATCGAACACGGGTTAGAGCTCACTATCGAGCCTATTCTGTGGCGGTGAGGGTGGCAAAGAGGCAGTTCTTTTCCACCAGCATTGCGTCTTCTCAGTGTCGTCCGGCGGAGCTTTTCAGGGTGGTTCATGGCCTGTTACACTCTGGGCCAGGGCGTGAGATAGTTGAACCCTCGGTAGCACGCTGTGACGAGTTTGCACGGCACTTTGAAGATAAAGTCGCTCAGATTCGTCATGAATTGGACACCACACTTAATGCAGCTCCACTAGTAGAGGCGTTTAGAGCGCCGTCCGGTTCAGCTTTATTGGATGAGTTTCAGTTATTGAGGCCTGAGGATGTGGACAAGGTGCTTGGCCAAGTCCGGTCGACCACCTGTGTGCTTGACCCTTGCCCCTCGTGGCTCATTACATCAAATAAGGAGGGGATCGCCGGCTGGGTCCAGGAGGTTGTAAATGCCTCCATGAGAGAGGGAGTGGTGCCGGCCTCTTTAAAAGAGGCGGCAATTAGACCACTCCTGAAGAAGCCTAATCTGGACCCGGAGGATGTCAACAACTACAGGCCGGTGGCTAATATCCCTTTCCTGGGCAAGGTGCTTGAGCGGGTGGTTGCAGGACAACTCCAGGCACTCTTGAATGAAACGGATTATCTAGATCCATTTCAATCGTGTTTCAGGCCTGGTTTTGGAACGGAAACTGCCTTGGTCGCCCTGTGGGATGACCTCTGTCGGGAGAGAGACAGGGGGAGTGCGACCCTGTTGGTTCTCCTGGACCTCTCAGCGGCCTTCAATACCATCGACCATGGTATCCTTCTGCATAGGTTGTCTGAGCTGGGAGTTGGAGGTACTGCGTTGCAGTGGTTCCGCTCCTACTTGGATGGCCGATTCCAGAAGGTGGTGCTGGGGGATTATTGCTCTGTGCCGTGGCTCCTAAGCCATGGGGTTCCGCAGGGCTCTATTTTATCCCCTATGCTGTTTAACATATACATGAAGCCGCTGGGGGAGGTTATCCGGAGATGTGGACTGAGGTGTCATCAATATGCGGATGACACCCAGCTCTACGTTTCCTTTTCATCAAACCCAGGTGAGGCAGTGACTGTTCTGAACCAGTGCCTGGGCACGGTAATGGACTGGATGAGGGCTAACAAACTGAGACTCAATCCAGACAAGACGGAGGTACTGTTAGCGGGTGGTTCATTTGTCCGGCGAGGTGATGTTTGCCCTGTCCTGGACGGGGTTGCACTCTCCCTAAAGGATCGGGTCCATAGTTTGGGGGTGCTCTTCGATCCAGAACTGTCACCTGAGGCACAGGTGAACTCAGTGGCAAAGAGCACCTTTTATCAGCTTAGGCTGATATACCTACTGCACCCTTATCTGGACAGTGATAGCCTAGCTACAGTTATCCATGCTCTGATAACCTCTTGTTTGGATTACTGCAATGCGTTATACGTGGGGCTGCCTTTGAAAACGGTCCGGAAGCTTCAGCTGGTACAAAACAGGGCAGCCCGTTTACTAACAGGGACTGGCTGGTGAGATCACATTACACCAGTCCTTTTACAACTTCATTGGCTGCCAGTCCAGATTCAAAGTGCTGGTATTGACATTTAAAGCCCTAAACGGCTTGGGGCCAGGTTATTTGAAGGAACGCCTCCTCCCATATGTACCTACCCGGACCTTAAGATCATCTACAGGGGCCCTTCTCCGTGAGCCCCTGCCAAAGGAAGTGAGGCAGGTGGCTACTAGGAGGAGGGCTTTCTCCGCTGTGGCACCCCGGTTGTGGAATGAGCTCCCCAGAGAGGTCCGCCTGGGGCCTACACTGTACTCTTTTCGTCGCCAGCTGAAGACCTTTTTATTCACTCAGTATTTTAACACTTAATTTTAACTTAAATTTAAATTTTACTGTTTTAACTCTGTATTTTAACCTTATATCAATTTTGCTGCGTGGTTTTATCCTGGTTGTGCTTTTTATATTGTATTTTGTATTTGTGTTTTTAACTTGTTGGTTGTTTTATGATGGTTTTAATTTTTGTGAACCGCCCAGAGAGCTTCGGCTATTGGGCGGTATAAAAATGTAATAAGTAAATAAATAAATAAATAAATATATGGCATGTATCATGGGCCCCAACAGTTGTCAGTGCACTTCAGTACCGCTATAAAGCAGTCGTGTGGCTCCTGCCTTTTATATACCATCGATGTACATTGATGGTGCTATATAAATAAATAATAATAATAATAATACCGCTTTCATAGTGGAATATCTTGCTTGGTGTAGATGAGCCCTGAGTCAGATGCCCCCTGGTCCATCTATCCCAGTATTCTTGACACTGACTGGCAGCAATGGCTCTCCAGTGTTTCAGGTGGGAGCTATTTATTTATTTATTACATATTCATACTGCCCAACAGCCTAGGCTCCCCGGGCAGTTTACAACTAAAACCATAAAGTCCAATTTAAAACTTTAAAATCGCATAAAACCAGAATAAGTTACAGTCCAGGGTGTTTAAAAAGATATGTTTTTAGGAGGCGTTTAAAAGTTACTACGTTTTCCACCTCCCGAAACGCACGAGGGAGGGTTTTCCAGAGGGTGGGTGCCGCTACAGAGAAGGCCCTGCCTGTTGAGGTTCTTCATGGAGACATTCTCTCCGTGTCAGGATGACGAGCAGGGCCTCCTCTGAAGATCGTAAATGTCGCCTGGGGGTATATAAGGGAAGGCGTCTGCTAGGTATCCTGGTCCCAAGTTGTTTAGGGCTTTGTAGGATAACAGCATGACCTTGTACGTGGCTTGGTAGCTAACAGGCAGCCAGTGCAAAACACTGGTTTTATGTGGGCAGAGCTAGGCGTCCCCGTGAGGACCCAGAGCTGCTGCGTTCTGCACAAGCTGCAGCTCTCCAGCCCTACCTGGAGATGGCGGCAATCCGGTTTGAGATCTTTGTCATGCAAAACATGTGGCCCCTCCCCAAGAAGGGGAGTTTGCAATTTTTGGCATATACTTAATAAAGAATGAACTGAAAGGAAGTCCTCACTCACCTGTGCCAGCCAAATTGCATAGGAACAGACCTTTCCCAGCATGGAGAGGGCCGTGTCGCACCTGCCGGCAGGTAGCTGTTTAGAGATGAGGAGGCGACCAATTAAAAAAAGAGTTGGCAACCCCAATTCTTGGAAGGGGCGGAAGGGAAGAGTGTGTGTGTGTGTGTGTGTGAAAGACAACAGGCGGAGGTTCATTTTGTCCCTAGAGAAGTGGGTCACTCTCCCCCTTGTGTGCACCAAACGGGCAAGGCTTCCGTCGAGCTCCGTCTCTAGGGCAGCGCAGGCTGGCAGGAGCCCTGTGGATGCCCACACATTGCTGATCTTGGCAGGAAGTCCGCCTGGCCCATGTACGGGACCATTTACAGCGCAACACTAACCTCATTGTGCTGTCCTGGCAGGCAGGAAAAAGCGAAACCCGGAGGGAGCTGGAGGGAGGGAGGGAGGGAGGGAGGGGGCGCTGGAGAAAGGAGGAGATTCCTCACCGCCCCCCCATAGGCTTCCCTCCCCCCCACCCCTGCCCCCTCCCCGTTCGTGTCACAGCCAGGGGGCTGACGTGGCCGAGAAGTTGCCCTTTGCCAGCCCCACGGCAGGGGGCTGTGCGGCATATCTTGCCCTGACCGGTTGGCAAGGCGGGCAAAGTCGCAGATCAGTTTCGTTAGCTTTTCATGGTGAATCAAAGCCTCCACAAACGGCTGTCCCAAAGCTCCACCCGCCAAAATGACCAGGTTTTTCTTTTCAGTAGGTTTTATTCCAGGTTGGGTTTTTAATGGTGCACCTGAAGGGTGAGTAACCTGGTCCCTGTTAGAGATTTTAGACTACAACTCCCATCGTCACCAGCCAGCATGGCCACATGGTCAGGGATGATAGGGGCAGTAGTCCAAAATAACTGAAGGGCCCCCGGCTGCCTCCTCCTGGCATTTCTGTTTTGTGAGCCATCCAGAAAATGTCAGTCGTGGGGCTGCTACCTAGAGACACTTGAAGAAATCATTGAAATGGATTGCTTGGGGGAGGCTGATTCTGTGAACGGAATAGGGGGTGCGACAGTGGGCCCTGCCCCTTGGCTCATTTGGCATGGGGTTCCAGGGGGCGAGGAGGGCACTGAAACTTTTCCTCCTGATTGTCAGGTTCTTTGATCTTTGCCTCCTGAAAGACCAGGAATCATAGAATAGCAGAGCTGGAAGGCGCCTACAAGGCCATCGAGTCCAACCCCCTTGCTCAGTGCAGGAATCCACCCTAAAGCACCCCTGACAGGTGGTTGTCCAGCTGCCTCTTGAAGGCCTCTGGTGTGGGAGAGCCCACCACCTCCCTAGGTCACTGGTTCCATTGTCATACTGCTCTAACAGTCAGGAAGTTTTTCCTGATGTCCAGCTGGAATCTGGCTTCCTGTAACTTGAGCCCCTTATTCCATGTCCTGCACTCTGGGAGGATCGAGAAGAGATCCTGGCCCTCCACTGTGGGACAACCTTCCAAGTATTTGAAGAGTGCTCTCATGTCTCCCCTCAATCTTCTCTTCTCCAGGCTAAACATTGCTTTCTGTTTTTAAAAATGAAAGTGGAGATCCTCAGAGCCCAGCTCTGCTTTAATCTTGGCAAAGAGCTGGTCCCAAGCTCCATTTCCCCAAGATAAAAGGGTAACGGGGGGGGGGGAGGCATTTGCAGGGAAGGATTGGCAGGCAGGGGAAAGGCTGAACCCCCCCTCCCTGCCCCCCCCACCTGCTGGTTCTCCCTTGCCAAGCACCCCCTCCCACTTCTGCATTTTTGTTATGCCATTAAGAATTCTGTAAAGTTGAGTTTGTCCCTCCGAGATGCTGGTTCTCTACCAGTTCCAGATCCCTTGTTCTGTTTCGCTTCGGTTTGTCACCCTCTCTGCTCCCCCCCCCCCCAAGACTCTGTCTCTTGTGAACCCTCCGGTTCCAGCCCAGGACTTTGCTGCCTTTGGACAGCTGTTGGCACACTGTTCAGTCACCAGGGCACGCTAAGACCCGTCACTTGCCCTTTGGACTGAGTGGCCACGAGGTCTTGGGTTGGCAAACAAAAGGGAATTACTTTTATTTATTTATTTATTTATTTATTTATTTATTTATCTATCTATCTATCTATCTTTCTATCTATTGCATTCCTGTTCTGCCCAAAAGCTGAAGGCAGGCCCATGTCTGTCGTCTCAAGGGCCAGCTCTGTTCTTAAGAGACGGAGACGCAGCTGAGGAGCGTATTTGGTTCATAGAATCATAGAATCATAGAATAGCAGAGCTGGAAGGCACCTACAAGGCCATCGAGTCCAACCCCCTGCTCAATGCAGGAATCCACCCTAAAGCATCCCTGACAGAGGGTTGTCCAGCTGCCTCTTGACGGCCTCTAGTGTGGGAGAGCCCACAACCTCCCTAGGTCACGGGTTCCATTGTCGTACTGCTCTAACAGTCAGGAAGTTTTTCCTGATGTCCAGCTGGAATCTGGATTCCTTTAACTTGAGCCCGTTATTCCGTGTCCTGCGCTCTGGGAGGATCGAGAAGAGATCCTGGCCCTCCTCTGTGTGACAGCCTTTTAAGTATTTGAAGAGTGCTATCCTGTCTCCCCTCAATCTTCTCTTCTCCAGGCTAAACAGGCCCAGTTCTTTCAGTCTCTCTTCATAGGGCTTTGTTTCCAGACCCCTGATCATCCTGGTTGCCCTCCTCTGAACATGCTCCAGCTTGTCTGCGTCCTTCTTGAATTGTGGAGCCCAGAACTGGACGTGATACTCTAGATGAGGCCTAACCAGGACCGAATAGAGAGGAACCAGGACCTCACGTGATTTGGAAGCTATACTTCTGTTAATGCAGTCCAAAACAGCATTTGCCTTTCATTACATCCCTTACCCACCCGGTCATTTCTAGTCAAGCACCACGGTAAAGGGTTGACCCCCCCCCCTCTCAGCGGGAGCATCGTGGCTGCAGAGGGTGTGGTCCGGGCCGCCCTTTTTCTCAGTCTTGATCAGAATTTGGCAGAGCTGCCCACTCACATCGTGGTGGATTGAGCCCCCTTCCGTGAAGCTGTGTGCAGTGCGGGGGTGGATGAGGTTGCCCCTTTGGGTTTCTACCTTGGCCCAGCCCTGTGAGCAGAAGTGAAGGTAGGAATGGAATGGAGAGGGAAGTTGCTGCGGCCCTAGTTTTTAAATCCCGGGGGCGGCTGTGTTTCCGGATCCAGATGTCGGGCGCAGAAAGAACCCCCCTGCTCCTTCCCACAGTTGTCAGGATGGTGCTTGTGGTCAGAAAAAAGGGGATTAATGCAGACTTGGCCCACGAGAACAGCTGTGGAGCAGGTGCAGGAGGGAGAATTCCCACGCTCTGTGTGTGTGTGTGTCTGTGTGTGTGTTGCTTTATTCCTAGGGCTTTGCTTACAGTCCCACCTTCCTTATTCAAAGCAGCAGAGACACGGCTCTCTCACTTGTGTGTGTGTGTCTGTCTGTGCGTGCAGAAGTGCCAATGAGCTCGGTGATTTCCAGGCACCCTTCCTACACTCTGGGGAGCTCCCTGCGCCGTGACTTGCATGGCAAAGAACTCCGGACCTCGGAGGATTCCAGCGGGGAAGCGGGGGCATTCTCAGCTTGGCTCTCAGTCCACGTGGGCTGATATATTAATCATAGAATCATAGAATAGCAGAGTTGGAAGGGGCCTACAAGGCCATCGAGTCCAACCCCCTGCTCAATGCAGGAATCCACCCTAAAGCATCCCCGACAGATGCTTGTCCAGCTGCCTCTTGAAGGCCTCTAGTGTGGGAGAAGAGCCCACCACCTCCCTAGGTCACTGGTTCCATTGTCGCACTGCTCTAACAGTCAGGAAGTTTTTCCTGATGTCCAGCTGGAATCTGGCTTCTTTTAACTTGAGCCTGTTATTCCGTGTCCTGCACTCTGGGAGGATCGAGAAGAAATCCTGGCCCTCCTCTGTGGGACAACCTTTCAAGTATTTGAAGAGACATGCTATCATGTCTCCCCTCAATCTTCTCTTCTCCAGGCTAAACCTGCCCAGTTCTTTCAGTCTCTCTTCATAGGGCTTTGTTTCCAGACCCCTGATCATCCTGGTTGCCCTCTTCTGAACACGCTCCAGCTTGTCTGCGTCCTTCTTGAATTGTGGAGCCCAGAACTGGACGCAATACTCTAGATGAGGCCTAACCAGGGCCGAATAGAGAGGAACCAGTACCTCACGTGATTTGGAAGCTATACTTCTATTAATGCAGCCCAAAATAGCATTGGCCTTTCTTGCAGCCATATCGCACTGTTGGCTCATATTCAGCTTGTGATCTACAACAATTCCAAGATCTTTCTCGTTTGTAGTATTGCTGAGCCAAGTATCCTCCATCTTGTAACTGTGCATTTGGTTTCTATTTCCTAAATGTAGAACTTGGCATTTATCCCTATTAAATTTCATCCTGTTGTTTTCAGCCCAGCACTCCAGCCTATCAAGATCACTTTGAAGTTTGTTTCTGTCTTCCAGGGTATTAGCTATCCCACCCAATTTTGTGTCATCTGCAAATTTGATCAGCGTTCCCTGCACCTCCTCGTCCAAATCATTCATAAAAATGTTGAAGAGCACTGGGCCCAGGACTGAGCCCTGCGGCACCCCACTCGTTGCCTCTCCCCAGTTTGAGAAGGTTCCATTGATAAGTACTCTTTGAGTCCGATTCTGTAGCAATATTTATTTATTTATTACATTTCTATACCACCCAATAGCCGACGCTCTCTGGGCGGTTCACAAAAAATTCAAACCGTGAAGATAATTCAAAGTATAAAACAAGCAACAGTATAAAAGAACAATATAAAAGCACAACCAGAATAAAACCGAGCGCTAATGCAGAGATTGATACAGGTTTAAAATACAGATTTAAAGCAGCGAAGTTAAAAAACTAAGATGATAAACTATTAAAATACTGGGAAAATAAAAAGGTCTTCACCTGGCATCTAAAGGCATTTAATGTAGGTGCCAGGCGAACCTCCTTAGGGAGCTCATTCCACAGCCGGGGTGCCACAGCAGAGAAGGCCCTGCTCCTGGTAGCCACCTGCCTCACTTCCGTTGGCAAGGGCTTACGGAGAAGGACCCCTGAGGATGACCTTAGGGTCCGGGCAGGTACATATGGGAGGAGGAGTTCCTTCAGATGTTAATTGGCAACCTATAATTTAAGTCATCTGGTAGCCCGGCATCGTGAATGTACAAAGCTGCCCTGCCCGAGGTCAGATGACCGACCCTTCAAGCCCACTACTATTGCTTCCATCCTTTTCGAAGTGTGTGCCCTCTAGGTGCGTTGGACAACAACTCCCATCATTCCCATCCTCATGGGGGTTCTCCTGCTTAAGCTGTAGCTGAGAGAAGAGAATCACCTGGTGGCATTCTTGTATGAGACCTGTTCGTTGTTTCCGTGGGTTTTGTGTAGGAGAACGTGCACCCTGGGTTGTCACACAGCTGTGACTCAGGCAGGTATAAAGGGTGCCCTGAAGGTGGCCCTCTCCACGCTGGGGCCCTCCAGCTGTGTTGGGCTGCAGCGCCCATAATCCCCAACCAACACGCGCTTCTCCAGCTGAAGGTGGCAGCCCCGACCTCTCTCTCTTCTGCGTGCGAAGCTGAGGTCTTTCTCTCTTGAGACAACTTCAATTGAGAGGTTTCCCGGAAGCTTCTCCATCCCTTCTCCCTAGGAATGGGCAAATCTCCCCGCATAGTCAGTACGTGGACATCCCCTCAGTGGATCCCTCTGCCCTGCCTTGCCAAGGTGTTTGACCAGCAGCGCCCCTGAGCCGCCTCACTGGGAAACTTGTCCGCCATTGCTGGTCTTCTCCTGGAGGGTTTTTGATGAAGCTTCTTCTGGAACAGCTTAGCTCAAAAGTGAGTGGTTGAGCTTGAGGACATTTTTGCCTGACAAAGTATCCTAGAAGAGTAGAGTTGGAAGGGGCCTATAAGGCCATCGAGTCCAACCCCCTGCTCAGTGCAGGAACCCTGCCTCTTGAACGTCTCCAGTGTGGGAGAGCCCACCACCTCCCTAGGTCATTGGTTCCATTGTCATACTGCTCTAACAATCAGGAAGTTTTTCCTGATGTCCAGCTGGAATCTGGCTTCCTTTAGGGTGACCCTATGAAAAGGAGGACAGGGCTCCTGTATCTGTAACAGTAATGTAGAAAAGGGAATTGCAGCAGGTGTCAATTGAAGTGGGTGAAATTCCCTCTTCATCACAACAGTTAAAGCTACACTAGCTATAGTAGAGTGGCCAGATACAAAATAGGGCAGGGCTTCTGCAGCTTTAACTGTGTTGATGAAGAGAGAGTTTCACCCACTTCAATTGACACCAGCTGAAATTCCCTTTTCTACATTACAGTTAAAGGTACAGGAGCCCTGTCCTCCTTTTCATATGGTCACCCTAGCTTCCTTTAACTTGAGCCCGTTATTCCGTGTCCTGCACTCTGGGAGGATCGAGAAGAGATCCTGGCCCTCCTCTGTGTGACAACCTTTTACGTCTTTGAAGAGTGCTCTCATGTCTCCCCTCAATCTTCTCTTCTCCAGGCTAAACATGCCCAGTTCTTTCAGTCTATCTTCACAGGGCTTTGTTTCCAGACCCCTGATCATCCTGGTTGCCCTCCTCTGAACACGCTCCAGCTTGTCTGCGCCCTTCTTGAATTGTGGAGCCCAGAACTTGACGCAATACTCTAGATGAGGCCTAACCAGGGCCGAATAGAGAGGAACCAGTACCTCACGTGATTTGGAAGCTATACTTCCATTAATGCAGCCCAAAATAGCATTTGCTTTTTTTGCAGCCATATCAAACTGTTTCAGGACCCGTGATCATCCTCATTAAGATTGGAGGTGACCTTGTAGAGTGCCGTCTCCTTGCGGGGTACAGTTTGGTGTGGCCTAAGGGGACTTTCTGGGGCGCAGCCTTGATCCTTCACTGCCTCCTGATGTATGTTCGGAAGCTGCCTTTTACAGAGTCAGACCCTTGGTCCATCTGGCCCAGTGTTGTCGACACTGACTTGTAGCAACTCTTCCCCATGGTTCCAGGCAGGATTCTTCCCAGCCTTACTGGAGATGCTGCCGGGCATTGAACCCAGGACCTTCTTCATGCCAAGCACTGAGCCACGGCCACGTTCATTTGAACATCGGCATGTGGCCACGGGTAACATTATTTCTTGATGCCTTTCTAGTTCCCGTGGCTTAAAACACATGTGCGGTTGAGGTCCCTGTGAAAGAATTCAAGTTGAGGGCTTATTAAACACGTGCAAAGTTTGGTTCAGGGGGTTCTCCAAAGCGGCCATCTTGGCGGAACAACAGAACGTGGCATCGTTGGGTGACGAAGCTAAATGTCCTCTGCCTTTGTGGTGGCTGTGAAATCCTCTCACACGTCCCGAACCGCGGGGATGACCTCACAGCTTCTGACCTCTGGAACGTCCCGTTTATCATCCTGAGGTTTGTACAAATGCTTAATAATAGCTCCTGCGATGCTTCATCCTCGTAGACTGTTTAACCAATGTGGCCTGTGGTCCCTAGAATGGTCCTCAGAGAGGGCTGCAAGCCCATCCTCACCAGCAGGGAGTGATGGGAGTTGCAGTCCAACACATCTGAAGGGCACCAGGTTGGGGAACGTTGGACTGGTCTCTGCATCTTGTTGTTCGTGGTCCATCCCATGGAATTTTTCTTTGGAATAATCTTGGTATAATCTTGTAGAATTTCCCATCTAATCTGTATACAGTACTTAGTCTAGTTGTAAAAATAAACCTTTCTGGCTTCTATCTCTTCTAGTTCGCTGCTACTACAGATGTGCAGGACTCTTACGTTACAATCTTCCCTTTAATCAAGACACCAAATTATTACTCAATATAAGTAGATAAATGCCTTGCAATTTAATGTTTCAGTTTCTTTCTTTTAAAAACATTTCAGGGTGTGGGGGGTGTGTGTGTGTGTGTGTGCGTGCGTGCGCGCGCGGCTTGATCCCTGCCAGTGAGTCCAGATTGTTGACAATCCAGTTAATTCAATCTCTGTTTAAAACGCAGGGGCTGAAAGGTTTAAAAAGCGCTCAGTTTCTCCAAATTAACATTAGGCTGAACATCCTGCTTTATTGACATTTTTTTAAAATGTTCAAAGCTATCGTGGCCCTGTAATTTCACTGAGCTCGCCCTCATGCCCCCCCGGATTAATTATTTTGAAGGCTCTGTTCTGTGCCGCCGGAGTGAACATCCCGCCTCGTATTTCTTTGGTTTAAGCAGAAATAAAGCACGAACAGGAGCGTGGCAGTTTCTCCTCTTCTTCTGCCCCCCCTGTCCCCCCCCCCAGCGCCCCACCTTTCCTTCCATCCCATGAGAGCAGGAGAGTGAGCTTATTGACTCTGGATCTGGAAAACAGCACCGAGAGAAAAGTTTCAAAACAGCGTCTGTGCGAGTTCTCATGGCAGTCTGCAAAGAGAGGACTTCCCCCCCCC
The DNA here is from genome assembly GCF_023053635.1 of Elgaria multicarinata webbii. Classification (NCBI taxonomy): domain Eukaryota; kingdom Metazoa; phylum Chordata; class Lepidosauria; order Squamata; family Anguidae; genus Elgaria; species Elgaria multicarinata. The sequence continues at coordinate 138,296,145 of NC_086175.1, forward strand.
CCCCCGCACATGGATTGTGGATGTTTACTACAGTGTTGTAAATTGCACGGAACCCCGTATTCCCAGCCCTACATGGAGGGTCTCTTTCCTTGCGGGATCTGTGTTGTTAGGAAGCCCCAAGTGGCGGACGCTTCCTGCACTGTGTACGTGCTGTAAAATAGAGTCTTGTGTACTCGTCTCCTGCAGTGGGGGGGGGGGGGAGGACATGGGCCAAGATCCGTGGGTGAAGCCCCGCAGACCCAGAAGGTGCCCTGCCGTTGGGTTCTGGCGCCCCCTGGTGCTTTGCGATGTCCCTCAAACATTCCTGTGAGGAAAGGGAGCGCCGTTTGGGGTCTCTTTGGGCTCATCTACACCAAGCAGGATATTCCACTATGAAAACCGTATATAAAAGGCAGGAGCCACACTACTGCTTTATAGCGGTATTGAAGTGCACTGACAGCTGTTGGGGCCCGTTGACACAGACCGTACACCGCTATCATACCGCTTTCATAGTGCAATACCCACCTTGGTGTAGATGTGTCATCGGCCCCAACAGTTGTCAAAGCACTTCAGTACCACTATAAAACAGTAGCGTAGATCCTGCAGTGCATTTATTTATTTATTTATTACATTTCTATACCGCCCAATAGCCGGAGCTCTCTGGGTGGTTCACAAAAATTAAAACCATTCAAAGTATAAAACAACAGTATAAAACCATAATATAAAATACAATATAAAAGCTCAACCAGATAAAAACAGCAGCAATGCAAAATTACAAATTTAAAACACCAAGTTAAAATTTATTTATAGACTGTTAAAATGCTGGGAGAATAAAAAGGTCTTCTTCACCTGGCGTCTAAAAGCATATAATGTAGGTGCCAAGCGAACCTCCTTTATAGAATCATAGAATCATAGAATAGTAGAGTTGGAAGGGTCCTCTAAGACCATCTAGTCCAACCCCCTGCTCAATGCAGGAATCCACCCTGAAGCATCCCTGACAGATGGCTGTCCAGCTGCCTCTTGAAGGCCTCTAAGGTGGGAGAGCCCACAACCTCCCTAGGTAACTGATTCCATTGTCGTACTGCTCTAACAGTCAGGAAGTTTTTCCTGATGCCCAGCTGGAAAGAGATGTTCTGCTCTGCTCTGCACGCAGCTTCCTGTTGTGCCTCTGCATTCTCCCTTAGTCCTGTCTTTCGGAAGAGGGCATTAGATTAAAAGAGACACCCACCTTCCTGTGGGATTCCGCTCCAAGCAGGCAAACACCAGAACGCAAAGGGAAGCCCTGCTTCAGAACTGGTAGCCTTGACTTTGCTCTGTAATGGCAATCCCTGAAAGGAACGGAGGTTTCTGCTTCCAAGCCCAGAAACTGCTTGAGGAAGCAAGCAACGCAGCGATATTGCAGAAATGGGTAAATAAAACCATGCGTTTAAAAGGAGGCAAGAGAGACCCAGCGTGGTGTAGTGATGAGACTATTGGGCTGGGACTAAGGAGACCCAGGTTCAAGTCCCCTCTCGGAGACTTTGGGCCAGTGACTGACTCGCAGTCTGTCCCACCTCACAGGGTTGTTGAGAGGATGAAATTGAGGGGAGGAGGATTATTGTGCATGCCGCCTTGGCTCTATGGAGGAAAAGATGGGATAGAAACGTATCAAATAAATATAATGAACAGATGGATTTCTTGAGGAGAAGAGTCATAGGAACCTGCCTTATACTGAATTCAACCCTTGCTCTATCTAGCCCCGTATTGACTGGCAGCCACGGGTCTCCCTCCAGGGTTTCAGGCAGCTGTTTTTTCTGCCCTACCTGGAGACACCGGGGATCGAACCTGGGGCTGTCAGCGCGCAACGCGGGGGCTCTAGCACTCAGCCACGGCTGTTGAGCTGACGCATCTTGGGTTGGCCGTTAGGCATGGAAGTTCAGGGACCCAACAGGTTCAGGGGCCGCCTTCCTCTGCGCGTGAGGCTGTTTTCTTCGTGGAGGCGTCTGGTGGCCACCCCTGCGAAGAGGAAGATGGACCACGTGGACCTTTCATAGAATCATAGACTGGTAGAGCTGGAAGGGGCCTCTAAGGCCATCAAGTCCAACAGGAAAAAATCATCCCAATGGTTTGGCCTGATGCAGCCGGGCTGCTCTTAAATACCCTTCTCAGGATATAGGCTGATGGAATTGCAGTCCTTTTCGGATTCCCCCCTCTCCAAAGCATGACTTGGTCTGGCAGGTGGCCTCTCGCCTTGGCGACCCGTTGGCCTGGGAGGTCCTTGTCCGCCTTGACGGCCGCGTCTTTTCCTTCCCCCAGACATCTCAGGGGGTCCAGGTGCGGCGCTTCAAGACCCTGACCGAGCTCATCACATTGTACCTGCAGCCCAACCAGGGCCTCGTCTGCACTCTGCTCTTCCCGGTGGAACGGGAGAAGGACAAGGAGAACGCGGAGGAGAGGGACTACTCGGGTAGGTGCCACCGCTGCTGCCCTGCCCGGCCTGCTGAGGAAAAGGGCACTCCGGGTGGCATGAACCACCTGCAGGCTGAGAGGAGGGCCTGTGGGGCAGCGTGCGTGTCTTGGGGCGGGGGGTGGGTGGGGGGAGGCTTGAACCCTGACCCCTCTTGTGAGCCTGAGGAACGAAGTCCGCTTTGGAGAAGCCCTTGGGGGCCGCCGCATTGCAGGGGTGGTGGGTGGGTGGGTGGGTGGGCGTGGCCAAAATACCCAAGCCCCCCTGGGAGCGTTGACTGCCAGCAGCTAAGCCTCAAGAGGGCATTTCAACCTTTTAGAAGGGAGTGGGAGGGGGCACACAGAAGCCAGGAAACCATGAAGCCAGCAAGTGAGGCTGGGGGAGATCTTTGGCTGACCAGCTTGGGGGATCCCCTTCTCTCCACTTCTCTTGGTGAAAATTGTGCTGCCCCCGTCCCCCCGCACCTCCCGGCCGACCATTTGCCTTCTGTCTTCCAGATGGAGAGGATGAGAAGCCCCCTTTGCCGCCCCGCTCTGGGTCCACCAGCATTCCTATTGGCAGCACCATGCCCGGTGGTGCTAGCAACGCCCCTGCTGTGCAGGACGGAGCTCTTGAAAGGTAAACCGCGTGCGTGACAGTGAACCACCTACTGTGAACCCCACGAAGATGTGGGTCTGTGGCAGTGGTGTACACCTGGGGGGGAGGGCAGGGGGCATTCGCTAGAGGCATTCAAGAGGCAGCTGGACAACCACCTGTCAGGGATGCTTTAGGGTGGATTCCTGCATTGAGCAGGGGGGTGGACTTGATGGTCTTAGAGGCCCCTTACAACTCTGCTATTGTATGATCATGCAGGGGGTGCTGGTCCTCATCTTCTCATACCACCCCCTCCCAACTTTGGCCAAATCCCTTCTCCCCCTTTAAAGAAATCCATATGATGTACGATCCTTTCATTAATAATAATAATAATAATAATAATAATAATAATAATAATAATAATAAAAAATTTATTTATTTATTTGTTACCCGCCTCTCCCTCTGGATCGAGGCGGGTTACAACACAAATAAAAACACCATAAAACACATAAAACTAATTCAAACGTTTAAAACCAGTGCATCATTAAAAGCAGCACACCATTAAAAAAGGCATCTTAAAATTCAGCTGGGTAGGCCTGCCGGAAGAGATCCGTCTTTATGGCTTTCTTAAATTCTGGAAGTTGAGGAATCTCTCCCGGCAAGCCATTCCACAAGCTGGGAGCGGCAGAAGAAAAGGTCCTCTGGGTAATGGTTGTCAGCCTTGTTTTCGTTGGCTGGAGTAAATTCTCCCCAGAGGACCTGAGTGTGTGGGGCGGATTGTACGGGAGAAAGCGATCCCGCAGGTAGCCTGTACCCAAACCATGTAGGGCTTTAAAGGTGATAACCAACACTTTATACTTCGCCTGGAAACTAATTGGCAGCCAGTGAAGTGATTTTAAAATTGGTGTAATATGGTCTCTTTTCCCTATATATCTCACTTCTTTCTGTATCATGCTAGCCTAGCAGCTTCTGCAGACAACTGCACTAACGTTATAAAGCCCTGAGGAAGAACACAACCGCGTTCAAAACGCGTAAGCACCTGGCACTTGAATAAACCTTTTGCTAATAATATTATTGTAGAAGATTCCTTGGTTCCGCCTTTGCCTTTGGCTATTTTTTACTACTTTAAAGATGATAACCAGCACTTCATACTTCGCCCGGAAACGAATTGGCAGCCAGTGAAGAGATTATTATTATTATTTATTTATTTATTTATATAGCACCATCAATGTACATGGTGCTGTACAGGTAACACAGTAAATAGCCAGACCCTGCCGCATAGGCTTACAATCTAATAAGTTGTAGTAAACAATAAAGAGGGAAGGAGAATGCAAACAGGCACAGGGAAGTGTAAACAGGCACAGGGTAGGACAAAACCAACAGTGTAAAGTCAGAACAAACTCAATATTTGAAGGCTATAGGGAAAAGAAAAGTTTTGAGCTGAGTCTTAAAAGCAGTGATTGAGTTTGTAGTTCTCAAGTGTTCTGGAAGAGCGTAAGGGGCAGCAGAAGAAAAAGGACGATGAGCACATGTGGACGTCATCTCCCTCACCACCAACAAAACTGTACACCAGTTGCTGGGGAACATCCCACACCCTGGGAATTGCTGATTCACTGACAGCACAGACTTATGCCTGTGTGCCCCAGTTGCTGGGGAACATGGGTGGGAGGGTGCTGTTGCACCATGTCCTGCTTGTTCATCCCTGGCCGACGGCTGGTTGGCCCCTGTGTGAACAGAGTGCTGGACTAGATGGACCCTTGGTCTGATCCAGCATGAGGGCCCTTCTGATGCTCTGTGCCTGCGTGCCCCCCACTCATTTTCTCTCAGTGGCCTGTTGCTTCTCTTCTATTCCGACCTGCAATTCCCTCGTTGATCTTTCCCTCTAAGATGCCCCCACATCCCAGGTCAGCCGCTGCTCCTCCTCACTTCCAACGCTCAGAAATTACCCTCCCTGCCTCTGCAGTCGTAACATGGCCCTGTTTTCGGCAGGCACTTAAGAGATTCGGGGTGGGGGGTGGTTGCAGGCAGACCTATAACATGCAAATCTACTTAAAATTCCATATGCCAGTTTATAGTTATTTATTTATTGCATTTATATCCTGCCTTTTCTCCTTCAAGAAACCCAGGGCGGCGTACATAATCCTTCTCTCCGTTTCTATCCTCACAACAACAATCCTGTGAGGTAGGCTGGGCTGAGAGTCTGTGACTGGCCCAAAGTCACCCAGTGGTTTTCTATGGCAGAGTGGGGACTATAACCCGGATCTCCCGACTCCCAGTCCGACACTCTAGCCACTGCACCGCACTGGCTTGCACATTTTGAAATGATTTAATAATTACTAGTGACGTTTCACAGATGGTAGAATATCTCATTTCTGTTTGGACAGAAAATGTCCTCCAACTCCCAGCATTCCCCAGCCAGGAGGATCATGAGTATTTTCTACCTGAACTGAGAACCTTCTTGCAGAAGGGAGCATGGTCACCCTTTTGGCTCTCACGCACCCACGCTCCTTTTTCTTACAGTAGCACGAACGGGCTCAGCACCGTTTCCCATGAGTACCTGAAAGGCAGCTACTCCCTGGATCTGGAGGCTGTCAAAGCTGGCGCGAGCAGCCTGCCCCACCTCAACAAAACCTTGGTCACCTCTTGCAAGCGCCTGCACAGGTAAGAAGAGGTGTGGCATAGGGAGCCATGTACTTGAAAGGTTGTCACCCAGAGGAGGGCCAGGATCTCTTCTCGATCCTCCCAGAGTGAAGGAATGGAATAAGGGGCTTAAGTTACAGGAAGCCAGATTCTGGCTAGACATCAGGAAAAACTTAGAACAGTACGACCATGGAATCCATGACCTAGGGGTGGGTGGGCTCTCCCACACTAGAGGCCTTCAAGAGGGAGCTGGACAACCATCTGTCAGGGATGCTTTAGGATAGATTCTTGTGTCCAGTTCTGGGCTCCACAGTTCAAGAAGGATGCAGACAAGCTGGAGCGTGTTCAGAGGAGGGCAACCAGGATGATCAGGGGTCTGGAAACAAAGCCCTATGAGGAGAGACTGAAAGAACTGGGCATGTTTAGCCTGGAGAAGAGAAGATTGAGGGGAGACATGAGAGTGCTCTTCAAATACTTAAATGGTTGTCCCACAGAGGAGGGCCAGGATCGCTTCTCAATCCTCCCAGATTGCAGGACACGGAATAACGGGCTCAAGTTACAGGAAGCCAGATTCCGGCTGGACATCAGGAAAAACTTCCTGACTGTTAGAGCAGTACGACAATGGAATCAGTTACCTAGGGAGGTGGTGGGCTCTCCCACACTAGAGGCCTTCAAGAGGCAGCTGGACGACCCTCTGTCAGGGATGCTTTAGGCTGGATTACTGCACTGAGCAGGGGGTTGGACTAGATGGCCTTAGAAGCCCCTTCCCACTCTATTAGTCTATGTGTATGAATGTGCACACTCACACACATGCAGAGCCAGGTTCCACTGATACTGTCCATCTCCACTTATTCACATTCATGACGTAGATGTGAAAAATACAACTGTGGAGCGTTTGGGGTCTGTGGAACACTCTGATCTGGAGACCCACCAAAGTTTGAGCTGGAAGTGCAAAAACATCCTTTTCGAATAGATTGAATGCCCAAGATTAAGCAGGAATTGGGCTTACCTAATAGAGCAATACTCTATCATATACTTTAATGTTGGGTCTGTGCTTTTTGTTTTAAATGTTATTTAGAAATTAAGCACACACAATTTGGGGGAAACGGTGGCAGGTAGAGGCAGGGAAATGACCGGATATATTTTTGCAATTCTGAGCAGCATCAGAACTAGAGCCTCGTGTGGTGCAGAGTGGTAAGCGGCAGTTACTGCAGCCCAAACTCTCCCCACGGCCTGAGTTCGATCCCAGCGGAAGCTGGTTCTCAGGCAGCCGGCTCAAGTCGACTCAGCCTTCCATCCTTCCAAGGTCGGTAAAATGAGTACCCAGCTAGCTGGGGGAAAGGTAGCCATGACTGGGGAAGGCAATGGCAAACCACCCCACTACAAAGTCTGCCAAGAAAACATCAGCAAAAGCAGGCGCCCCTCTAGGAGTCAGCAATGACTCAAGTGTTTGCACGAGAGGAGGACCGGCATCAGCACTACAAGGTCCCAGGCAGAGAAGGGTCTTTTCCCCCCAGCCCCGCTGCCAGAGACCCCTTTAAGGTGGGAGGTGCCATCAGGGATTCCCTCTGCATGCTCAGTGAGAGTTCTCCCACAGATGGATATGCTTCTCCCATATGGGCCTGTGGACAAAAGATCGTGGGCTGTTGGAGGTTGGCAGGCTTTCATTGTGGCTAACTTGGCCACGTGAGAGTTGAGTTCCAGAGGGGAAGAAAGAATACAAATAAATGCATCGTCTACACTAATTCTACAAGTGTTGGCCCTTACGTAGCCAAAACTGTGCTATCCATGCTCAAGACGGGGGCATCAAACAGCTTGGGGGAACCCCAAAGTTTGCAGAAATACAAGAAATATTTAGGCGGGGGGGGGGGAACGTGAGGAGGAAGGGAACAAAGCCAGTGAGGACTGAACCTGCCTCCAGTGGCCACAGAATGCTAATTCATTGTCGGAAAGTCGGGGAAGGGGGACTGGAATGGAGTAGACTGGGAAAGGGCTGGTTTGGTTGAAACTCTCTGAGCCAGGAGCGCTCCGTACTGCAGCAGACAGCTACAAAGTAATCTGGTTCCTCTCCTTCCAGCGAGGTGGACAAGGTCCTGTCAGGTTTGGAGATCCTGTCCAAGGTGTTTGACCAGCAGAGTTCGCCCATGGTGTCTCGGATCCTGCAACAGGTCAGTGTGGCCAGCAGGGAAAGAAAAGGGCAACCCAAGAGGAGCAAGGGAATTTGTTCCAACCCAAGGCGGGCAAGGCGTTGGAGCGCCTTCCTGCTGCACAAAGGTTTGGTGCATTTGAGGTCTTCCTTGGTTAGTGGAGACCTGACAGAGCTGCTTTCCCTGACCTGGTGCCCTCCAGGTGTGTTGGACTTCAACTCCCAGCATGCCCCTAGGGTGGAGGAGGTGGATGGGCAGGAGCTGTTCTCTCTTCCTGATCCTAGAACTCTCCTGGGTCATCCAGTGACTCTAGTGGCAAAGAAGAGGCAGCCCTTCTTCTTCACACAGCGTCCCATACTGACTTGCGGCACGTGCAGCCCCAAGGAGGCTGAGAATATCTGTGTGGAGGCACGACGAGGCTGTATTTCCAGGATCAGGCCTAACTGCCTTCTCTGAGTGTGCTACATAGACGCTTCAGAGGTCAGGCTCACAGTGCCCCATTTATAGCACTCTTCAAATGCTTAAAAGGTTGTCCCACAGAGGAGGGCCAGGATCTCTTCTCGATCCTCCCAGAGTGCAGGACACGGAATCAGATTCCAGCTGGACATCAGGAAAAACTTCCTGACTGTTAGAGCAGTACGACAATGGAATCAGTTACCTAGGGAGGTTGTGGACTCTCCCACACTGGAGGCCTTCAAGAGGCAGCTGGACAGCCATCTGTCAGGGATTCTTTAGGATGGATTCCTCCATTGAGCAGGGGGTTGGCCTTGTAGGCCCCTTCCAACTCTGCTATTCTATTATTCTATTCCTGGTGCTTGGGGCTTCCCCAGAGTTTTCAACATTCCTCCTCAATCCCTGGTGTCCAAAAGGTTCTCTTGGGGAGGGATGTCACGAGAGTCTGCAGGGGGGTGGGGAGTCCAATGGACCCCCACCCATCCAGCCTGCTCGGCCTTCCGGACCCTGCTCTCTGGGCCGGCAGGCGTCTTAGCAAGCCGCCATTTTCCATGGGAACGGTGGCTCAGTTTTCCCCACGAAGGTAGTGTTACGTCAATGGCGGCCGTCAAGGGGCACCTGTGCTACCTGGAAGCTGGCGTGACACGGCAAGCAGGGGTGGGCGGCAGTTTGGCAAGCGCCTGGCAAAACCGGGTGCGGGTGAGTCTGCCCCTCTCCCCCCCCCCCCCGGTGGGCCTTTGTTTCTCAGACTGCGCCTTGTGGCTTCCAGACTGCCGGTCCAACGGGAGAGCAGGAGCTGGAGAGCCTGGTGCTGAAGCTGTCCATACTGAAGGACTTCTTGTCCAGCATTGAGAAGAAGGTGAGTGCCGGGGCCGGGGCACCTGTGGCTTCTGAGGTTGGTCCCGGCAAGCCCTGCTGAGCAGGGGCCGCTCGGGGCTCAACGACTCACTGTGCCAAACTCAGGGCATGAAGCTGGTCCTCACCTCCCCCCCTTTTTTTTTAACCTTGGAGTAGGCATGCGGGGGCCCAATCTGGATCAGGGTCATCAAATGCTGGTAGGGGGAGATTTAAACCTCCCCCCAAGCCCCCCCCCCCAATATTCTGTTGCGCTCACGTACCACTCTGGACAACCAGGATGATCAGGGGTCTGGAAACAAAACCCTATGAAGAGAGACTGAAAGTAGTGGGCCTGTTTAGCCTGGAGAAGAGAAGATGGAGGGGAGACATGAGAGCAGTCTTCAAATACTTAAAAGGTTGTCACACAGAGGAGGGCCAGGATCTCTTCTCGATCCTCCCAGAGTGCAGGACATGGAATAACGGGCTCAAGTTACAGGAAGCCAGATTCTGGCTGGACAGCAGGAAAAACGTCCTGACTGTTAGAGCAGTATGACAATGGAACCAGTTACCTAGGGAGGTTGTGGGCTCTCCCACACTAGAGGCCGTTTTGGAGGTGGCCGCTGTTCATTCTGAGCTTCTGTCTGGACCTCTGCAGGCCCTGAAAGCCCTCCAGGACATGAGTTCCACCGCGCAGCCTGGCCCGGCCCAGCCGTCCTGCCGCAAAGTAAAGAGCATTCCTGTCCAAGCGTTCGAGGTAAGCTTCCACTCCTTGCCCCGGGTCTCTTAAGTCGCCCCTCAGGTTCAGCCTCAGGCAGGATTAGGGTCTATTTATGCCACGGTTCTGTGGGAATGCAGCAGCAAGTGTGGGCTTAGGCTTTTAACCAGTGTGAGCCAGTGTGGTGTAGTGGTTAGAGTGTTGGACTGGGAGTTCTAGCCCCACTCAGCCATGGAAAACCACTGGGTGCCTTTGGGCCAGTCACAGACTCTCAGCCCAACCTACCTCACAGGGTTGTTGTTGTGAGGATAAAGTGGAGAGGAGGAGGATTATGTACACCACCTTGGATTCTTTGGAGGAAAAAATGGTGGGATATAGCTGGACAGCCACCTGTCAGGGATGCTTTAAGGCGGATTCCTGCACTGAACAGGGGGTTGGACTCCATGGCTTTAGAGGGCCCCCTCCAACTCTACTATTCTATGATTCTAAGAGGCAGCTGGACAGCCATCTGTCAGGTATGCTTTAGGGTGGATTCCTGCATTAAGCAGGAGGTTGGACTTGATGGCCTTATAGGCCCCCCTCCAACTCTATTATTCTATGATTCTAATAAATAATAATAATAATAATACAAGCCATTCTGTCTGAAATTTCCAGAGGCAGAATAACATTTCTAATCGTAGTGGAGGCAAAGGTCCACCCACACCCACACACCCCACGTAGCTCCTTCTGCATGGCCAGCAACACAGGTGATGAAGATAAAGAGAATTTCCCTGTATTTTCTCCATCACTGGGATTGCAAGATCCGTCTTTCCTTGTTACAGAACAGGCTTCCTCTCATTTCGTTTCTCCACCAGCCAATGGCCAAAGCTCTCTGGGCGGTTTACAAAATACGTAATAGAAATGAAACAAAAAAATCTTTAACGTAAAAAATTTAAATCAGAATTTAAAATAGCCGAAAAAACAGTTACGGCACAATAATTTCTAGAGGGAGGGGCATGTTAGCCTGTAGCAGTAAAAGAAGCAAAGAGCCTTGTGGCATCACTAATCAATTTATTTCTTCTGGCTTTTATTTTATTTTATTTTACTTATTTATTTATTTATTTATTTATTACATTTTTATACCACCCAATAGCCGAAGCTCTCTAGACAGTTCACAAAAATTAAAACCATAATAAAACAACCAACAGGTTAAAAACACAAATACAAAATACAGTATAAAAAGCACAACCAGGATAAAACCACGCAGCAAAACTTGATATAAGATTAAAATACAGAGTTAGAACAGTAAAATTTAAATTTAAGTTAAAATTAAGTGTTAAAATACTGAGTGAATAAAAAGGTCTTCAGCTGGCGACGAAAAGAGTACAGAGTAGGCGCCACGTGGACCTCTTTGGGGAGCTCATTCCACAACCGGGGTGCCACAGCGGAGAAGGCCCTGCTCCTAGTAGCCACCTGCCTCACTTCCTTTGGCAGGGGCTCACGGAGAAAGGCTCCTGTAGATGATCTTAAAGTCCGGGCAGGTACATACGGGAGGAGGCGTTCCTTCAGATAGCCTGACCCCAAACCGTTTAGGGCTTTAAATGTCAATACATTTGTAAAAGGACTGGCGTAATGTGATCTCGCCAGCCAGTCCCCGTTAGTAAATGGGCTGCCCTGTTTTGTACTAGCGGAAGTTTCCGGCCCGTTTTCAAAGGCAGCCCCACGTATAACGCATTGCAGTAATCCAAACGAGAGGTTATCAGAGCATGGATCACTGTAGCTAGGCTATCTCTGTCCAGATAAGGGCGTAGTTGGTCTATCAACCTAAGCTTGAACTTTCCCGGTGAGCCTGTCCACTTTGTCAGACCCCGTGGGACTGCTCTTCCCCGGCTCTAGCCTTGCCCATCCCAACGGCGCTTTGCCTTGTGTTGGGGAGCACCTTGTGGCAGATCTCCCCACCACCACCACCACTTTCTTCTCAGGTGAAGCTGGACCTGACCTTGGGTGACCTCACGAAAATCGGGAAATCGCAGAAGTACACCTTGAGTGTGGATGTGGAAGGCGGGAAGATGGTGGTGCTGAAGAAGCAGAAGGACTCCCAGGAGGACTGGAACACCTTCACCCATGACAAGAGTAAGGGGAGGCCCCTCTGGCCCCGTGCCTCCTGCTTGGCGGTGCGGTCGGGGTCCCACGCTTGGCCTGCCTCTGCCCTGACCCACGAGGCTCCTGTTCTCCCCGTCTCGTCTCCCCGCCAATCGGTCCCCAGCCTGCCCCTCCCTGATAGGGGCAAGCAAGCTCCAGATGATTTGGGCTACAGCACGGGGGACTCATTCATTGTTATTTATTACGGTCACAGACCAGCAAAATCAACACCCAAACATACAAGGGATAGATAAAAAGTGACATAAAACCAAAATACAGCTCGGTGAGTTGCTTCTCTCAGAAGGATTGCAATGTTATTTTTCTAATTTGCATTGAGGTCGTGAGAAACTGAAAGACCCTTTCAGTAATATGGGAGGACACATCCCTTAAACCAGCCTTCCTCAACCTGGAGCGCTCCAGATGTGTTGGACTGCACCTCCCAGAATGCCCCAGCCAGCTGGCTGGGGCATTCTGGGAGTTGTAGTCCAACACATCTGGAGCACCCCAGGTTGAGGAAGGCTGCCTTAAACAGATTAATACCAACGTTGTGGGGCTACATCCGGAAAAGGCTGTTGATAAAGGGAAGATTAACTTTTCTCTGCATTCCTCATACATGTTACAGTGCAAAATGGCATGTTCAACAGATTCTGTTGCTCCAGAACCACAGGGACATAATCGTTCATTAACCGGGATCTTACTAAATCGTCCTTCTAGTAATGCTGATGGCAACACATTAAAGCGAGTGAGGGTAAATGCTCTCCTATACTTGGGAATGGTTAAAGCATACAGATATGAAGCTGCAGTGAGCCCATAGTTATTGAAATTACTGTAGAGCAGCGGAGAGCGAGATTTGTTAGCAGTTCTTAAATGCTGTAGATCTAGATCTATTAGTCTTTGAACAACAAGAGATTGGGCCTTCTGGAGCCCATAGTTCCCCACAGCTTCCACAAAGAAGCCCAGCCTAAGTAGCTTCTTCTCCATCCCTCTCATCCAACGAGTGACATAGGAATCTGAGAGCAGTAAAAAGAGATAGCTACCAGGAGCTGCAAGGAAGTGTAGCCACCATTTAAAGGCCTCGATCCATGCCTTGCATTCAACTGCTCTAATACCCACTTCCAGATAAATAGCTGCGTTCCCCACACAGGAAGAGTTTTCTAAGAAATACAGATTGGACTATTTCAATTTGGGCATTAAATCCCAGTATCCAAATAGGAATACCGTAAGTAAGTTGGGCCAGAGTCTTCGCTTTGTAAATTTGAATTGCAGAAGGGATGAAAAGGAATCTTCGGATCAGCTGCTGACTAGAATTTGCGGAATTAATTGTCTGCCTTCTTTGTTCAGACCAAGCTCCAGTGCGCTGCATTTGTGTGCCTAGATATTTTATATGGGCAGCACGGGGGATTGTGGGAGTTGTAGTCAGAAACCTCTGGAGGGTGCCGGGTCATCTACCTCTGCCCTGAGAGAATTCCCTGGGGCGGGTTAAGTGGGATCCATCCCTCCGCATGTGGTGTCATCTTCCGCCATGTCCTCCCCGTCTCTCCCCAGTCCGCCAGCTGATCAAGTCCCAGCGGGTGCAAAATAAACTGGGGATCGTGTTTGAGAAGGAGAAGGACAAGACACAGCGGAAGGACTTCATCTTTGTCAGCGCCAGGGTGAGTCAGGAGCGCTCTTCAGCCCAGCCCTGTTCCCTGGAGGCGCTGGTGCGCAGTAGCGGGGCAGCGGCCTGCAGGTCGGATGTTCAGGTGTCCACATCGTTGTGCGCCGCCCATGTTCTAGTACAGGAATGGTCACACATCCCTGGAGCTACGGCTCCAGTGCTGGATGTCTCTGTAAACAGAATGGCACCCGGGCATAAATTGGGCATAAGCTTGGGCCTCTGGGGCAGAAGGGTGATTAAGAAATGACTGACATAAGTACATCTCTGAGACCGGCTGGGTTCACAAGGACAAGAAAACAGCCGTGTATCAATTTTCACCCTCTTGACGAGGTCCATCCTTGGAAAATATGAGTGGGTGTTTGTCCTATTCGCTCCATGCATACTCCTGGGCTGCTTTAATAGAAGTATAGCTTCCAAATCAGGTGAGGTCCTGGTTCCCCTCTATTCAGCACTGATTAGTCCTCATCTAGAGTATTGCATTCAGTTCTGAGCTCCACGATTCAAGAAGGACGCAGACAAGCTGGAGCGTGTTCAGAGGAGGGCAACCAGGATGATCAGGGGTCTGGAAACAAAGCCCTATGAAGAGAGACTGAAAGAACTGGGCAGGTTTAGCCTGGAGAAGAGGGGATTGAGGGGAGACATGAGAGCACTCTTCAAATACTTGAAAGGTTGTCACACAGAATCATAGAATGATAGAATAGCAGAGTTGGAAGGGACCTACAAGGCAATCGAGTCCAACCCCTGCTCAGTGCAGGGATCCACCCTAAAGCATCCCTGACAGATGGTTGTCCAGCTTCCTCTTGAAGGCCTCTAGGGTGGGAGAGCCCACAACCTCCCTAGGTAACTGATTCCATTGTCGTACTGCTCTAACAGTCAGGAAGTTTTTCCTGATGTCCAGCTGGAATCTGGCTTCCTTTAACTTGAGCCCGTTATTCCGTGTCCTGCACTCTGGGAGGATTGAGAAGAGATCCTGGCCCTTCTCTGTGGGACAACCTTTCAAGTATTTGAAGAGCGCTCTCATGTCTCCCCTCCATCTTCTCTTCTCCAGGCTCAACATGCCCAGTTCTTTCAGTCTCTCTCCATAGGGCTTTGTTTCCAGACCCCTGATCATCCTGGTCGCCCTCCTCTGGACACACACCAGCTTATCTGCATCCTTCTTGAATTGTGGAGCCCAGAACTGGACGCAATACTCTAGATGAGGCCTAACCAGGGCCGAATAGAGAGGAACCAGTACCTCACGTGATTTGGAAGCTATACTTCTAATAATGCAGCCCAAAATAGCATTTGCCTTTCTTGCAGCCGTATCGCACTGTTGGCTCATATTCAGCTTGTGATCTACAACAATTCCAATTCCAAGGAGGGCCAGGATCTCTTCTCGATCCTCCCAGAGTGCAGGACACGGAATAACGGACTCAAGTTACAGGAAGCCAGATTCCGGTTGGACAGCAGGAAAAACTTCCTGACTGTTAGAGCTGTACGACAATGGAACCTGTTACCTAGGGATGTGGTGGGCTCTTCCCACCCTAGAAGTCTTCAAGAGGCAGCTGAACAACCCTCTGTCAGGGATGCTTTAGGGTGGATTCCTGCATTGAGTAGGGAGTTGGACTCAATGGCCTTAGAGGCCCCTTCCAGCTCAACTATTCTCTGATTCTATGCTATATATAGTAAGATAAGACCTACTGCAAAATGCAGCGCTGTTATCGTGACGGAACGGGGGCAGGTGGCATGTCTCCTTCCCTGTAACCATGAGGCCTAGCGACTTGTTGTTGAAAAGCCCAGCAAAAGGGATTGGGGTGGGGACTTCTGAATGGTCTGTGTGTCCCTCTGCTGACTTGCTCCCTGTGTCTGGCTGCCCCCTCCTCCCTCCCTCCCTCCCTCCTCTCTCTCTCTCTCTCTCTCTCTCTCTCTCTCTCTCTCCAGAAGCGCGAGGCCTTCTGCCAGCTCCTGCAGCTGATGAAGAACAGACATTCCAACCAGGACGAGCCGGACATGATTTCCGTCTTCATTGGCACGTGGAACATGGGTGAGTGTTGCCGTCTGGGGAGAGGGGGGCCACAGGCAACCTTATCTGGGCTGCCATCTGTCCTGGGGCAGGGCAGGCCGGAGAGGCCTTCTGCTGAGGTCACTGGTCCATCTCGTTGGCCACTGTCTGACCCCAATGGGCAGCTGTTCTCTAGGGCCAGCCCCCGTCTCCTTTGCCCTGGAGATGCTGAGGACAGAAGCTTCCGCACGTGCTGCTCCCCTGGCCGATTGTCCCTGTTTTTGTGGCTTCTTGGGCCCCGTGGCTCTTCGCAAAGCAGCCTCCCTCCCTCCCTCCCTCCCTCCCTCCTAGAAACATCGGAAGCTGCCTTACACTGAATCGGACCATCTAAGTCCAGTCTTGTCAACTCTGACTGGCAGCCGCGGCTCTCCAGGGCTTCAGGCGGGATTCCTTTCCTCGACCTGCCTGGAGAAGCCGGGAATCGGACCTGGGACCCTCTGCCTGCCAAGCAGAAGCCACAGCCCCTCCCCTAGTCCGGCCCGTGGAGACTTGGGGGCCCCTCTCAGGCCCCCTGCCCAAGGCCTGCTACTGGGGGCCCCTGGGGAAGCGGCAGGGGGAAGAGTCCCTGCTATGATCCCTGGTCACAGCAGGGCCATAAGCGTGGGGGTTCCCCTGTGTGCTGATTCACTGGTCGGGGGGAGCCAGTCCAGACCCCTTTGTGGAAGGAGTGAAGGGGGCTTGGCTGACTCGCCTCTGCCTGCCCCACGTCCTCCCCGATGGGGGGCAGATGCAGCACTTCAGTCACCCCCCAACACGGGTTCCACACCTCTGCCGTCCTTCCGTGGCCCCCCTCCAGCCGACTTGCAGGGCTTCCGCCACCGCTCAGGCCGCGTCCCCTGCACTGGGCTTGGGTGGAGCCTCACGCTCCTGAGCAGAGGAGCCACGGGGGACCCCGCTCTGGGCCACGGCCCGTGTCTCTCTCCCCCTGACGGGCCGGCTCCTTGCCACCCCCCGCAGGCAGCGTGCCGCCGCCCAAGCACCTCGCCTCGTGGCTGGCCTCGAAGGGCCTGGGCAAGACGCTGGACGAAATGACCGTCACCATCCCCCACGACATCTACGTCTTCGGCACCCAGGAGAACTCCATGGGGGACAAGGAGTGGGTGGACTTCATGCGTGGCACCCTGAAAGACTTCACCGAGATCGAGTACCGGCCGGTAGGTGCAGCGGGGGCAGGCCAGGCACGTGGCGGCGGCGGCAGCGGCGGCCCCAGGTTTCTCTTTCAGCCAACATAGACAATGACTTGCGCTGCTGGGGATTATGGGTTTTGTAGTCCAAATCAGCTGGGGGGGGCACCGGTTGCCACAGTGCTGCCTACCACTACCTGCTGCCCTCCATTTGGCCTGGACTGCAGCTCCCATAATCCACAGCCATGCTGGCTGGGAATTATGGGAGCTGTAGTCCAAGGCAAATGGAGGGCAGCAGGTGGTGGAAGTCTGGCTTATGGTCTCCATAGCAGGAAGGAAAGGAGTTGTGGAACGGGCTGAAGACTTATTGTCCAGAGAGTTTTATCTGATGGGCCGGAAACAAAATACCTAATAAATACGTAAGATACCCACCTACCCCACCCCAGCCACCGGAAAGCCCCACTCAGCCACTGCCACCACTGTCTGTGATGGGATTACTCTACTGCGGTCTCAGCTCCAGAACCTAATTCCCGTGTCTGAATTCTGGGCTAAAACCTAGGAAGGAATGGTGTGTCTCTGTGCATGTGCAGAGTGCTTGCCTTCATCTCCAAGCTGCTGCAGCCAGTTCCAGAATGCCAGGGGCCCACCGGATGGAGTTTCCCATTAGACAATGGAGCTGCAAGAGAAGACGGGGTCCAGGCGGTATTTGTTCCAAAAAGCCACCTCTGGCTGCAGCCGCCTGCAAGCCGGCAGGAACTCCGGTTCATAGGGAAGGCAGCATACGAGGAGGCCTGGTCGGGGCGCATCTGACCCAGTATTGCGTACTTCATCTGGCAGTGTCTTCCCAGGGTGTCAGGCAGAGGCAATCTTCTATCTTTTCTTGCTATCTTAGAATCATAGAATAGCAGAGTTGGAAGGGGCCTACAAGGCCATCGAGTCCAACTCCCTGCTCAATGCAGGAATCCACCCTAAAGCATCCCCGACAGATGGATGTCCAGCTGCCTCTTGAAGGCCTCTAGGGTGGGAGAGCCCACAACCTCACCAGGCAACTGATTCCATTGTCGCACTGCTCTAACAGTCAGGAAGTTTTTCCTGATGTCCAGCCGGAATCTGGCTTCCTTTAACTTGAGCCCGTTATTCCGTGTCCTGCACTCTGGGAGGATTGAGAAGAGATCCTGGCCCTCCTCTGTGTGACAACCTTTGAAGTATTTGAAGAGTGCTATCATGTCTCCCCTCAGCCTTCTCTTCTCCAGGCTAAACATGCCCAGTTCTTTCAGTCTCTCCTCATAGGGCTTTGTTTCCAGACCCCTGATCATCCTGGTTGCCCTCCTCTGAACACGCTCCAGCTTGTCTGCGTCCTTCTTGAATTGTGGAGCCCAGAACTGGATGCAATACTCTAGAGGAGGCCTAACCAGGGCCGAATAGAGAGGAACCAGTACCTCACGCCATTTGGAAGCTATACTTCTTCTCTTGCCCTCCAAGCTGGAGATGTCAGGAATCAAATTCAAGGCTTTCCCACGTGCACAGGCAGAGTTCTGGACCCTCCCTGCGAGCGCGCTTCATAGAACAGTTTCTTTCGGTTGTTCCTTTCTTACTGGGCCAAGGAAGGCAAAGCATGTTAACATTGAAAGGCCTCCAGCTTTGCTGGCCTTACTCCACCCCTGTCGCCACCTTGCATCACCAGCCCAGCGAGAAGAGCCTTTGTGGAGATGAGCACAGCCTCCCCTATTGCCCGTCCCATGGCAAGTTCTGGCAATGGGGAGCCAGCCGGGGGAAAGGCATCGCCCAAACCGACGCGTTCAGATTAAAAAACTCCCCCCTTCTGGGTTGCCTTTCCAGATCGCCATGCAGTCTCTGTGGAACATTAAAATAGCCGTCCTGGTGAAACCGGAACACGAGAATCGGATCAGCCACGTCAGCACCTCCAGCGTGAAAACGGGGATCGCCAACACTCTCGGTAAAGGCAGGGCGGGTGAGGGGTGGAGACCTCTCGGTTGGGAGGCTGGCAGGGATTCCTCCAGCAGGAATTGGGTAGTTTCAACGGTATTCATGTTGAGTCCGTTTTAGAATCCCAGAGCAACCCAGAAGCAGAACATGGTGCAACAGCAGCCTCCCACCCATGCTCCCCAGCAACTGGTGTATATAGAGGCTCACTGCCTCTGACACTGGAGGCTGCACTTAGCCATCAGGATTTTTATTTATTAATTTATATCCTGCCCTTTTCTCAGTTCTGGGGCTCAAGGCAGTTAGTGACCATTGATGGCCCAGCTACGCCTCTATCTGGACAGGGATAACCTAGCTTCAGTCGTCCATACTCTGGGAACCTCTAAATTAGATTACTGCAATGCGCTCTACTTGGGGCTGACTTTGAAGACGGTTTGGAAGCTGCAGCTTGTGTAAAATGCAGCGGCCAGATTGATAGCTGGAACAGGGAGGTTGGAGCATATAACACCGATTCTGGCCTGCTTGCATTGGCTGCCTATACGTTTCTGAGCCCAATTCAAGGTGCTGGTTTTAACCTATAAAGCCCTACATGGCTTGGGACCTGACGGAACGCCTCTCCCGACATTATTATTATGAACCTACCCGTACACTACGATCAACATCTAAGGTCCTACTCCAAGTGCCGACTCCGAGGGAAGCTCGGAGGATGGCAACAAGGGAGAGGGCCTTTTCGGTGGTGGCCCCCCGACTGTGGAATGATCTCCCCGATGAGGCTCGCCTGGCGCCAACATTGTTATCTTTTCGGCACCAGGTCAAGACTTTTCTCCCAGGCATTTAACAACATATGCTAAGTTTGTTTGTTTTTTAATGGCCCCCAGAACTGTTGTTGTTTAAATGGATCCTGTTGTTTTATACTGTTGTTTTTTTATATTTTTGATGGTTTTGAATTTTGTATACTTTTTTAATGTTCACTGTTTTTAACTTTTGTAAACCGCCCAGAGAGCTTCGCCTATGGGGCAGTATATAAATTTAATAAATGAATAAATGTACCTCCATTTTGTTTCTCAGGGAATAAAGGGGCCGTGGGCGTCTCCTTCATGTTCAACGGCACGTCCTTTGGGTTTGTCAACTGCCACCTCACCTCAGGCAATGAGAAGACGGCCAGGTGAGTCACCTTCTTGAGGAGGGCGGCTGCAGGGGGCCTCTTGGGCCCGACAGGAAGCCAGGCTGCGTTCAGAAGACACCTTAAACCATGGTAGTTAAGCCAGAAAGCCAGGCTGTGTTCAGAAGACTGTGTTCAGAGAGCTTCGGCTATTGGGCGGTATAAAAATGTAATAAATAAATAAATAAATAAATAAATAAAGACACCTTAAACCATGGCTTTAACCCCGGTGAATAAAGCATAAAGCCTTATTCACCATGGTTAAAGCCATTTTTTCAGGTGTCTTCTAAACACGGCCTGGCTTTCTGGCTTAACCACCATGGTTAAAGCCGTGGTTTAAGGGGTCTTCTGAACGGGGGGCCTCTCTTTGGTAGGGCAATGCATGCCTCCAGAGCTCATGACGGTGGCTAGTTGTTCACTTCTTTGCATCTCTGCTCCCTGTTAGCTTCGCATACACCACTCTCCTCCTCCTCCTCCTCCTCCTCTTCATTTCTCCCCTCTCTGCCATCCAGGAGGAACCAGAATTACCTGGACATCCTGCGCCTCCTTTCCCTGGGTGACAAGCAGCTCACCTCCTTCGACATCTCGCTCCGCTTCACCCACCTCTTCTGGTTCGGGGACCTTAACTACCGTCTGGACATGGACATTCAAGTGAGGAAGGAGAGTGGGGGTGGGGGCGCTCTGATCTTCCGGGGAGGGGCAGGACTCATCCTTGGGAGGCTTCTGAGCATGTGCAGAGGGCTACATTTTGCTCTTCTGAGCACCCAAGTGGGCCGTGATGCACGTGGACGAGTCGAGTTGGGGGTGCCTGGCTTCCGGCATCAAACCAGGGCTCTGTGGAATTCTCTCCCCTCAGGAAATTCTCAACTACATCAACCGCAAGGAGTTTGAGCCGCTCCTCAAGGTGGATCAGCTCAGCCTGGAGAAGGAGAAACACAAGATCTTCCTGCGATTCAGTGAGCAGTTTATCTCTCTCCTGCCGGTGGCTGGCGGTGGGCCCTCGCCCTCACGCACTCGCTATAGGTTTGGCGGCAGGCCGTGCTCAGGGGCAGACGTGGCTTTAAATAACTTTGAAATGCTTTTAAGAAAAAAAGTTTAGACGAACAGACAGAGCAGCAATCTTCACTATTTTTTCCAAACCGGTCATGTTGCTCTTTGCTTCTCAGGCTCCTCCCCTCCAATTAATTGACTGATTGCTTCTGTGCTCCCCCCCCTCCCAACTTTCAGCAGGTGTCCCAAATCCTCACCCCCCCAAAAAACCCTCCGGTAGCCCGGATCACAGCAGCCGGCCCAAAAGCAAACAATGGGCCGACGCTATGCGCTATCCAGCCTTCCTCAACCTGGGGCGCTCCAGATGTGTTGCACTACAACTCCCAGAATGCCCCAGCCAGCTCTGCTGGCTGGGGCATTCTGGGAGATGCAGTCCAACACATCTGGAGCGCCCCAGGTTGAGGAAGGCTGTTATACAAATACGACCTTTGCGCACAACATTACCTGCAAGGTCACGAGGACTTCTAACGTCAGAATAAACAGCATGTGAGATAGGCAACTGCAGAAACGCCAGTCACAGATGTAGCTATAGGAATAAAGCGTCACGTCCGTAAATTTATTTATTGCATTTCTATGCCACCCAATAGCTGAAGCTCTCTGGGCGGTTTAAAAAAAAGCTCTCTGGGCGGTTTAAAAAAAAGCTCTCTGAGCGGTTTACAATGTTTTGATATTCAGCCAATATCGTGTTGATAAATCTTCTGCCAGTGGTTAAGAACCTAAGAAGGGCCCTGATGCTGGATCAGACCAAGGGTCCATCTAGTCCAGCCAGGGACCCACAAGCAGGACATGGTGCAACAGCTCCCCCCACCCATGTTCCCCAGGACTGGTGCACACAGGCTTACTGCCTCAAATACGGGAGATAGCACACAACCATCAGGGCTAGTAGCCGTGGATAGCCGTCGCCTCCAGGAATTTATCTGACCTCCTTTTAAAGCCATCCAAATGGGTGGCCGTCACGACATCTTGCGGCAGTGAGTTCCACAGTTTAACTATGCGCTGTGTGAAGAAGGACTTCCTTTTATTTGTCCTGGATCTCCCACCCATCAGCTTCATGGGACAATGACCCCATTGGGTTCTAGTATTGTGGGAGCGGGAGAAAAAAGTCTCCCTGTCCACCTTCTCCACACCAGGCATCATTTTGTACCCCTCCATCATGTCTCCCTTCAGCCTTTTTTTTCCCACGCTAATCAATCCCAGCTGTTGTAACCTTCCCTCCTAGGGGAGATGCTCCAGCTCCTTGACCATTTGAGTTGCCCTTTTCTGCAAAATCGGAATATAGACCTGCACCTAACCCGTTGCCGTACCCACACAGGAGACAGGTGGGAGGTGTTCCTCTAAAATGGAGCGCCTGTGATTGACAGCAACACCCCCACTTCTTTTGGGGCTGGAGCCTGTCCCATCACACTTTGCGCTACACCGTCCCTTGAGCAAGGGAAGCTCCCAGCCTCTGCGTTTAGCTGCTGTAAGGAGCAGCCCAACGGAATCCCTTTAAAACGGGAGGAATTCCTGCCTCCCCCGAGCCACGGTTCCCCTGCCAGCTTTCTGCCTTTTTCCAAGCGAATCTCAGGGAGTCTGCGCCGGACTTTGAGGCGGAAAGCCTCCCCTCAAGCTCAGCCCGGCTCCGGTTTTGTCTTCCGCTTTTCCCAGGTGAGGAGGAGATCACCTTCCCCCCCACGTACCGCTATGAGAGAGGCTCCCGGGATACCTACGTCTGGCATAAGCAGAAGCCTACCGGGGTAGGTGCTTGGAGCCCAAGAGGTGGCTTGCTTGGGGGGTGGGGGGGAACCGGCACCGAGAGGGGGGATGTTTCAAATGTTGATGGGGGGGGATCTATGCTATTGGGGGGGGGGACAGTTTGCATTTTGTCCAGCTTGGGTGAAGATCATTTAATCAGTCAATCACTCATACGTTTATACCACTTAATACAGCCTTCCTCAACCTGGGGCGCTCCAGATGTGTTGGACTACAACTCCCAGAATGCCCCAGCCAGCTCTGCTGGCTGGGGCATTCTGGGAGATGCAGTCCAACACATCTGGAGCGCCCCAGGTTGAGGAAGGCTGACTTAATATATTGAAATCACTAAGTGGTTCATGTTAAAAATGGCAATCTAAGGATATTTTTAAAAGATAAAAATAATTTAAAACATAGCAATTCAACAGGATAGTAATAGGGTCCCTTACAGATCAGGGAAAGGCCTGTGTGAGCAGGTGTGTTTGCAACTTGCCACCATTTCTGCCTCTCGAACCGCACTTGGGAGCGTGTTCCAAAGGGTTGGGGCCACCGCTGAGAAGGCCCTGCCTATGTGCTGCTACTTGGCAACGTTCCATTGGAGCCGTTCAGTCCAAAAGGCTCCAGAGGTTCTTGTCCGTCCGTCCCCTGTGACCCCACCAACGGCTCCAACTCCTTGGTCTTCCACCCCCCTCCATGTGGCTTCATATACACCCGGTTTTACCCAGTAAAGATGGCCTCTGGTTGGGTGGTCCTTGGCTCTTGAAGCAGAGAGACCATCAACTGGCACAGTCTTAAAGAACGGGATTCTCGAGTCAGGCAGCGTCGCCTGCCTGGTCTGTCGCCCTGGGAATAACTATTCTCTCGTGACATAGAGAGGCCAGGAACAGAGCACCGACTGTCATGCAGGACCAGCAGAGAAAGATGGATGGAACACTAATGGAGTGTCTGGCAGAGGATCACATTGAGCCAGTCAGCAAGGGCCCCTAAGATCTGAGGCAGCCTCTGGACCTGTCCTTACTGAGGACTGGTGCCTTGCGGAGGGTTTCCTCTGAGTTCCAGGCTCTCTCTCTGGGGCTGCCTGGCAGCCAGAAACACGTCAGGGGCCCTGGTTGGGTGTGCAGTGAGGATACTGTGGGCTCCTGATGCAGCGTGTCTCACCTCACCCGGCCTTCCCTGCTCCCAGGTGAGGACGAACGTTCCCTCGTGGTGTGATCGCATCCTCTGGAAGTCCTACCCGGAGACCCACATCAATAGCAACTCCTACGGTGAGATTCCAGGGGTGGGGGGTGGTCTGTTTCCCCCCTTCTCCCTGGATGTGTTCGTGGCTGGCAAATAGCGTCCTGAGGCTTTGGAACCTTTGTTCCTGTCTTCTGGACGGGAGGGGTCCCATTCCTCCCCCTCCTCCTCCCCCCCCTTGAGCTGTTTCAGGTCGGGTGGTGGAGAATGCCTGGCCTCTTGGCTAAACACACCCACCCGCCCTCAATTCAAAGTGCCGGCCGGCCGGCCCACTTCTGGCCGCCGCCACAGCCTGGGGTCTCTCGCTGTCTTTGCCAGGCTGCACGGACGACATTGTGAGCAGCGACCATTCCCCTGTCTTTGCCGCCTTCGAAGTTGGAGTTACGTCCCAGTTTGTTTCCAAGAAAGGTAACTGGGGCAGGAGGGCAAAGCGTGTGTGTGTGTATTTTAAACTAGGGCAGGCAGAAAGGGCTGTATCCATTTGGCATTGCCTCTTTGCCTTGGGTGGGTTGCTCTCTTTGCATCCCTGCCTGCTTCCTGCATTGAGCGGGGGGTTGGACTCGATGGCCTTAGAGGCCCCTTCCAACTCTGCCATTCTATGATTCTATGCTTCCCCCTTCCTGCTGGAACTTGTGGGGTGTGGAGTGGGGTGGGGTGGGGACAACCCTGGGGCACACCGTCCTCTGCCCCGGCTGGCGCATGCCCAAACCCTCAGCAAGCTTGCCTTGCAAATGCTGACCCTGTGGCCTGGATCTCAGTATCGCTCCCCAAAAGACGCACAGACTTCTCTGGGGGGGGGCAGGAGGGGGGGCAAACCGTTGGGCTGCAGAGGACACCACGGCAAAACCTCTGTGGGAAAGAGGGGTGTGTGTCTTGTGCCTTGGGAGTGGGGGCTGTGTCACCAGGAAGAAAGATGCTCTGAGGACGCGAAGAGAACCAAAATCCATATGGGTCCGTAGGTTAGAGGAGTGGGAGCAGCGCTGCCGGAGGCCGCTGTGGGGAGTTATTGGGGTGAGCGAGTGAAGCACGGGATTTGGCACAGGGTGCATAATAACCCGCTGCCTTCTTGAATGGTAGCTTTCAAAAAATTTGAGTCTGAAAAAGCGAGTTTCTAGTCCTCAGTGCAGCAAAGGCGGTTAAGTCTCCGTGGTGAGGGAGCGGGGTGTTCCTCCCAGGCCCGTCCCATGCGAACGCAGATGCGGACACACAGCCTGCCCCTTATCGCTGCCCCTAGGTCTGTCTAAGGCTTCAGACCAGGCCTACATTGAGTTCGAGAGCGTGGAGGCCATTGTGAAGACGGCCAGCCGGACCAAGTTCTTCATCGAGTTCTACTCCACGTGCCTTGAAGGTGGGTCCGTGACGGAGATCCCGCCCCACCCCGGCTCTAGCAGGGTTGTTATTGCTTGCGCTTAGGGACCGGCCTCCCTTGGCCACCGCTCCAGGCCTATCTGGGGAGTGAAAGAAGCCAAGGTGGCCGCTGCGGCTTTCTGGCACGGTCCCCAGCCCATTGGGTGTTTGGGTGCTGAACCCCCCAGCCCATTCCAGCGTCACCCCACCGTCCTCAGCAGGGGGTTGGGATGGCTGGAGTCACAGCCACAAGGGGAGGCCGCATCCCTTTTGGCTGTGTTGCCCCCCCTCCCACCCCCATTATTTGTATTTCCCCTTATTGCACTTTGCCCTCACCCTACGCGTTCAAGAAGGACGCAGACAAGCTGGAGCGTGTTCAGAGGAGGGCGACCAGGATGATCAGGGGTCTGGAAACAAAGCCCTATGAAGAGAGACTGAAAGAACTGGGCACGTTTAGCCTGGAGAAGAGAAGATTGAGGGGAGACATGAGAGCACTCTTCAAATATTCGATCCTCCCAGAGCGCAGGACACGGAATAATGGGCTCAAGTTAAAGGAAGCCAGATTCCAGCTGGACATCAGGAAAAACTTCCTGACTGTTAGAGCAGTACAACAATGGAACCAGTGACCTAAGGAGGTGGTGGGCTCTCCAACCCTAGAGGCCTTCAAGAGGCAGCTGGACCACCATCTGTCAGGGATGCTTTAGCAGGGGGTTGGACTTGATGGCCTTAGAATCATAGGGGCCTACAGGGCCATCGAGTCCAACCCCCTTCTCAATGCAGGAATCCACCTTAAAGCATCCCTGACAGATGGTTGTCCAGCTGCCTCTTGAAGGCCTCTAGTTATTGGAACCTCTTGCTGGTTTTGTGGCCCACCCAGCACTGGACAACCATCTGTCAGGGATGCTTTAGGGTGGATTCCTGCATTGAGCAGGGGGTTGGACTTGATGGCCCTAGAGGCGCCTTCCAACTCTACTATCCTATGATTCTATGAAATACTTAAAAGGTTGTCAAGCAGAGGAGGGCCAGGATCTCTTCTCGATCCTTCCAGAGTGCAGGACATGGAATCATGGGCCCAAGTTACAGGAAGCCAGAGTCCGGCTGGACATCAGGAAAAACTTCCTGACTGTTAGAGCAGTACGACAATGGAACCAGTTCCCTAGGGAGGTTGTGGGCTCTTCTCCCACCCTAGAGGCCTTCAAGAGGCAGCTGGACCACCATCTGTCAGGGATGCTTTAGGGTGGATCCCTGCACGGAGCAGGGGGTTGGACTCAATGGCCTTGTGGGCCCCTTCCAGCTCTTACCATTCTATGATTCTAATACACCCGCACACCCAATTTGCTTCCTGAAATTCCCTGAATGGAAGTTTTATATAGAGGGGGGAAAACCACTTGGTATCAATGTCTCTCCCCTTTTTAGTGTGTGTGTGTGTGTGTGTGTGTGATAATAGGAAGCGAACAGTGGGGATGGAGCAATTTAATCCTCCCCCCCTCGTGCACAGTGGTTTCAATCCAAATTGGGGCCACACACTTTCGCTCTAGAGTAAAAGAAAGAAAGAAAGAACGGATAATCCGCAGCGACTCTTTACGCAAAGAACGTAACATGTAGTTTGACCCCAAGGGTTAGAATGAGTAGAGACCAGGAAAGGGTGGGAGGGCACCCTGCTCCCCCCGCGCACTTGCGGGTTTATGATGGGATGTTAGGCAGGTAGAGCCTCCCTTGGGTGCTGTTGCCCACCGCCGAGGGGACCTTCACCTCCTCGATACAAAGCAGGAGAAGCCCAGGGATACTTTCACGGAGCTTCACCCGTCCGTTGGGGGAAGTGCTGAGCATCAAAACGGACGTGACTTTGAATCTATTGTTTTGGTCGTCCCGGTCTGGATCTGAGCCCTGGCGTCTGATCCAGGGTGGCCTCCCTGCACCTACTCCAGAGTAAACCTGGGGTGCGGGGGGAGACGAAGCTGATAGATACAGCCCTGCCTGTTTGGGCCCCGGCCTTCACCTGAAGCGTTTGCATGTGAGCCGCCCAGCGCAGGAGTGGGATCCCTCGTGTGGATGCAGCCGGGGGCCGGCTCCGCCGCCCCGTCACATGCTCCTCTTCTCTCCTTTCCCCAGAGTTCAAGAAGAGCTTTGAGAACGATTCCCAGAGCAGCGACAACATCAACTTCTTGAAGGTCCAGTGGTCGTCCAGGCAGCTGCCCACGGTGAGGCAGCCCTTCCCCTGCGCCCGCGCTGAACCGGAGGAAGCCGAAAGGCTGCTTGGCTGGGGGGACCTGTAAGAGGCAGAGGGGGAAAGGCAGCAGCCCTCGGGAAGGGGCAGGAGCTGGGGTGGCTGAGTGGAGAAGGCCTTTCGGCAGGCCTCGGACGGACCTCGGAGGTTCGCTCCATCAGGCGCTCTTTAGGGCAGGCTGCCCCTTGACTCCTGGAAGGAGCACATAGCCATCAGGACTAGTTCAGTTGTTCAGCCTCACTTCCCACTTCTGTAAAATGGAGACATTTATGGACTTCCCTCAAACAGTTGGTTTATTGAAGCCCATCTCCTCTCATTCCTCCGCCGACAGCTCAAGCCGATTCTGTCCGACATCGAGTACCTGCAAGACCAGCACATCCTCTTGACCGTCAAATCTTTGGATGGCTACGAATCCTATGGTAAGCTTAGCTGTTCCAGGCAGGTGTGGGTCAGAAGCAGGAAACGCCGTAGACCTGGACACCCCCCCCCCACAGCATCTCTCTTAAGTGCAGGGGGGCAATGGGCAGCTTCCTGCATCTGGTTTCAAGAGCGCTGCGCACCTTCAGCGTTACGGCTTTCTTCATCCGGAAATACATCAGAAGGGCCCTGATGCTGGATCAGACCCAGGGTCCATCTAGTCCAGTACTCTGTTCACACAGTGGCCAACCATCCATCGGCCAGAGATGAACAAGCAGGCCATGGTGCAACAGCACTCTCCTGCCCATGTTCCCCAGCAACTAGTGCACACAGGCTTACTGCTTTGAATACTGGAGATAGCACACAACCATCAGGGCTAGGAGCCATTGATGGCCTTCTCCTCCAGGAATGTATCCAACCCCCTTTTAAAGCCATCCAGATTGGTGGCCATCACTACATCTTGTGGTAGGGAGTTCCATAATTTAACTCTGCACTGTATGAAGAAGCCCTACCTTTTATTTGTCCTGGATCTCCCACCCATCAGTTTCATGGGATGACCCCACTGGGTTCTACTATTTTGAGAGAGGGAGAAAAATGTCTCCCCGTCCACATTCTCCACACCAGGCCTGATTTCGTACACCTCTATCATGTCTCCCCTCAGCCTCCTTTTTTCCAAGCTAAACAATCCCAGCTGTTGTAACCTTCCCTCATAGGGGAGATCATAGAATAGTAGAGTTGGAAGGGGCCTATAAGGCCATCAAGCCCAACCCCCTGCTCAATGCTCCAGGCCCTTGATCATTTGAGTTGCCCTTTCCTGCCCTTTTTCCAGCTCTATAATATCCTCTTTTAGGTGTGGTGACCAGGACTGTACACAGTCTTCTGTGTGTGGTTGCGCCATAGATTTGTATAAGGGCAGTACGATACTGGCAGATTTGATTTATTTATTTTGATCCGAACTCATCTGATTGATCAGCGAAGGCAAGAGTGGCTGGCCCCTTTGGGATTGGCGAGCTCCTGTGGAGCGTTGGGAAACTAGCCTGGCTGCCGTAGGGGGTGGCCATGGCTGGCCGCAAAGGACTGGCCACCGCGTTCATGGGAATTCCAGGTGGTGACAGCAGCTGGAGGCTCCTGCTTCACTCTGAAACCGTCCCAGCTGCCAGGAAGCAAATATGAGAATGTGATCACAATTGGGAGGAGGAGGAGGGCACGTCAGTGATCGCCAAGGAAGGGGCCTGGGGAGTGGGGGGCGGGCACATGGGCAGGAGTGTGGCGGTCAGTTTGGAAGTACAGGCGCTCATCGTGACCGTCTCCAGAGCCCATGGCCCCAAGGAGAGTCCAGAATTTCAGGCTGCTGCATTGATCCAAATCAACAAACCGAATCTAGCAGGTTACATCTCCTCCGGGAACAGCTCTTTTGCAAAGTGAAAGAGTTCCAGGGTCAGCCACCCGAAAAGACATTGCGTTTTAACTATGGACAAGGTATTGTCGCTTAGAAAATGCATTTCCTCCCAGCTACTGTGAGGATTGCAGCTAAGCGCAGAGGGGAACAGGGACATCCCGGGGTGGGTGGGCAGATGATGTCAGCATCTCTGTTAATAAAAACAAACGCCAGTGCGGGCAGGGCTCCAGTACACTGCGTTGGTGACTTGGTGACCCCACGCGGCCTGATACCCCGAGCTCAGGTATCTTCCGTGGGGTGACGTTCCTCGTGACACCCCGTAGTTCTGCACAAACAAAACTGCGTTGGGAACGTTGACTTCACAACAGCCCTTTGAGGGAGGTTCGGCCGAAAGAGGGTGGCTTTGCCCGAGGCCCCTCCATGGAGCGCCGGGGCTGGGCAGGGGTTTCACGATGGCTGCCCAGTGGCCAACCCCAACTCTGTATCCCGGCCTTCCCCAACGGGGCGTCCTTGAAAGGGATTGGACCACAGCTCCCATCCTGACCATGCTGGCTGGGGGATGCTGGGAGTTGTGGTCCAACGCCTCTGGAGGGCGCGTGGCTGGGGCAGGCCTCCATTCCTTGTCCCGCGCTCGTATTGCGTCTCCTCCCTCCCAGGCGAGTGTGTCATTGCCCTCAAATCCATGATCGGAAGCACGGCCCAGCAGTTCCTCACCTACCTGTCCCACCGCGGCGAGGAGACGGGCAACATCCGCGGCTCCATGAAGGTTCGGGTCCCAGCGGAGCGGATGGGGACCCGCGAGAGGCTCTACGGTGAGGAGGAGGAGGAGGAGGAGGACCGGGGTGTGGGGCGCTCGGATGGCCGCTGGCTGTGTGGCTGAGACGTGTCCTGTCTGCTCCACCAGCCAGTCTCTAAAGCAGTGGTTCCCAAACTTTTTCAGGTCACCGCCCCCTTGGTTCCATAAAGTCATGCCCAGTGCCCCCTACCCTACACTATAAAAATCATTATTCAGAATAGCGGTTTTCAATGACCCACTAGGGAAGATAATAACGATAAAATTCAAAACAGTAACAATTAATTGAATATTTATTCAAAATCCGAAGCACCTGCCCTAGGCTTGCCGAGGGAGGGAGGGAAAAGAGAGTGAACGCCTCTGTTTTGCAGCCGGCGTGGCGGGGCACACCAAGCAGGGTATGTCTCTTCATTAGCGTTTGGGTGCTTTTGAAACATTTCAATTCACTGTTAAAAGGAATCTTCTTAAACGGTATTAATACATGGGTGGATTCTTCCCCTATATGGCTTGGGACCAAACTACCTTCTCCCATAAAAATGTCCCTGGGTTTTAAGACCTTCTGGAGAGGTGCTTCTCGGAAAAGACCACCTCGAGCGCCCCCCTGCCGCCCCTTTTCCTCCTTGCCTCTTAACACCCCCCTATGCAATCCCACTGCCCCCAAGGGGGTGGTACCACCCGCTTTGGGAACCACTGCTCTAAAGCAACGCGGTGTTCTCCAGACGTGTCTGAGTGCAATTCCCATCATTCCCAGCCTGCTGGGCAAGGCCACTCTGAACTGCTGCAGTGTGTGCTGTTTGCCTAGCGCGCCTGTTTTCTGAGTAGCAGAAACGTGGGTTTCCTCCGCAGAGAGTGGTTACGGAGGGTTTGGCACGGGACGGAGTCCGGGCCCTGGGGCTCTCCGGAAACCCCTTTCCTTAGACGGAGGGCTGCTGCTTCTGCTGCTGCTGCTTCTCATGGCCAGCAAAAGCCAGCGAAGCCCTCCCTCCCTCCCTTCCCCCCACCCCCACTGAGTGTCTGCGCCTCCCCCTCCCTACAGAATGGATCAGCATCGACAAGGATGAGACGGGCGCGGCCAAGGGGAAGCCCCCGCCCTCGGCGACCCGGACCAACCTGGAATACACCAAGTGAGGCGGCAGGGAAGGCCGAAAGGCATCCAGGGCCCGGGGAGGGTCTTTCGTTTTGAACGCTGGCGGGCCGGTTCTGGTCAAGGGAAGCTGGGCAGGAAAGGAGGCTGAAACTGGGATCCAGGGGGGAGAGCGGGGACCCCTTTTTTCCGCAACCATGTCGATGGATGATGTCAATAAGCCGGGGTCTTGGATGCCAGGCCCAGTTCTGAAAGGACCCAGGTTTCTGCATCAGCAACCACTCAGTGCAACCCGCTGACCTAAGACTACACACACTCGGTACATAGAAGTGGGAGGTGGGAGGATTCACGTAGGATTCATCCTATGAGTAAATGGAATAGTTTGATGCTGTACTGGAGTAATAATTGTGCTCGGATACGATGACTGGATAGAAATGTTTGACGTAGTTAGAAGAAGACTTCACACACTCTTGATGCAGACGGGAACCTTCTCTCCCGGTGTGCCCTAGCTGATTTCCCACGCTTTCCCACCATTAGCTGGGTGGCAGGGAAGTCATAGAATCATAGAGTTGGAAGGGTCCTCTAAGGCCATCAAGTCCAACCCCCTGCTCAATGCAGGAATCCACCCTAAAGCATCCCTGACAGATGGTTGTCCAGCTGCCTCTTGAAGGCCCCCAGTGTGGGAGAACCCACCACCTCCCTAGGTAACTGATTCCATTGTCGTACTGCTCTAACAGTCAGGAAGTTTTTCCTGATGTCCAGCCGGAATCTGGCTTCCTGTAACTTGAGCCCGTTATTCCGTGTCCTGCACTCTGGGAGGTTCAAGAAGAGATCCTGGCCCTCCTCTGTGTGACAACTTTTGAAGTATTTGAAGAGAGCTATCACGTCTCCCCTCAATCTTCTCTTCTCCAGGCTAAACATGCCCAGTTCTTTCAGTCTCTCCTCAAAGGGCTTTTCTGGCACTGCTATTAGCAGTGGGGAAATATTAGCCTTTGTCAGGATCACGGAATGGGGAAGGCTTTAACTTCACACACACACCTGTACTCCCAATCATTGGGGGAGGAGACAGAGTGGGTGTCTGTGTCTGCTTTGTTAATACCCCCCCCCCGAACCCACTGGCATGCGGTCCCCTGATCAGTCACCCACTGCTGTATGTTTGTTTATTTGTTTATTTATTACATTTCTATACTGCCCAATAGCTGGAGCTATTGTATGTGGCCTCGACCTGCAAAGGATTGCTCACCTTTGCTCCATCCTTGCAGCAATCCCCCCCACTTCCCCCCCC
This sequence comes from Elgaria multicarinata webbii, assembly GCF_023053635.1. Taxonomy (NCBI): domain Eukaryota; kingdom Metazoa; phylum Chordata; class Lepidosauria; order Squamata; family Anguidae; genus Elgaria; species Elgaria multicarinata. The sequence continues at coordinate 138,328,553 of NC_086175.1, forward strand.
CCAAGTACCATAAGGAAAGAGATGCCGCCGGCCTCCCCACGCAGCCACTTCTGGGGCTGAACCTCTCTTATTCTCCTGCTGGCTTCTCAAAGCCTCTGTCTTCTTCCTGGCTAGATCCGTCGGGAGAAAACATTCCCCTGGGGAAGCTGTGGCCGTGGCCGCCTGCCCCGTGGGGAAGCTCTTGGACGATCTGGAGAAGCCTGGTGCCCTCACGGCCGGCCGGCCCCCCGCTCCACATCGTGGGGCCACCAAAGAGGAGGCCTCGCAGGGCAGGTGAGTGAGGGGCAATGGACCAGAGCAGCTGCCACTCTCTCTCTCAGTAATGGGCAGGCAGCCACCTCAGCTCCTGGGGATGGGGTGGGGGCTACTGAATTCGCCCTCCCCGAATCTGCGAGCCATTCACGCCTTTCCTGAAGACTGTGTGCTTGCTCCACTACTTCCCTTACTCGGCTCCGTCCTTTTTCTTCTGCTGCCCCTTACGCCTGGAACGCTCTTCCAGAACACTTGAGAACTACAAACTCAATCCCTGCTTTTAAAACTCAGCTAAAAACTTTTCTTTTCCCTATAGCTTTTAAATATTGAGTTTGTTCTGACTCTATACTGTTTAGCTTCACCCTACCCGGTGCCTGTTTACACTTCCCTGTGCCTGTTTGCATTCTCCTTCCCTCTTTATTGTTTACTACAACTTATTAGATTGTAAGCCTACGCGGCAGGGTCTTGCTATTTACTGTGTTATCTGTACAGCACCATGTACATTGATGGTGCTATATAAATAAATAAATAATAATAATTAATAATAATAATAATAATAACGTCAAGCTTCTAGTCCCTGCTGCTGTTAAACATCTCCCTTCCCTCTTCTTACTCCTGAGCAACCATAGAATCATAAAATCATAGAATAGCAGAGTTGGAAGGGGCCTCCAAGACCATCGAGTCCCACCCCCTGCTCAATGCAGGAATCCACCCTAAAGCATACCTGACAGATGGTTGTCCAGCTGCCTCTTGAAGGCCTCTAGTGTGGGAGAAGAGCCCACAACCTCCCTAGGGAACTGATTCCATTATCGTACCGCTCTAACAGTCAGGAAGTTTTTCCTGATGTCCAGCCGGAATCTGGCTTCCTTTAACTTGAGCCCCTTATTCCGTGTCCTGCACTCTGGGAGGATCGAGAAGAGATCCTGGCCCTCCTCTGTGGGACAACCTTGCTGTCATAGAATCACAGAATAGTAGTTGGAAGGGGCCTACCAGGCCATCGAGTCTCCCCTCAGCCTTCTCTTCGCCCACCCTCTCTCCTGCTCAGGTCTAAGCTGGACGCTGCCACCCTGGATCCCGAGGGGGCCCCCCTGAAGAACAGCTTCAACAACCCCGCCTACTACGTGCTGGAGGGCGTCCCCCACCAGCTGTTGGCGGTGGAGCTGCCCCCGGCCGCTGCAGCCAAGCCCCCGGCCCCCCGGAACAAGGTCCAGATCACGGTGCCCATCCAGCCCGAGCTCCGGCGCCCCCAGCAGCCACAGCCGCCCTTCCGGGCCGAGGAAAGTTTGGAGGAGGAGGAACCGGGGGTCCTCAATTTGCCGCCGCCGGACTTCCCGCCCCCACCGCTGCCCAAGTCGGTGGAGTTTGACGTCCTGGACAACGCCTTCTACACGTCTGTGGCCGTCCGAGGGGAGGAGCACGGGGCTAGCAAGCCACGGGCCACGGTGGCCTTCAGCGAGCCCCTGGAGGCCAAGCCCCCGAAGCTGCACCCCAGGCCGGTCCCCTCCCTGGGACCAGGGTTCCTGATGGAGCCGCCCAGCGCCCCGCCGGCCCCCGGGGGCCTGCTGGACGACCGCTCGTGCTCTGTGCTCCAGATGGCCAAGACACTCAGCGAGGTGGACTACTCCAGCGGCAGCGGATCAGGCCCGGGGAGGGAACAGCCGGGCCGCCCCCCGGCACACCCTCTGACCAAAGTGAGGCTGGATCTCGCCCCCCACCGGTGCATGCACCCCGACTACAGCCGCCCCCTGGCTTTCCCCCCACGCTCCATCCGCGAGAGCATTGAGGAGGACTTAGCAGAGGAGGTAGGTGCTGGGGGCAGGCAGGGGGGCTGGCTGGTTTGGGGGCAGGGCCCAGGGAGACCCTCCTCTGCCTGCCAGATGGAGGCTTAGCTGGCCAGCGGGGGGAAGCGCCCCCCCCCAACTCACAATGACAGGGCTGGGTGGGCTGAGAAGAAATGCAGCCCACCAAAATCCACGACTCTACTTAAAACAGGATCGGGAGAACCAGTGTGGAAATTCTGGGGAGGGAATCGGTGCACTAAAAATGCAGGGAGATCTCAAATTTGTGCAGATTAAAATGTCTAAGAACATCAGAAGAGCCCTGAGGCTGGATCAGACCAAAGGTCCATCTAGTCTACCACTCTGTTCACACAGTGGCTGACCAGATGTTGACCTGGGACCTGGATACTGGAGGTAGCCATCAGGGCTAGGAGCCCTGGATAGCCTTCGCCTCCCCGCCCCCCTTTTAAAGCCATCCGAATTGGTGGCCATCACTACATATTGTGGTAGAGAGTTCCAGAGTTTAACTCTGTGCTGTGAGAGGAGGGACTTCCTTTAATCTGTCCTTATTTGTTCGCTGATTGGTATTTATTAATTAAACATTGGTGCTGCCTTTTGCCCAGGGAAAACTCACAGCAGATTAGAACCTGTGGCCGTCGTCCGTCCCGTCCCCCCACCCCCGGCCCTTTCGTAGTTGCCTGTAGGAGGTGCCCCCCCCTTTCAGGGGCATTTCTGGGGACTGAAACATTTCAGAGGCACTTCTGTCCATTGGCGCCAGTGGAAGGTTTTGTTACGTGTGGGCTGGGAGTGGGGGGGCTGACCTTTCCCTCCCTCCCATTGGCACCAACGGACTCTGGGGCACAACTGTGGGGAGGCGATTAGGCTGCGCTGTGGGGGGGAACAACAGCAGGAGGGGTGTCCTTGCCCTCATGCCCCCTTTGTGGGGCTCCTGGGGGTGCCTCGTTGCCCCCTCCCCCGGGGAACCCGAGGCTAAGCTCAAGGGCCTTTCGTGGCAGGGGCAGGGGCCCTGGGTCTTCTGCCCACCCTCTGCAGGCTCCTTGCTTCGTGCCGCAGAGACAGAGCAGAACTGGGCCCGGGGGGGGGGGCTGGGGAGGGAGCTGCGGCCCCTCCCCTCCTTCTGACCCCGTCAGGGCCAGGCTCGGCCTGGGCTCCTAAATGGTGTTTTTGCTACTCCGGCTTTGCCTGACCGGTGGACAAAGAGCGGTTCCAGACCTGGAGAGCAGCCACCAAGGATGCCTCTGGGCATAACCTCGAGCGGGGGGGGGGAAAGGCTCCGGTTCCTCACCCCCACTTTGCTTTGCCGCTCGCCCAGTGCCAGGCAGTGAGCCAAAGCCCATCGTCCTGATGAACTGCAACCTGAACAAACAGCGCAGCTTCCGCTTCCGTTCCGAGCGCAGGGCGGGCGGGCCGTACATTCTCCCGGCGTCTGTTTGGCTGCGGCTGATGTGGGCCCCCCCACGCCCCTTTCCCCACCGTCTCTCCTCAGACCCTGGGCCAGGACGGCCGCAGCCCTTCCTGGCCCGGCGAATCCAGTGTGGGGGAATGGCTGAGGGCCCTCGGCATGGAGCGATACGAGGCAGGCCTGATCCACAACGGCTGGGACGACCTGGAGTTCCTCAGGTGAGTCTCCTGGGAGCCTGCCTGCCTGCTTGGGCTGGCAAAAGGGCCAGAGGTGGAGGCTTCCCGGGGGAATTGGGGTTCAAAAGAGCCTCCGCCAGATCCAGGTCTCTGGGCTGGATGGGAGGTGGAAACAGGGTGGACCCGCAGAGGCCAGGAAGGGCGGCCTTTGAATGCTCATAGGGCCGGCTGGGGCCTTGAGTGCCAGCTGGATGGCTTGGAGTGCAATGCCCATCGTTCCCTGCCAGTAGTGGGGAAGGACGGCTGAGCAGTTGCTGGGGCCTGAAGAAGAAGGAGGAGGAGGAGGGACGCCTTGTAACGGGGTGGGGTGGGGTGGACAGAAGAGGACAAAGGTGTGGGGGGGTCACCTGGGAGTGCAGCTGGAGGCTGTATAGGTCAAGAAACCTACTCTTGATAGGCTATCTCTGTCTAACTACCGACCTGTCTCTTTGTTGCCGTTTGTTTCAAAGATCCTGGAGCGTGCGGTCTACTCTCGCTGTCTTGACTTTCTTTCTAGTAACTCTGCTTTGGATCCATTTCAATCTGGATTCCGTCCTCTGCATTCCACCGAAACAGCCCTTACTAAGATCACCAATGATCTCCTTACTGCCAAGTCTAAAGGCCATTATTCCGTTCTTATTCTCCTTGATCTAACTGCAGCCTTTGACACGGTTGATCATGATCTTCTCTTAGATTCCCTTCATGACCTTGGATTTTGTGGCTCTGTCTATAACTGGTTTGCCTCCTATCTAGCGGGTCGCTCTTTCAGCGTGTTGGCTAATGGCAGCTCGTCCTCCTCCTTTCCCCTTTCAGTAGGGGTTCCGCAAGGCTCGGTGCTTGGCCCGTTGTTGTTTTCCTTATACATGTTGCCCTTGGGCAAGCTTATTCAATCTCATGGTCTCCAATATCATCTGTACGCCGATGATACACAACTATATCTGTCATCTCCGGAACTTTCTCCTGATGTTCACGATCGTATCTCGGCATGTCTTTCAGATATCTCAGCTTGGCTGCTTCATCGTCGCTTGAAGCTTAACATGGCAAAGACTGAATTGCTTGTTTTTCCTCCTAAACCTTCTCCTCATCTCTCATTCTCTCTTACTGTCAATGATGTTACGCTTACTCCGGTCAAGGAAGCTCGTAGCCTTGGCTTTATCTTCGACTCCTCGCTCTCCTTTATTCCTCATATTGAGGCAGTAGCTAAATCTTGTCGATTTTTCCTGTATAATATTGCCAGGATTCGATCATTTCTGTCTGTCTCTTCTGCCAAGACGCTTGTTCATGCACTGGTTATTTCACGGTTGGACTACTGCAACCTTCTTCTCTCTGGCCTTCCTTCTTCTCACATCAGCCCGTTGGTTTCTGTTCACCACTCTGCCGCAAAGATCATCTTCTTAGCACGCCGCTCCGACCATGTTACTCCGCTTCTGAAATCTCTTCATTGGCTTCCAATTCACTTCAGAATCCAATACAAACTTCTCCTGTTAACCTTCAAAGCTTTTCACGGTCTAGCTCCTTCCTATCTCTCCTCTCTCATCTCACACTATTGCCCCGCTCGTGCTCTTCGCTCCTCTGATGCCATGTTTCTCGCCTGCCCAAGGGCCTCTACTTCCCTTGCTCGGCTTCGTCCATTTTCGTCTGCTGCCCCTTACGCCTGGAACACTCTTCCAGAACATTTGAGAACTACAAGTTCAACCACAGCTTTTAAAGCTCAACTAAAAACTTTTCTTTTTCCTAAAGCTTTTAAAACTTGATGTTGTGCAGACTTCTACTGTTACTTTCTACTGTTAGTTTTTCCCTACCCTGTGCCTGCTTACCCTTCCCTGTACCTGTTGGCATTCTCTTCCCCTCCTTATTGTTTTACTATGATTTTATTAGATTGTAAGCCTATGCGGCAGGGTCTTGCTATTTACTGTTTTACTCTGTACAGCACCATGTACATTGATGGTGCTATATAAATAAATAAATAATAATAATAATAATAATAATAATAATAATAATAATAATAATGTATGCTGGAGGCTGTATGGGGAGGAGGAGAGAGGCGGGTGGGGGAGGACTTTAAAACTGAGGTCTGGAAGGTTGAGGTGAGATGAGGGGGCGTTTGCAGCGGCTTGAGAAGAAGGGCAATCCCAGCCAAGGGGAGGAAGCAGCCTGTGCTTTCCAGCCCCACACTTCAGGGGCTGTGTGTTGTTCTAAGCTCCCCCCCCCCCCCCCCCCGGCCTTTGGCAGGCCCTCCTTCCCGGTTTCTTTCTCTTCCTCCTCCCAGGTGAAAGGCAGGTTGGAAGAGCAAAGGCTGCCCAGTTAGCCTCTTCGGCCACTGGGGGGCGCTCGCTCCCCACGGTAGAGGAGGAGCGGAGGAATTTCGGGGTGTGTGTGTGTGAGTGTGTGTGAGTGTCCAAGAACGGTCAGGCCATAGCGCCGTCCAGCTCAGCACTGCCTACACCAAGGGGGTAGATCACCCGATGCCTTCCACATGTTTTAGACTACAACTCCCATCTGCCCCAGCCAGCATGGCGGGAATTGTGGGGGATGTAATCTAAAACATCTGGAGGGCACCAGGTCGCCCACAGCTGGCCTGGCCTCCACTCTCCAGGGTTTCGGGCGGGGGCCTTTGCCCTACCAGGACTGCTCTTCTGCCTGCAAAGCGGGGAGGTCCTTCAATGACCTAGGGCGGTGGTGGGCTCTCCCACTCTAGAGGCCTTCAGGAGGCAGCTGGACAGGCATCTGTCAGGGCTGCTTTAGGGTGGATCCCTGCACTGAGCAGGGGGTTGGACCCGATGGCCTTGTAGGCCCCTTCCAGCTCTGCTCTTCTATGATTCTTTGATTCCTCTGGCCTCTGCCCCCTCCCCTGCCAGGGACGATGGGTAACACGAAGGCTCACCGAGAGGCCCGTGAGCTAAGAACTGGGGGATTCCGAGACTTCTTCGGGGCCGGTTGTGGGATCCTGGGGCACACGGGTGTGTGTGGGTGTCAGGGATGGATCGTTTGAACCTCATGCCCCCCCTTCCCAGAGCTGATGCCTCCTCCTCCTCCTTCCTCTTGCAGCGACATCACCGAGGAGGACTTGGAGGAGGTTGGCGTGATGGACCCCGGCCACAAGCGCCTCCTGCTGGAGAACCTGAGGCTTCGGAAGTAGCCTGGGGCGGCCGCCGCCACCCGCGCAGTTTGGAATCTCTCCCTCCCCTCTCCGTCTGTCCCATCCCCATCCCCCCCCCCCGCTCCTGCCACGCTTGATGTAGGGTTGGTTGTCGAGGAGAGCCGAGAAGCACAGCTTCCCCCTGGAGGGGAGGAACGACGGCCGAGCCCCACAGGCATCAAAGGTGGCCCGGTCCTGAGGCCGGGAGCGAGCGGGTCAGGGCACGGGGCGGACCTTTTGCCGTCCTCTTCGCTCCTGGAGGAGTTGGGACCCGACCGGCTGGGCGGGGGAAGGGAACGGGCAAATGAACCGAAGCGGTCCAGGTTAGGGTCACCGCAGGGTGGCCCCGGCGAAGCATTTCCGAAGAGCAGCCTTCACCCTCTCCCCTCCGCCCAGCTTAGTCCCCGTGATGCCGGTTAAGTTATTCTTATTTATTAACGACAAAAGAAGGACGCCTTGTCTTCCCTCTTCCTTTCCCTGCTTCCTTTTCGAGAGCCACGTTCTCCTCCTCCCGTGCCCTGGGCGGCCTCTGGGCCGATGCTAGTTTGCTGGGTGGGCGCTCCCAAAGGCCGACCCACACCCGCCCCGCCAAATCCTTGTGCCGAGAGGTTGCCTGCTGCGGGTGGGCGCTGGCCAGCCTTTCTGCCTGAGCCGCATCGAGGGAGCCATTTGCCCCGCCGGCCGTTGAGGGGCCTAAAGCCGTCCCAGGCACGGCTTTTCACAGTGTCAGGTCACCAAAATGTGGCCTCACGCGGGGAGTGATTTTCCTGCACGGAGCTGGGCCAGAGGAGTGGGGCATCCCAGCACTGGGAGCGTCATCTCCACATGGCGCATGCAGTGTCACGGCACCACGGCAAAGCCTTTCGTTCTGTGTGGCCAGACGTGGCAGGGCCTCCCCGCCCATCGCAAGGATTGCTCTGTACATGGCAGGTTTCGTGCAGCCTTCATGCCGACCCTTCCGGACAGCCAGAACTGCCTGGCCTTCGCAGGTCTTCTGCTCTTTAAGAGCTCAGCCTTAAGGACTCCCCTGCCCCCCGCAGCTCCTCACCCCAATATATCGTGGATGACAGTCTCCAAAATAAGCTCAGGTAACCCGGGACGTGTGAATAAGCCCCCCCCCCCCAGGTCTTACGAGGCGACTCGTGCAGGGAGGTTTGTAGAACTGCAAAGGAGCTCTGTGTTCAAACAACGGAGCAGGTAACCCAGTGAGACGTCCACCTTCCCTAGGCAGGCACCTTTCAAATGCCGGATGGGGATGATGGGGGTTGTGGTCCCAATACGGCTGGCGGCTTGGAGAGGCTGGCAGTCCCAGGATTCCTCTTTTTATTCTCCAGAGCAGCCCATCCTGTGAGATTGTGGGCCAATGGGGAATGAGGGGCGTGGTTGCAAGGCAGCACCCTGGCAAGGGGAGATGGCCCCTACCTGAAGGAGCTGAAGGTGAGAGGTGGGCAGCTCTCCCCCCCCCCCCCCCCCCGTGATGGCTGTTGCAGAGGGGCAAAGCACACACACACTTCTCTGGGGCAGTCTTGTGTCTCGGCCAGATCATGAGACGGAGCGTCTGGCTCCCATCCCGATCCGCTGCCCCTGCGTATATTGATCGGTGCTGGAGTCTGACAGGAGGCGCCCCCTTTCTTCCACGGGGACTCGAAGGCACGCGTGGCCTGGCTGCCCTGGTGGCCAGACCGCCCTCCCCAGAGAGTCACCTTACGCACACCCCTCCGCACACCTTCCAGCCCGCTCGCCTGGTCCCTTCCCATTTCTCCCTTGGCCTGGGGAGGGCCGCCCTCCTGATCCGATGCAAACCGAGGTGCCTTCCCGGAGCGTTAGAGTGACCCAGGGCAGGACCCCGGATCATGACGGCAGGAGGGCAGGCGTCAAGCGGCAGCTCTGGGCCCCCGCCGCGTTCTGCTCTCCTTTGCTTTTGGAAATCACGCAGTGCCTTAATTTATAATGCAAGGGATTTCGCCTTCCGGGCTGCGCGAGGTTTCCGGAGACCTCTTGGGCCTTTCGCACCTCTGCAAAGAGCAGTTCTCTGAAACCGAAATGAAGGAAGCCTGCCTGTCCTTTGCGTCGCTTCTTTGTTCCTCCTGTGATCTTGCGATCAGGTCTGGGGAAGAGCCGGTGCCTCACCGGCATCACACCCTTCCTGCCATTTCTTCCCGTTCTCTCTTCAGTTATTATTAGCATTTGGTGTGAGTTTAACCCTACTAAATTCTACCGTGGTGTATTTTATACCTATGTGTGTGTGTGTGTGTGTGGTTTTTTTTTTAATGTTTAATTTAATTGTTATTTGAAACTCCCTTTTTATGCTTAATATTTCACGTGCTGAGGCAGGAATTGTTTATGTCCTTGTATACCCCCACCCCCGGTTCCCACAGCCTCCTCCAAATGTCCACATTTCATGTCTTAGTTTACCACATTGCGATGGAATAAAAGGGCTTGTTTGCTGACAGAATGTCTCTTGCTTATTACGGCCCTCTTCTCATGCACGATCCTACAGATGAGTTTATGCGGCAGACGCCCTGGCAGAAACCTTTGTGCTTTTGCAGGCGAGGTCTGATCCCTGTGGAAAGAAATGCAGAACCAGCCAGGAACTGAGCCTCTAAAACTCCCACCCAGAAACTGGAGAGACACAATAGTCTTTAAAGAAAATTGAAGGGGTGGGTGGGTTCAGAAACAGTCCACTTCTCATGGTGTACACACCTCATTTCTGGGGTCTCCCCCAGACCCTCGTTTATTTTATTCAAAGTGAAGGTCTGCCCTTCCCTATTTCAGTTCAAAAGGACGTGGTTTGGGTCCTCGGATGCCATCTCTGCCTTCTGCTTAGGTCCTTTCTCTTCGAATATCTCTGGTTCGCCTTCTGGAAAATGTGTTTTGTGACTGTGGCAGCCATTTTATAAATGGGCAAGCCCCGAGCCGAAACAGCCATTTTGTGAGAGCACCCATAACATTCAAAATCCCAAATTTATTTTTATTTATTACATTTTCTATACCGCCCAATAGCCAAAGCTCTCTTGAATGCGCCCGCTCACTCAAAAATCATAGAATCATAGAATAGCAGAGTTGGAAGGGGCCTACAAGGCCATCAAGTCCAACCCCCTGCTCAATGCAGGAATCCACCCTAAAGCATCCCTGACAGGTGGTTGTCCAGCTGCCTCTTGAAGGCCTCCAGTGTGGGAGAGCCCACAACCTCCCTAGGTCACTGGCTCCATTGTCGCACTGCTCTAACAAGAAGTTTTTCCTGATGTCCAGCTGGAATCTGGCTTCCTTTAACTTGAGTCTGTTATTCTGTGTCCTGCACTCTGGGAGGATCGAGAAGAGATCCTGGCCCTCCTCTGTGTGACAACCTTTCAAGTCTTTGAAGAGTGCTCTCATGTCTCCCCTCAATCTTCTCTTCTCCAGGCTAAACATGCCCAGTTCTTTCAGTCTCTCTTCATGGGGCTTTGTTTCCAGACCCCTGATCTTCCTGGTTGCCCAGAGTTCCTTGCTCCCCCTCCCCATTCAATCTACATTTGGATGAACCTACCAGGAGCGGAGATCAACTTGATTCACCTAGTGATCGGGTGACTTCTTCCTCATACAGCCAGCTGCTCATTTGATTCCAATGTTTATGTGGGTGAGACTTTAACCTTGCCAGATCCCACCCCAGTCTCCTTCTCAAGGGTGACTAAGGTGAGCGTTCTGGGAGTTCTTCAATAAATTAAGTTTATTTGGATTAGCATATTTTGCAAATGAGTTCAATAAATTACAGAACAGTTAAAAAAAAAAGAACAAGCAAAACAATCCTGAAGAACAGTCATACAGCATCCAAACAGTTTAATTTGGTGACCCAGGTGACGAGGAGTTTATTACGCCTTAACGGAGTCAGAAGGTGCCGCATGTATTTTTATAGGATGTTCTCATCTTGGCCCAGGCAGAACCCTCTCTTTAACAAGACGTTGCTGAATTGCAGCCACATGGAGGCCCATATTTTCATACATTACCATAGTGGTACAAGCAAGCTGACATCAGAATCTCTGCCTTCTGCTTATCTTTTCACTAGGGTGCTTGGAACGCCATGACTTGGGCTGCTTTCATCCTTTCCCTCCAACTTCTGGCTGGCTGGGGGTTATGGGAATTATAGTCCGAACACCTCTGGAGGGTGCCCTGTTAGGGAAAGCTGCAACCTAGCTACTACCTTGGTTAGTAACTAGAAAAACAAGAAAATTGAGTGAGTGGTCCTAATTCCAGGGCCACAGATGGAGAACACTGAGCAAGGAACCTGCACCCTGAGGAATGTACCATGGTGGTGCAGCCTCTGGGCTGCTGTAGGCGGCCTGGAAGTTTTAGCCCTGGCATCCTAAGAAGAGCCCTGACACTGGGTCAGAGCCAAGGCCTACCGGGTCCGGCGTTCCATTCTCACAGGCTGGCCAGATACCCCGATGGGAAAGCTGAGGGCAGTAAATCCAGGACCTCCCCACTTCCATCATTATCCGCTGTTCAGCTGCTATTTCAAAAGCACAGTCCGGGCTTGGGATGGGTGCATCAAGGGCCGAATGGAAGGTGCATCGTCGTCGGCTGAGTTTCACATACAGACTTGAACAAGTTGGTCAGTTTCTCTGGATCTGTACATCAGATTTCAGCTAGAATACATGTTTTTTTAAAAAATATATATTCAGACATACATTCTCCCAGTACACTGCAGTCTGCCAAGGTGAGGTTCCAACCTTCTTCCTGAGAGGTTGCTGCTACTTAATGGAGAGGACTTTTGGGTGACCCCAAGCAAGGTCCGAACTTTGGGGTACGGAAGAGAAGCCTCTGAACTCAGTCCAACCAACAGGAGCACAATCCAGAGAAAATACAGAGTGCCTAAGCCCCATTGAAATCAATAAATAAGGGCACACCCCTATGCCTGTCTAGACAGTTAAAAAAAAGGCCTACAACTCCCAGCATGGCTGGCTGGGGTATGTGGGAGTTGTAGTACTCCCCCCCCCCCCGTCTAAACAGACATAAGGTTGCAATCTAACTCAGCCTTCCTCAACCTGGTACCCAGGAGATGTATTGTACTACAACCCCCCGCATTCCGGTGTAGTATAGTGGTTAGTGTTGGGCTGAGACTTGTGAGATCCGAGTTCAAGTCCCCATTCGGGCATGAAGCCCACAGGGTGACTGCGGGCCAGTCACTGACTCTCAGCCCAACCTACATCACAGGGTTGTTGTTGTGAGAATAAAATGAAGAGGGGAAGGAAACCTTGGGCTCCTTGGAGGAAAAGGCAGGATATAAATGTTACAGATAAAAGATAAATTCCAGATCATTGGCCATGCTGGCAGAAGCTGATGGGGGTTAAAGACTAAAACACCCCCACGTTGGGCAGCTTTAGTGCCATCTTAATTTCCTCCCATTGCAAAGGCAGCTTAAACCTCTCTGGGTGAGACCCCCTTTCCCCACCAGTCTCTAGGTTTGAGAAGAGGTTGCAGGTTGCAATATAGGCCAAAAGGATGTAGCACAGGTCTGTCTCCGGACCGGATGGTGAGTGAGTGAGCTGGGTGGGGTGGGTGTGCACCTTTTGACATGAAACTACTTCTTCACCACCGCCACCACTGAGTCACATTCTAGAAATGCAGGGGTTGTAGTCCCAACACATCTGGAGAGCCCCAGGTTGACGGGGGGGCTGTCTTCCTAGGGGCATCTGTTTAGCCCCTGCATGTGAAGCAGAGAGCCGGACTACATAGACCTTTGGGTCTGACCCAGCTGGGATGGTCTTTGGTGTTCTTAAGTGAAGCCAGGCGAGGCCACGCAGAGCGGTCACTTCTACCCTCCTGCTGAACTACAGCATGGGCCTTGACCTGGGCTGCTCTTCGCTCAGTCGGCCAGTATGGAACGCCCGAATTCAGCACCCAGGGAAGGCCGGGCTGGGGCTGCTGATTCCGAGGGAAACTGCTCTTATGTTGGAAAGCCAAAACTAAATGATGGGTGAGATGCAGGTGCCCGTGACGGAAGGCGGCACTGCCGGAAAGCAACGGCAAAAAGCAGACTTTCCTTAGCTTCTCTGGCCTGGCGTGGCATAATTCACATCGAAGCAGCCAGAACTTCCTTCTGACTGCGGAAGGCTTGGTAACCCTCGACAGTCCTTGCCACCAGCGTAGCTGTTACAAGGGCCAATCACGGGAGGCGGCATTGCAGCGCGGCCACTCTGGGTATTGTGCCTATTGTTCTCCGTGGGTGGGCGCCTGTCCACCACGTTGTCCTACCAAGCTGGCTTTGCAGGTTGCTGTAGTGCAGCCTTCCCTAACCTGGCTGGGGTGGGTGGGTGGTGGTGGACTACAGCTCCCAACATCCCCAGCCACTGAGCACAAGCATGTGCCTGCTGGCTGGGGATGCTGGGAGTTGTAGTCAATGCATCTGGAGAGCCCCAGGCTGAGGAAGGCTGCCGTAGTGCTTCAAATGGGCACCTCAGATGGGGGGGCATCTCAGTGTTGGCCAAGTTGCATTGCAGGCTGCACGTGGATGCAAGGAGTGAGGCCCCTGGGCCCTGTTGCTGCAGTCCCAGGCGTGAAGCCCCTGCTCTCCCCACCCCCACCCCACGGTGCATATTCCAAGTTAACAACGCAGCCAGCTTCTCTGCAGAGAGATGTGCGTGCCTATTTGAGTGTGGCTGTTGTCACAGGCGCCTTTGCAATTTGGGAGTCTGTTTTTGGAGCTGAAGTACATTGAAGGGCCGTGAGGGCCCACAGCCCCATGGCAGAGGTCTGGCGTTGCATGCAGAATGCCCCCGGCACTCTAGCTGAAAGAGTCGCTTACTCCGCAGCTGGAAAAGGCCTCTCTCCGCCGGCAACCTTGCCAGGCAAACTGAGGTTGGACTAAGGGTTGGAGTCGCTAGAAGGCAGCGTCAGCTGGCTGTTTATTCCCATACCCGCAGACCTCATCCTTTACAATCCAGCTGTGCAAACCCCCTTCCTTAAATTTCTTTCTTTAAGGGGTTGAGCTTGACCAGACCAGGAGCTGTTTGCAAGCTAGACTTGTCAATTTCACCAGTCCTGTCATTCGTGGGACCAGGACAGCTCGGTGCTCTTCTGTATATGTTTGAACTGTAAGTCCCATCATCCCCACACAACATGACCATTGGCACCAGGTTGGGAAATTCTGGGCTACGGTAATTTAAGCTGGGCTGGGGCCCATGTTCCCATGGAAGCAAAGCGGAGAACAGGGCTGGCCGCCTTCCCTTGCTTGCGTGCCAGATGGGAGGTGAATTCCTACCCAGGCAGACAGAGGGATGTTCTCAGCATCTAAAACCACCTTGTTGTGGACAAGATGACCTGTCTATGGATGGGGCGTGTGTTTTAAGAGACTGGTGGCACAGTTTTAACTACACCATCTGAGCGGGGGCGGCGGAGGGTGGGAGAGAACGTGCTTGTTTCTTGGAGGGGGAACAGCAGCCTTGTGACCAACAGACTGAGCTTGGTTTTTATTCTCAGTGTTGGGCAAGGTTTATTTCCCTCCTAGGGTCCTCACAGGATCCTTGCAGCTCTACAAGGGGGGATTTCAGATCTGGATGTTCATGGGCAAAGCATTTATTTAAGTGCTGGCTAGTTCTTTAAACTCGCCCCCCCCCCCACTGATTATGAATCACATTCAGTGGGGCCACTAGGACAGGGCTGAACTCCAGGGCTCCACTCAGCAGAATCCAAGGAGAACCTCCAAAAACAGCAGAGCTGACTGTACCACATTTGGAAATAAGGGATGTAATTACGCACATTACAATCTAAGGCAGCAGAAGCCGTTGGCTCCATTGTTCAAAGGGGTGGTGAACCCACTCCGGGTTTCAGCCAGAACTCTAAGGGAGCTATAGGCAAGGTGTGAACCCCTTTAGAATTTTGACTGGTTCTGACTGAAACTCCAAAGCAGATTCACCGCCCCACTGAACATCAGAGCCACCAGTCTCTACTGATTTGAAGAGCAGGAGGTGCACAACCATTAAGCCCAGAGCCTAAAATTCTGTGATGGTGCCACCGCTCCCGTCTCTGAGAAAGGCTGAGAAATCCCGGCTTAAAGGTCTGTTCGTGCTTTCCTTAGGATCTGATGACAATCCATTACTAATATGCAAAGGCAAGCAAGCAAAGCCAGTGGAAAGGAGGGGCTGCATGTTACCCCCTGCCCAAAGCAACTCTTCTACTTCACCATCACCGGACAGCTTCAGACCTGCCTTTGATTGAAACAGGAGACAGTGCAAGTCAACGTGTGTCCAGCTATACGGAGAAACAGCTGACCTGTGACTACAGGTTGCTCAAATATCTCAGAAGCTTTGGCCCATAGGATCATAGAATCGTAGAGTTGGAAGGGGCTTCTAAGGCCATTGAGTCCAACCCCCTGCTCAGTGCAGGAATCCACCCTAAAGCATCCCTGACAGATGGTTGTCCAGCTGCCTCTTGAATGTCTCTAGTGTGGGAGAGCCCACAACCTCTCCAGCCTTGGCTACCCACCCCCACCCCAGAGGCTTCAGCATTGGGGGTGACAGTTTGCAAAAAAGGAAAAGCAGATAAAAAAGCCCTCCCGTTTCAGGCCCGGAGGGGGTGTAAATCAAGGATTGCAAATACGGCAACTATCTCCGTCTTCCGGCCTTGGAGAGTGGTGGAGTTGCATTGGAGCTGCAAACAACAGCTAGATGTTGGAAAGTCAAACGGAAGCCCTCCAAATCTCTACAGGATGAAAACAGACAGGCAGCAGTTGTGGCATAGAAAGAAAGTTGATCCTCCAGTTGATGGTGGGTGAGCCAACGTCCCTCACACCTCCACGTACACACAACCACTTTACTTAGTCTCTCGCCTTCTATCCGACATTCCTGATGGGCTCGTGAGACGGAAGCAGCCTTTGCCCCTGTCACCTGCTTCTTATCAGATCTCCTATAACTCTTGGTCTCCCGCAGAAACCTGGCATGCTCAGTACGTCTGCACAGACGAATCGTGGTTGGAACGCCAAAGGAGGCTGAAGGTTCCGTGCTGTTCATCAGCCCTTTTTGAGTCATTTCCTCTACCTTCCTCCAGATGTAAATGCAGCCAAACTACATCCTCAGTTGAGAACTTGAAATGTCACCCTTGAATACAGACTGTAAACTATGACGATACGGGAAAACTTGGGCCCTTTCCGTTCTTTTCTTCTCACGTGGCGATCTAAGCAAGATGAGAAGTCGCTACTGGGCCCCAAGATTGGTTTGTCACTCAGGGCCCTGTCGTGGAGACCTTGTGAGGAACCGCTGCTGTGAAGAACAGTCTCTCTTCCACTCAAAACTGGGAATGAGCGAAGCATCGATCAGCCCTAGCCTCTGACGGGATCCCTCTGAGCGGTTGGCAAGAGGCGTCTATTTGCATGAGGGGAGCCACTGAGCCACGTTCAGGACTCAGTTCGGGACGGTTAGATACGGCTGCTTGCCTGGATACAACTACACACATTAAGGAGACGATGGCTGTTGTTCCCTTAAGACTGGAGTCGTGACTTCAGGGCCGGTCTTCCAGAAGGCCTGGCCCCCAGCAATACAGAAACTAGCAGCTACGGAAGGGGGAACTATTTCGTGGGACACCCAATGGAGTTGGCAACGTTGGTGGTGCTCGGTTCGAGCCAGTTAGAAGAGGTTTGCCTTGAGGGGGTTGGGCTTCCGGTGGAAAGAGGAAAGCACCCCGGAGAAAGGTCCCGGCATGGCCTCCGCCGGCTGCCAAGCCTTCAGCAGGTCGGCCGTGTTGGTGGCCCCATTGCTGGTGGTCACCCCAGCCCACAGGGGAGCCTTGAGAGACTGCGCCACGTGGCCTGGTCCCATGCCTTGCGGCCCCGTGCTGGGACTGGGGCTCAAGCTGCTGCCGGGACTGTTCAGGTTGCCGGCGGTGGGCAGAGAGGCGGTGCTGTCGGGGGTCGGGCTGCAGTTGGATTCCTTGGACTCGTCGTCTTCCGAGGAGGAGCGGGGGTCTGGCTTCTTGCCGGCCGAGGAGCCGCCGTTGCCGCCATTCTGCCCTTTGGCGTTGGCCGCTCGCTCTTGCTTGCGGAACTTGGCCCGGCGGTTCTGGAACCAGACCTGAAGCAGAGGAGAGACAGAGGGCAGGGCCCAATGAGCCAGGTCCCAGTCTGATGGAGGAGGAGGAGGAGGAGGAGGAGGAGGAGGAGGAGGCAGCCACCATTTCAAGCTGCAGGAGGCCTTGGTCCTCTCTCCCTAGGCCCTGCCTCCTGTCATGAACCCATCTGGTTATCCAGACCTATGGAGAGGCCCTCAAATAGCCTAGTCCTGATGGCTAAGTGCAACCTCCAGTATCAGAGGCAGTAAGCCTGAATATACTAGTTGCTGGGGAACATGGGTGGGAGGGTGCTGTTGCACTGTGTCCTGCTTGTCAACGGCTGGTTGGCCACTGTGTGAACAGAGTGCTGGACTAGATGGGCCCTCGGTCTAATCCAGCATCAGGGCTCTTTTGATGTTCTTAGTTTGCAGAGGCCCGTTTTGTCAGGGATGCAGAAAAGGGCTTGGCCCCTGCCAGTCGTGGCTGGTGGCTTTGATTTTGATGGGGCTGTGAATCCATTCTGGATTTCAGCCAGAACTTTCCTGAACTCTGAGAGTTATCCAGTGTGCTGAACCCTACCCCCCCTCTCAAATGGGTTCATCACTTTGGATAGCTCCATTAGAGGTCTGGCTGGTTCTGTCTGAAAACCAGAATGGAAAGCCAGTGTGGCGTAGTGACTAAAGCATCAGACTGGGATTTGGGAGATCTGGGTTCTAGTCCCTGCTCAGCCATGGAAACCCACTGGGTGACTTTGGGCAAGTCATAAACCCTCAGCCCAACCCACCTCACAAAGTTGTTGTTGTGAGAATAAAATAGAGAGGAAGAGGATTATGTACACCTCCTTCAGTTCCTTGAAGGAAAAAAGGCAGCAAATAAATGCAATAATAAATAAATAAATAAATAAATGGATTCACTCCCCCACCAAAATCAGTGCCACCAGCCTCCACTGACCTCTGTACTATTGGCTTTTTTGGGGGGGAGACACACATCTCTTTCTCCTAGCCATTTAAATTATTTGAGTGGTGTTACTGCTTTAATATTTTAATGGTTTTATTAATAGGTTTTTTTTCTTCATGGTTTTATGGCTGGGATCTCTCCTCTCAGTCTTTACAAATCACAACGTAGTCCTTCTTACAATACATATAGTACCAGCTTCATGTCAAATATGAACCCTTCATGTACAGAAGTGAGTATTTTAAAAAGTATTTAAAAAAGAAGAAGCCACATTTGCCACATAAATGGTGGTGGTGGTGGTGACGGCGGCAGCGTGGACTGGTGAGCGTGGCTGACACCTGTGAGCCACTTACTTGAACTCTGGCTTCAGTGAGATCGATTTTGAGAGCCAGCTCTTCTCGGGTGTAGATGTCCGGGTAGTGGGTCTCGGCGAAGACTCTCTCCAGTTCCTTCAGCTGCGAGCTGGTGAACGTGGTACGGATCCTGCGCTGCTTCCTTTTCTCGTTGATGGTGGAGGGGTCCGAGAAGAACTTGTAGGGAACTGGTTGGGGTATCAAAGAGAGGAGAGCAGAGACGTGAGAGGCCCCCGGGCACCATGGTGACCAGGGAGAGGCACATGCAGGCATTTAGGCCAAATGGCAAAAGAACCTGCCCCAACCCACCCACCCACCAACCAGACCCCAGGCTGTTGAGGTGCTCTGGGTTCCTTTCCAGTGTCGTTGGTTTGGAAGAAGGATCCACTCTGGATTCAGCTATAAACTCACAAGGTGACCTTAAGCAACTCTGTCCACCCTCATCCTGCTCCCAGTCTACAATATGGAGTAAATAAAATATGGAGTTGTTGTAACCATCACTGAAATAATGTACCGTACAAAACCTTTTGGAAACCAATCCTCTAGAATCATAGAATAGCAGAGTTGGAAGGGACCTACAAGGCCATCGAGTCCAACCCCCTGCTCAATGCAGGAATCCACCCTAAAGCATCTCTGACAGTGTGGGAGAGCCCACCACCTCCCTAGATAACTGATTCCATTGTCATACCGCTCTAACAGTCAGGAAGTTTTTCCTGATGTCCAGCTGGAATCTGGCTCCCTTTAACTTGAGCCTGTTATTCTCTGTCCTGCACTCTGGGAGGATCGAGAAGAGATCCTGGCCCTCCTCTGTGTGACAACCTTTCAAGTATTTGAAGAGACATGCTATCATGTCTCCCCTCAATCTTCTCTTCTCCAAGCTAAACCTGCCCAGTTCTTTCAGTCCCTCCTCATAGGGCTTTGTTTCCAGACCCTGATCATCCTAATCTAATTTAACTGCAATGTATTAGTAGTAGCCATAGAGGTAGGTTGGCAGAGAATTTTGGATACACTCCTGCAAATAGATCACACCCTGATCTGAGTGGGTCCCCTCCCACTCCCCACCGACTCCAGATCAACAAAAGAATGAGATTTTAAGCTAAACTACAAAACCTCATAGCTGAGCTGATGTTTGCATAATTACATTGGGGAAGCAAAGTGTATGTTTAAAGTGTTTTATTCTGTTTTTATTTTATTTTATCTTGTACACTGCTCTGAAATTTTCAATGGAGAGCGGTATGTAAATATTGTAAAATAAATAAATAAAAATAAAAATGTTGTCAGGTACTCCTGGGGCAACAAGGATGTCCCTACATGTAGTTTATAAAGTGGAGGAGATATCATTAGACTATGCACGCACAACATTTCAAAACCATACATAGATTTAAAGAATATGCTCACTACTGTGTAAATCACATCCACCCACACACACCCCTTTCAAAATTCTTCATGCCCAGGGGAGCAGAAGAGATGAAGGTGCCCTTAGGGCTGTTCTCAGAAAGTATGCAATCTTTTGAGTTACACAGAAATTTTATGCACAATGAATCTTGTAAACCTTGCGAGTAGCTCCAATACTGTCTGACAGACAATAATTTAAAATCAATCCAATACTGTTTACAGCCAATCATAAGTGAGGTATGCAGATATAACCAGGAAATCGGGTTGTTGTTTTATTCAGCTCTGATATTTAATATGTTGTTTTATTGTTAGTAGTTTGATGTTTTTAAGCTGCCCCTGTGTATATGCTGGCAGAGGAGGGTGGGCTATAGCGTATGAAGACTCCTGTGGCACCTTAAAGGCACCAGATGTCAATGAAAGCTCAGGCCAGAATCAATAAACTTGTCAGTCTTTAAGGTGCCACAAGACTCTTTGCTGCTTTTGCTGCAGCAGCGGACTCCTGCGACCCTCCGGAAATGATAAATGCTAGAAATAAATACATATGATCAGCATTTATGTAGCTCTTATTTACATGGCGTCGTGGCTGACCGTGGCTCTCCGCAGCATCCCCCGAAAGGAGGAAAGAGGCCCGCCTTCCAGTTAGGAAGAACGCAGCGAAAAGCAGCCAAGCCCGGCGGCGCGGCGCTCCTTCCTCCCGCTGGCTCGGCGAGCGCGCGTCAGACGCCCGGGGCGCCCGGGAAGCGCGCGTTCCGCCACCCCGCTGAACTTCAAGGACGATCCAGCGCCGGGCGCAAGCCTGGCCTGGTCAGGCACAGAGCCCTTTCTTGTCCTGGGGAGGCCGGGGGAGCCGGGAGGCCCTTCCAGACCCGGGACGGAATTGCCGGGAGACGCGCGCCTGTATTTACTGCACCCGTAACACACCGTTTCCCAGATCCGTTCCAACAGCAGCGCAGTCGCCAGCCCGCGCCATTGCGCGGTTTAAAGGGACTTAAATCGCAGCAGCAGCAGCAGCAGCGAGAAAAGGGGCGCTTGCTCGCACCTGCCGCTCTCTGGGCTTTCGTCTGCCCCCCTCCCCCATCGCCCCCCCCCCCCCCAAGTTGGGCTGCAGGCAGGGCCCCGGAAGGCTTCTGCTCCCAGGCTCAGCCTCAGCGAGACCACCGGGCTCGGAGGAAGAAAGCGGCAGGCCGGGGTGGGCCGGGCCGCGCCAGCAGTCCTCGGCAGGAAGGGGGTCTCCCCGCGCCCCATTCCTCCCCACCCCGCATTCCTCCTCCTCCCCCGCCCGCCTACAGCCGGCTGCTTTGTGATTCGAAGGAAGACAGAGAAGGGGAACTACGAAGCCAGCCAGGCCGCCCGCGCTCCCGCTGCGTGGGTGGCTACAGGGTGTTTCCACTGGCGTGAATCCTAAGTGACTCCGGGTTGGACTGGGGTGCGCGCTGAGCGTTACTTGAATCTCGAGCGGCCCAGCGGCTCAGCCCCTTGACGTGGGTGTGCCGTTAGCGGCGTGAGCTCCGCCGATTTTCCATTTAGACGGCATCTAGCTTCGCTCCGAATTAGCTGGCTTTTTTTTTTTTTTGGTGCGCCCCCGCAGACGCAAAATCGCGGGTGGGCGAACGAACCAGGCGGGCTTCGGAGGCCATCTAGTCCGCCCCATCTCTCTCTTGCTTCCGAGTAAACGGTCCGCCTCAATGCTGAGGCGGCATTCGTTCGTCTCCTCCAGCCAAGGGCCGGCGGATTTCGCACGCCGCGCAGCCGTATCCCGGCCATCGTTAACTCCGAGAGGAATAACCCCCACCGCGCTCTGGGGGGCTTAATCCTCGCCTGCACAGAAGACGGTGGGTGGAGTTCTTTGGGCTTGCAGGAGGAGGGAGGAAGGGACCGGGCACCGCTGCCTTGCGCACCTGGGAACTGCTTCACGGCATCACAGAATCGTAGAATAGTAGAGTTGGAAGGGGCCTACAAGGCCATCGAGTCCAACCCCCTGCTCAATGCAGGAATCCACCCTAAAGCATCCCTGACAGATGGTTGTCCAGCTGCCTCTCGAAGGCCTCTAGTGTGGGAGAGCCCACCCACCCTAGGTCATGGATTCCATGGTCGTACTGTTCTAATAGTCAGGAAGTTTTTCCTGATGTCTAGCCAGAATCTGGCTTCCTGTAACTTAAGCCCCTTATTCCATTCCTTCACTCTGGGAGGATCGAGAAGAGATCCTGGCCCTCCTCTGTGGGACAACCTTTCAAGTATTTGAAGAGTGCTATCATGTCTCCCCTCAGTCTTCTCTTCCCCAGGCTAAACATGCCCAGTTCTTTCAGTCTCTCTTCATAGGGCTTTGTTTCCAGACCCCTGATCATCCTGGTTGCTCTCCTCTGAACACGCTCCAGCTTGTCTGCGTCCTTCTTGAATTGTGGAACCCAGAACTGGACGCAATACTCAAGATGAGGCTTAACGGGTGCCGAATAGAGGGGAACCAGTACCTCATGCGATTTGGAAGCTATACTTCTCTTAATGCAGCCCAAAATAGCATTTGCCTTTCTTGCAGCCATATCGCACTGTTGGCTCACATTCAGCTTGCTATCTGCAACAATTTCCAAGATCCTTCTCGTTTGTAGTATTTCTGAGCCAAGTATCCCCCATCTTGTAAGTGTGCCTTTGGTTTCTTTCTCCTAGGTGTAGAACTTGGCATTTATCCCTATTAAATTTCATCTTGTTGTTTTCAGCGCAGCACTCCAGCCTATCAAGATCACTTTGAAGTTTGTTTCTGTCTTCCAGGGTATTCGCTATCCCACCCAATTTTGTGTCATCTGCAAATTTGATAAGCTTTCCCTGCACCTCCTCATCCAAATCATTCATAAAAATGTTGAAGAGCACTGGGCCCAGGACTGAGCCCTGCGGCACCCGACTCGTTGCCTCTCCCCAGTTTGAAAAGTTAGCGCTGATTAGCAAGAGAAAGTACCATTGATAAGCGAAGGTACCATTGATCATCATTTTAGTTAAGGGACTTTCCGCTTTGCCTTCTCGCTCTCCCTGATGGGGTCCGTGATCCTATGCAAAGTTACTGGGGGATAAGCCCCTTTGTACCAAGAGGGACTTACTTCGAAATAAAGCATGCATCCGTAGGGTCTGGCACCAATCAAACTATTGGCGCCGGTTCCTATCGATCTGTCGCCCCAACAACTGGCTTGTGAATCGTATTTTAAGGCTGCAATTCTGCGCCCATTTTCCGTGGAGCAAGCTCCATTGATCCCAGTGGGACTTACTTCTGAGGAGACCTGCTGCCTCTTCTTGCCCTTCGGATTGTGGGAAACGCAAGCCTGTGTTTCGGGCAGGCCTCGTCACAAGCGCGAGCTGGCAGGCGCCCCAATTCCGGGGGATCCGACGCAGCCGGGCAGAGGACACCCCCCCCCCCTCGGGGAAAGGCACCGGCTGCACGTCTGGAAGGTGGCCGCTCACTGGGGTGTCCCTGGGGTGTCCATTTGGGGTGTCCTTGTAACGTCCCATCCTTCTCCGTTTACCGCGCAATCCTGTGTAGGTCTACTCAAAAGTAAGTCCCGTTGAGCTCGATGAAGCTCGCGCCCAGGGAAGCGGGCGTCCCGTTGCAGCCTTCCGGTGCGGCTGCCCCGTGGCTCGGCCTGGGCGCTGGCACAAGGGGGGGGGGCGGGACCTGGGGGGTACAGTGACAATTTCAACCATTGGCCTGGGGCAGGAAGAACATTTGGGTCGGCCCTGGATGCCTTGGGGCACGATCCAGCCTCATGTAAAGCCTTTCATCCTTTTGCCCTTTGCAAGGGAGTAGGTCCCACTCAATGGGCTGCGAGTAAACATGGATCCTCCCAGAGAAACACAGGCTAAGCCCCGTGCAAGAAACGGCCCGCCCTTGCCTGCCAACACCCTCGCCTTGGGATCGGCGGGGCTGACTTCCGAGTAGACGCGCCGCTCCTTTTGACTCTAATGGGACTGATGGTGTCTTAAAACAGATTAAAAACAGATTAAAAACCCGGCTCTTTGGTGGGCGTTTTGTCTTTAGCCAAATCCCAGGACCACGGAAATCTCTCCCGCCTCCAAGGGTTTTGGCTAAGAGACTGCGTAGAAATAGTTCAGTCTTCCCTCAACCTGGCGCCCTCCAGATCCCTACCATCCCCAGCCATTGTGGTTTCTGGGGATCATGGAGCTTGTAATCCAACACATCTGGAGGGAGACCGGTTGGGGAAGGTTGCATTAATTGGGCATTTATTGTCCCAAATAGTTGTTTCAGTTCTATCGCCCGTTGAGAATAATTATAATTATAATTATAATTATAATTATTATAATCCATACGCGTGGGGCCACGCTTCCTTGAAAGATGGGAATTTAGGCGTTAATTCAGAGCACCGTTCCTTAACCTGGTGCCCGCCAGATGTGCTGGACTACAACACCCATAATTCCATCAGTAAATGCCATTCTTGCTGGTGGGTGTTGGGTGTTGTAGTCCAACACATCTGGAGGGCATCAGTTTGGGGAAGACAACCAAGAGTCCTGTGGCACCTTAAAGCCTAACCCATTTATTCCGCTCGGTCGCCATCGGAGGTGGCGTCACCACGAAAAGCCTCCGCCAGAATAAACGCGTCCCTCCTAACGATGCCACACGGCTCCTCGTTGCCCTGCAGCCACGGGACCCGGCGACCTCCCTGGGACCTGTCAAATCGGCGAAGAGGGCGATGCAGGCGGGAAACTCCCGTCCACGGTCGCCTGGGACAGCGCGGGCAGATTCGTATTTTCTCTGCTTTTGTATTGAAGCATTTCACATTTCATTACAGATTTTTTTTAACCATTGAGCCACGGGCCCCCGAGCGCCGCTGGCTGGCCTCGAGTCCCCGTCGAATTCCGGCAACGGACGAGGCGCGCTCCGGTGAACCGGCTTCGCCCGGAATCAGACCCCGCCGCGTTGCCCAGGTCCTCCTCCCGATCAAGGGCTTCCGTTTAGGGCGGCCCCCTGTCTTGCGTGGCTCTGGTTTGGGGCCCCAGCCACGCACCCGCTCGCTCCCTGGCTAGCTTTGCGGGTTTCGTCAATGTCTGGTCGATTTCAAAGCCAGTTTGGTCAGTAACAAAATTGTCCTGAAATCCGCCAGGAAATCACGACAGCCGGATCGCCGTGCTCCAAACCCGGACCCATTTTCAGGGTTGTTTTCTCTCTCTCTCTCTCCTCGTGAAAACGTCTAGGGTTTCGGTTTCCATTAAACGCTTTAGGCAAAGTGGAGTTCGCCCGGGGAGGGGATCCGACCCCACCCTGATCTCTTGCGCCTTTGGGACCAAAACTCAAAACAAGGTTCTAATCTCCCTTATTAAATTCGGTTTCGCGTCCTATTTTAAAAGGGCGAGGAGGGGAGGAGGTTCTGAAAGCCGAACGAATTCTTCATTCCCTGCGCGCCGAGATCAGCCGATGAGGGCAACCAGCCTGCGTTTTAATCATTGCAACCAACCCTGATGACGTTTCTTTCGATTTTATTAATTTCTGACATGAATTCGTTTCGATATCACCCGAAGTCCTGATCGCTTCGGGAGGTATTTCTGAGAGACGCCAGCCCGCTGTTTCCAAGCGCCCCGTACCAGGCGCCCAGGACTTGAAATCGCTGGCCCCGTTCAGAAGACACCTTAAACCAGGGCTTTAACCACGGTGGTTAAGCCAGAAAGCCGGGCCGGCCCGGCTTTCTGGCTTAACCACCGTGGTTAAAGCCCTGGTTTAAGGTGTCTTCTGAACGGGGCCTCTGTCTGTCTAACACCTACATTAAAAAAGAAAAAGATTATACTTAAGAGGGTCCGATCCGGACCTTAGAACCTTCACCCTCTACGATAGAATCCTGATCAAGCTCGGACTCGCTGCGCCTGCTCTAGAGTAAAAATGAAAGCGAGACAGAGACGCAGCCAGTGAGGGCTGGTGTCACCTATTTCGGCGGCGGGGCTGTGAATCCATTCTGGGTCTCAGTCGTCACTCCGAAGGAGATCTCCAACGCGCTGACCCCTAGCCCCAAAACGGATTCAGAACCTTGGATAGCTCCCTTAGAGCACTGTCTCCTTCTGGCAAACCCAGAACGGATTCATTGCCCCACTGACGTTGGCGCCCTCAGCCTCCACTAGACGTGGCTATACGATGCGGATTTAAAGTAAGGGCTATTTTGGCCCTCGGCCCCATCGACTTCAACGGCGGAGTTTCCGCTCTCCTGCCTTGCTCCTTGGATTCAATGGGAATTTCAGGCTGACAACTTGTGCCCATTTACTTGGAAGGAAATGCCACAGAACGCAGTGAGAGGCCCTTCGGAGTAAATACGCCCAGGATCGGGCCACACGTTACTCCAATCTGATGAGATCGTGCCCAAATGGTTCAAAACGGGGCACGCCGGGGCTCCATGCGGCCGAGCGAAAGGGAAAACGTCGGTGGAGGCGGCGGCCCCATATCCGCCCCCCGCCCCAGCAAAAAGAACAGGGAGGGCAAAAGGCCTGGGAAAGGCGCCTGCTGAATCCCCCCCCCACACTTTTCGTTTTCCCTGCGCTTTCCTCTTAGCCAGAATATTTGCCGCCAAGTTTCTCCGTCCGGGCTGCCCTCAAAAGAGCTGCCTTCCCCCCCCCCGCCCCCCGCCCCCGGTCCAGGACGGCCTGCGAGAGGGAAGGGGCCACCACGGGACAGGTGCAGCGCTGCCAGCTTTCTACTGAGGCAGCACTCGTCTTCCGCGGGTGTTGCAGAGCGAACCGGAGGCGAGGCGGGGGTGGGGGTGGAAAGGGGACCGGTTCAGGGGGGAAGAGGGCGAGCCGGTCCGCGCTCCCGACGCCACCAGACCCCTCCACGCCTCGGGGGTCCCCCGCGGCACGGAGGGCGCAGCAGGCGCGCCCCCGCCGGCGTTTTCGTTCCGTTCCGTGCCTCGTCTCGCGAGGCGGCGCTCCGGCGCGGCTGCCGCGCTTTTCCACGGGGCGGGCTTGCGCAGGAGAACCGCCTGCCCGGCCTTCGCTCCTGAGCCGAGCCGGCGTCGGCGGGGTTTCGCGAAAGGCTCCGTCCCAGGCGCCGGAGCGGCTCGCTCGAGAGGCCCGCCCGCTTTCGGCCGGGAGCGCCGGGGGACGGCGAGGGGCCCCCGGGCGCGGCTCTCGGGGCGCCGCCGCGTTTCAGCCTCTCGCGTCCGAGGGGTGTTTTGTCCCCGCCACTCCCGGCCGGGTGGTCTCGCTGGGTCCCTGGCCGCCACGGGGTCGCTGCACCGGTCCCTGGCCGCGGGCCGCGCCCGGGACCCCGGAGGGCCGCCGCTATGGAAACGTGGCCTGCGGGGCTCCCCGGGCGCCCCGCCTGGCGCCCCGGGCAGGACCCCGCGGCGCCCCCGCCAAGGCCCGGCGCTGCCGCCCCGTCCACGAAGGCCGCCTGGCGCTCTTCCCCTCGTCCGCAGAAGGGCTGCCCCCGGGCGGGCTGCGCGCTTCCCCCTCCGGAGCGCGGAGGCCACGAAGGGGCCCGGCCTCGCCCCCGCCCCCCCCCCGCGGGCCCTCCCGGAGGACGCCCGCGGCCCGGCAACGGGAGCCGTCGGGGGGCGCCTGCTGCGCCCCGGCCCCGAGCCTCCCTCGAGGGCGCGGGCGCGGGCCAGGCGGGCTGGTGGCGGGGGCCGCCCCGTCCCCGCGGCCGTCTCCCGCGGCCTCCCGCGGCCGTCTCCCGCGGGCGTCGCGGCGCCCTTACCTGCGGCGTAGGGCGGGGGCTGGTGGTCGCGCAGGGCGCCCAGCGTGCAGTTGGCGCCGGCGAGCGGCGGGCAGCCCGGGCTGGCGGCGAAGCTGCCGCGGATGGGACTGTACTGGAAGGAGTTGGCCTGGCTGCACGAGCTGAAGTCCGCGTAGGCCGACGCCTCCATGGCCGCCATGCACGAGTCGTACGAGTTCAGGTAGGAGTAATCCATGGCGAACATCGGGGGCCCGCGGCGGCGGCGGCGGCGGGGGGGGGGGGAAGGGGCGTCGGGCGCGCTCCGGGCCGCCCCCTGCCCGGCTGCCCGCCTGCCCGGCTGCCTGCCTCCCTCGGCTGGGCCCGGGCGCTGCTCCTGCCTCGGCCGCCGCGGCTGCTGCTTTGCCGCGGACCGACGGGGCGGGCGGTGATATAGCTGGCCGCGCTCGGGGAAGACGAGGGAGCCGCGCCGGATCCTTTGCATGACAATCTCTCCCGGAGTCTATTGGGGGCAGGAGCCGGGCGCGGGGGGGGGGGGCTGCCCACGGGCCCCGCCCACCCCGTCCATCCCTCCGCCAGCCTTAACCCTCTCAGGCGCCATCCCAACGCCCAGCCGAGGAGGAGGAGGAGGAGGAGGGAGCGGCAGGCGGGGATCCCCCCTAGCCCCAGCTGCAAGGGGGGCGCTTTGGGGGAGGGGGGCCTTAGCTCCTAAGCGGGCTCCAGGAGAGGGGGAAGCCTCGCCCCCTCCCGGTTCTCCTTTGGTATCCCCAAGTCTAGGGGATGCTTGTTCCGGAGGCACAGATCAAACCCCTTTGAGGGGGTTGAGGAAGGCAGGGGGTCGGAGGAAACTGAGAGAATCTGCCCCCCCCCTTTCAGCTTTTGTCCTGGCTGTTTTTCTCTCCTCCCTCCCCACCAAGAAACGGCCGGACAACCCATACCTCCTCTATCCCAAGTAAATGTAAGAAGGAAAGAAAAACCACCCGCCCCCTTCCTCCCTTCCTGCATCTTCTTGGACTATCTTGATAGGGAAGGTCACAGTGGCCTGCCTGGCAAGGTTGTTGTTGCAGGGATGCCCAAGAGAACAGTCTGTCCTGAAGGGCCGTGAAGGGCTGCTAACATCAGCTGAAAGAAAGACTGGCTCTCCTGTAAATGCTTCTTCCTCTTCCTTTTCTCAGTCTTGATTAAGATGGACTTTCCTAACTGACACACATGCCCAGTGATTCATGAGGGGTTCCCCCCCCCAAAAAAAAGATGGAATGGGAAAGGAAGAGAAGGCGGGAGGGAGGCAAGGTGTGTGTTCAAAGGAGGGCAGCCAGGATGATCAGGGGTCTGGAAACAAAGCCCTATGAAGAGAGACTGAAAGAACTGGGCATGTTTAGCCTGGAGAAGAGAAGATGGAGGGGAGACATGAGAGCACTCTTCAAATACTTCAAAGGTTGTCACACAGAGGAGGGCCAGGATCTCTTCTCGATCCTCCCAGAGTGCAGGACACGGAATAACGGGCTCAAGTTAAAGGAAGCCAGATTCTGGTTGGACATCAGGAAAAACTTCCTGACTGTTAGAGCAGTACGACAATGGAACCAGTTACCTAGGGAGGTGGTGGGCTCTCCCACACTAGAGGCCTTCAAGGGGCAGCTGGACAACCATCTGTCAGGGATGCTTTAAGGTGGATCCCTGCGTCGAGCAGGGAGTTGGACTCGATGGCCTTGTAGGCCCCTTCCAACTCTGCTATCCTATGATTCTATGATTCTATGCGTCTATCAAGGAAACAAGCTTGCACATCTCTCTCTCTTTCACCTCACCTGGTGAGCCCCAGATGTGTAGGACTACAAGCCCCGTCATTCTCAGAGAGCCTGGCCATTGGCGATCTGGAAGGCTGCAAGGGTTGCCGCTGGTCACAGGATTGAAAATGCCCAGGCACAGCTGGGCCTTGCGCTCAGTTCAAACTCTTGGAGGGGGGAAACTCCTGTGTGCGCAATTAAGGAAAACTGTCACATCTGCCCAGATGGGCAGGAAATTGTGGGATTATAAGAGAAACAAAAAATAAAAATAAAACCTAAGTATTACACCCTTTGCTGATTTCCCCCTTCTTATCTGACCATTGCAAGTTTAATATTATGTATGATCAAGTTTTATATTAATAGTGTGCCTGTGTTGGGGGAGGGTCGTTTTACGTAGATTTATGTCATCTGTGAGAAGAAATAAGTTGTGTCTTAGTTTGGGGGAGTATCATTAAATCAATAGGAACATGTAATACTAGAGATGCCCCCATCTGTTTGTCCAGCCACACCTGTTGAGGGGGGGCTCCCCTATCCTCATGGGATGGCTTGGGGGGTGCTCAGGGTGGGGGGCTTAATCCCCAGCCCACTCCACTACTGTGCTTTTTATTTATTTCTGATTTTTGGTAATATCTGATGCCCCTGCCCAGCCTCCACCAAGCCTGGGCCCTTTAGATGTGTTAGATCACAACCCCCATCATCCCCATACAGCATCATGGAGTTTGTAGTCTGACCCATCCAGAGGGCACCAGTTTGGAGAATGCTGCAAGCCCCCTGCCAGGCCGGGCCGGCCCTGCTCCAAGGACAGGGCAGAGCTCCTCCTCGTTTGGCATCGGGCAACCAGAAGACGCCTTCAGGATTTCAGGATTTGCTTTCAACCAACTCTTTTCTAAGTTGGGGGAAAGCGGCGGCGGCGGCGGCGGCTGTGGTGTCAAGCGTGCAGAGGGTTCAACTCCAGTGAAAAGTATCCATGAGCAGGTGAGAAGGGGCTAGGAAGAGCCCTGATGCCGGATCAGGCCTTGGGCCTCTCTGGGCCTCTATTCTGTTTCCCCACAGCGGCCAACTTTGTGAAGCCCACAAGCAGGACATGAGCACGGCTGGAGCCTCCCGCTCTTGTTCTGTAAGAATATTGGAAGAGTCCCACGGTGCCGAGTTCAGCTCTGGCGTTCGCTCTCATAAGGTGTGGGGACGGCCAAATGTTTGGATGGCTTTAAAGGGGGACTGGACAAATCCCTGGAGGAAGAGAAGGAGGAGGAGAAGGAGGAGGAGGAGGAGGCTGCTATCCATGGGTACTAGTCCTGATGGCTCTGTGCTACCTCCAAGATCAGAGGCAGTAAGCCTAGAGACACCAGTATCTGGGGAACATGGGTGGGAGGGTGCTGCTGCACTCGTGTCCTGTTTGTGGGTTTTCCCGTGGGCAGCTGGTTGGTCTTGGTCACTATGTGAGCAGAATGCTGGAGGAGAAGGACCCTTGGCCTGATCCAGCAGCACTCTTCTTATGTTCTTAGGTGGCCTGCTGATGTAGCACACAGTCCTTCATTTGTGGGTCCATTATAGATCTACTGCTTGGAGTGGAGACAGAGGGTGGTGGTGGTGGGGAGGCATTTTTCTTCCAAACACACAATACCAGAACCCAGTGGGGTCATCCCATGAAGAGAATTACTGGCAAATTCAGGGCAGATAAAAGGAAGGACTTCTCCATACAGTATGCATTTATTAAACTATGGAATTCGCTACCACAAGAAGTAGCACTGGCCGCCAATTTGGATGGTTTTCAAAGGGGGGTTAGGCAAATTCCTGGAGGAGAAGACTATCAAGGGCTACAAGTCTTGATGGCTAAGTGCTACCTCCAGTATCAGAAGCAGTATGCCCAAGTATTCCAGTTGCTGGGGAATATGGGTGGGGGGTGCTCTTGCATTCATGTCCTGGAGAAGAGATGATTGAGGGGAGACATGAGAGCATGTCTCTTCAAATACTTCAGAGGTTGTCACACAGAGGAGGGCCAGGATCTCTTCTCGATCCTCCCAGAGTGCAGGACACGGAATAACGGGCTCAAGTTAAAGGAAGCCAGATTCCAGCTGGACATCAGGAAAAACTTCCTGACTGTTAGAGCAGTACGACAATGGAACCAGTTACCTAGGGAGGTGGTGGGCTGTCCCACACTGGAAAGCCTAGAAGCACCCTGGCCTGACCATGCACATGCTTGTGCCTAGGTGCCATTGCTATGCCTCTCACTCCTCACAATCTCACCTGCTTTTGCTGTTGGGGTACTGGTGCACATGTGCATGAATAACTAATGTTAAGGCACTTCAGAAGCCACGAGAAGAGCCACACTGGATCAGGCCAAGGGTCTATCTCAGCCTTCCCAACCCAGTTCCCATACTAGCTGGGAATTATGGGAGTTCCTGGATTCCTGCACTGAGCAGGGGGTTGGACTCGATGGCCTTGTGGGCCCCTTCCTACTCTGCTATTCTATGATTCTATGAGTTGCAGTCTCAACACATCTGGAGGGAGCCAGGTTGGGGAAGGCCCGTCTGTCTAGTCTAGCCCTCTGTTCGCACAGTGTCCAAACAACCACCTGTCAGAGGAGACACGTCTTGTGCTCAGAGACCAGCTCCTTCTGGCAGTCTCCTTCCTTCCTTTATTTTATTTATTTATTGCATTTTTATACCGCCCAATAGCCGAAGCTCTCTGGGCGGTTCACAAAAATTAAAACCATACTAAAACAACCAACAGGTTAAAAACACAAAAACAAAATACAATATAAAAAGCACAACAAGGATAAAACCACACAGCAGAAATTGATATAAGATTAAAATACAGAATTAGAGCAGTAAAATTTAAATTTAAGTTAAAATTAAGTGTTAAAATACTGAGAGATTAAAAAGGTCTTCAGCTGGCGACAAAAGGAGTTGTTCCCTGCCTAGATTTTCTTCATCTAGAAATTGCCTCCAGCCATTTTTCTTCTCTCCTATTTGACCCCCCCTCTCCATACTGTCCTCAGCTTGGCCTACACCGCAAGGAGGGCGTGTTTGTAGCCTTCCAGAGGGAAATTTGCATCTGGGCAAATGAGCTGCACAGCCAACAACAAGCTGTTATGAGGTTGCTGGAGGACTCTTGGCTGTTTTGGGTGTGTGTGTGTGATGATTTCCGGGGGGGGGGTATTATTACATCGTCACGCCTAAAACTTTCCACCCACTCCAAGGGGCCACACTTAGAGTGGTCTTGCAAATGTTTTCAAAAACTGGCTGGAAAAGACAAGCGTCCCTGCCCCTCTGCAATGGTGGGGTCCTCCCTTTGGGGCTGGTGGTGCGTAGATGCAAGTGGGGAGGGGGGTACGGCTTCCATCCTGGGGCAGGATTGGAGTGCACTTCCAACCAAATGGGGAGCTAGAAGGAGCAATTGACTACTGGTCATGGGTGCATGGGGGGCTTATTGCTGTAACAGCAGAGGGGTGCATCAGAGATAATGCAACCTTTGATGGGACAACTAAGGGAAGGTTTAAGAACATCAGAAGGGCCCTGAGGCTGGATCAGACCAAGGGTCCATCTAGTCCAGCTTCTGTTCACACAGTGGCCAGGGACCCACAAGGCAGGACATGGTGCAAGAGCACCCTCCCACCCATGTTCCCCAGCAACTGGTGCACACAGGCTTTGAATACTGGAGGTAGCACACAACCATCAGGGCTAGTAGCCATGGATTGCCTTTGATACCTTCATATTCGGTCAATTATTGCACTTTTGCAGAAGACCTTTTGCAAAGGAAAAAAAAGAGGTGGTAGAAGAATAAGAATATGGGGATACCTTTGATCTGGTCATGCATAGGATCAACACATACTATTACTTCCCACAGTCACACCTAAGTGCTGAATTTCTTTCTTTTCTTGATGCTATCAAAACCGCCTCTTTTCAGATGTCCATATGTCTTTGTGGCAAAAAAAATTAACTAATAAAACTACATGAACTTCACGTACATGTCCTGATGTAGAAAAGAAAGAGAACTCACAGGAGAGCTCACCCAAACTTTTCCTTAAATGGTTCACCTGCATATTTGGCACAGAGAATCCCTAATTTTATCTGTGAAGGAGAATGTGATCATTACAAATGCCAAGGAGTAAGAGTAACATGGCCTTATAGGCCCCTTCCGACTCTACTATTCTATGATTCTATGAATGAACATCTTAGGAATTAGACACGGGTGGCAAATATGTCTGTACGTTTGGCGCAGAGGAGGAGGCAGACGAA
This sequence comes from Elgaria multicarinata webbii, assembly GCF_023053635.1. Classification (NCBI taxonomy): domain Eukaryota; kingdom Metazoa; phylum Chordata; class Lepidosauria; order Squamata; family Anguidae; genus Elgaria; species Elgaria multicarinata. Next base: position 138,361,752 of record NC_086175.1, read on the forward strand.
TAAGCTCATTTCCCTCTGGTCATTAACTGGTTAATGTTCCCCTTAATTCCTTTTAAAAGCAAATATCTGCCTTTCAATCTTGGCACAAGCAGCCCTGGCCCTCCCACTAATTCAATCATCCCCCCTCCCTTCCCACTGGACCCCGGGACTCTTTTGTAGGACTTCTGATCCCAACCTTTGGTTTAGGCACGGGGGGGGGGAGCCCCTCTTTCATTCTTCCCCGGCCGGCCGGGCACCTGCCAGGGAAGGAGTTAAGGTTTGGGGCACAGCACAGATTGAGGCCTTAATTGTTATTAATGGTATTGGAGTATTGTGCCTGGTCTTCTTAAAACTGTCACAAGGTGCCTGCAGAGTATCAGCAATACTCCAAACGAAAAGGATCTTGGAATTGTTGTAGATCACAAGCTGAATAGGCACCAACAGTGCGATATGGCTGCAAGAAAGGCCAATGCTATTTTGGGCTGCATTAATAGAAGTATAGCTTCCAAATCACATGAGGTACTGGTTCCTCTCTATTCGGCCCTGGTTAGGCCTCATCTAGAGTATTGCGTCCAGTTCTGGGCTCCACAATTCACGAAGGACGCAGACGAGCTGGAGCGTGTTCAGAGGAGGGCAACCAGGATGATCAGGGGTCTGGAAACAAAGCCCTGTGAAGAGAGACTGAAAGAACTGGGCATGTTGAGCCTGGAGAAGAGAAGATTGAGGGGAGACATGATAGCACTCTTCAAATACTTCAAAGGTTGTCCCATAGAGGAGGGCCAGGATCTCTTCTCGATCCTCCCAGAGTGCAGGACACGGAATAACGGGCTCAAGTTAAAAGAAGCCAGATTCCAGCTGGACATCAGGAAAAACTTCCTGACTGTTAGAGCAGTACGACAATGGAATCAGTTCCCTAGGGAGGTGGTGGGCTCTTCTCCCACACTAGCGGCCTTCAAGAGGCAGCTGGACAACCATCTGTCAGGTATGCTGTAGGGTGGATTCCTGCACTGAGTAGGGGGTTGGACTCGATGGCCTGTTAGTCCCCTTCCAACTCTACTATTCTATGATTCTGTGATTCTATGAGTGGCAGGGAGGGCGGGGGCTTTGTTGTCAGAAATGTATATAACATTTTAAAATAAATAATAAGGCTGAAGGGGAAAGTTCCATCACACTTTGCTTCCGCTTAACAGAAAGCATAATTTAGCACCAAGACCAGCTTCCCAGGTGCCAAGCTGCCTTAAACCGCCCCGTTCAAGTTACATTTCCTTGAAGACGCCCCTCCTGGACCCTCCCAGCGCATCTCGGATCTGCCCCTTCACAGCCGGGGCCTTCCTCTCCCCATCCCTCGTGCTTCACTTCTAGAAATATCCTCCGTCCTCTCCCAAGGAGCACCAACAGCCTGCCATGCAGGGTCAGACTGTTGCTCCCTCTACAGCTCATCTACACAGTTTGGCTGTGGCCTGCTGGGAGTTGTGGTCCAGCACACCTGCAGGGCACCAGGTTGGGGAAGGCTGGTCCCAGTCAATGGGGTTTATGCCTGAGAAAACATGACAACAAAATAAAATGCAAACTATTCAATGAGTGAACTCCACAGACGCAAAATGTTTAGCTTGGAAAAAAGGAGGGCTATGGGGAGACCTGATAGAGGTGTACAAAAGTTATGCCTGGTGTGGAGAATGTGGACAGGGAGACATTTTTCTCCCTCTCTCAAAATACTAGAACCCAGTGGGGTCCATCCCATGGGTGGGAGATCCAGGACAAATAAAAGGAAGCAATTCTTCACACAGCGCATAGTTAAATTATGGAACTCACTACCACAAGATGTAGTGAGGGCCACCAATTTGGATGGCTTTAAAAGGGGGCCGGATAAATTCCTTGAGAAAGCTATCCATGGCTAGTAGCCCTGATGGCTCTGTGCTATCTCCAGTATCCGAGGTAGTAAGCCTGTGTGCACCAGCTGCCGGGGAACATGGGTGGAAGGGTGCTGTTGCACCATGTCCTGCTTTGGTCCCTGGCAGACGGCTGGTTGACCACGGTGTGAACAGAGTGCTGGGCTAGATGGATCCTTGGTCTGATCCAGCAGGGCTCTTCTTATGTTCTGTGTAGAGAGCTCCAGCTATTGGGTGGTATAGAAATGTAATAAAATAAATAAATAAATAAATGTAAACTTATATTTTATTGTAATATTTCTGACTCTCCAGGCCTTCGCTTGGCCAAAACCTGCCCTTCCAATTGCTGGTTCTCCCTCCGTCCAACCACTGCCAGAAACGTTCAGCTGCAATTTGGCTGCTGCTGATGTTTGTATGTAAATCCACAAGCACCAATCTAAAGTCTGGTGTTGTCCCCATATTTATTTATTTATTTGCAATACTTATATAATAAAGTAAAATCCCTAAGCGAGGGGATGAAAATCTGTCGAGGACTGCAATCATGTTAGAGAACAGGATGAACATTCAACATTTTCTTAATAATAAACTGAACTGGATGAATAAGAACAAAACGAATCTCAGCCAGAACAAATGGTGAAAGTAGGAATCAATTTTATTTATTTATTTATTTATTTATTTCATTTATAGCCCACTTTTCCACCAAGGAAATGGCGCCCAAGTTGGCTATCAATAAAAAGAATCAAAACAAAAGCATGGTTAAAGAATCAAAACTTGTTCAAACAATCATTCTTTGATTGAGTGTGTGTTTTTAATTGTGTTTTAATTGTGTATTTTTAAAAGCAGTATTTTTTTAAAATAAAAAAAGCAGAGCTTGGGAGCAGCCACCAAGAAGGCCCTCTCAAGAGCCAATGAATTGCAGATGCCTGAGGTTGGGGATAGATGGCCAGGCAGCCCCACTCTGGAGAGAGGTTTTCTGTGCTCAAGTCAAGAGTCAAAGCCAAAGTGAAACTTTTCCTCCTTGTCTCATGACCCTTCTCTTAATGGCTTGCGCCAGAATGGGACTTCAATGGAAGAAGGTCCAGAACAGATAAGAGGACGTACTTCTCCAGCTAACACATCGTTTAACTTACAGAATTCATTCCCACAAGATGTGGCCATGAGCCCAGGTGGTTTTAAAGTAGCGATGAGTTATGAGAGCTAATTGGAACCTACAGGTTCAGAAGCAGCCTACCGCGGAATACAAGATGCTTTAAGGAAGGGGGAGGAGTAGAGGCTGGTGGTTCCGATTCCAGTGGGGCTATAAATCCACTCTGAGTTTCAGTGAGAACCAGTCAGAAATCTAAAGGAGTTCTCCAAGGCAAGGAACGCTATACCCAAACTGGATCACTCCTTTAGAGCTCTGACTAAAACCCAGAGTGGATTCAAAGCCCGACTGAAATCGGAGCAACCAGCCCCCACTGGGTGGTGAGACAGACCACAGGGGAGGGTCATTACCTTGATGTCCTGCTTTGCATGGCCACTATCAAAACCAGACCGGGTTAATGACACTGGGAGGCCGTACCCCCTGCCTCAAAGAAAGAGCATCAGGGCAAGGGGAGACCAACTTGCTTGCCCCTTCCCTGCCAGAAAGAACATCCAGTAAGAACTTTGAAAGTAAGGACCAGTGCCTGGGTTGGCCTTTTTTGTGTTTCTGTTTTCCTCTCCTTCCCTATCCGTTTTCCTTTCATGTCATGTCTTTTTTGCTGTAAGCCAGAGGATGGGGGGTCATCTTATTATGAATCTCTATAAGCTGCCCTGGGAGCCTTTTGGATTGAAGGGGTGTTTGAAAATGCGCGCACGCACACACACACACACACACACGTGTTCTTACCGGTGCAATGCTCTGCTGCAAAAGGCGGAGGTATTTTAGTTTCGGGAAGAACAACAGGGCCAAGCAGCCTGAACTTCAGCCACTGAAGTTGGGATGCTGGTCTTGTTACGGGCCCCAGTAAAGCCCAGAGCGCCTGGGAAGGAGGCCTCAGCTCAGAGCATGTGGGGCAAACCGCCTTGGGCCACTGTGTGCCGTCCATTTTCTCCATGTCTTAATTGCCCTTTTTGAGGCCACGTCAAATTGACCAGGGAGGGAGAAACCAGATTGTTTTGGGCTGGTTGATTCAGCATCAGTTTCCGATCACTCATCCTCTCCTTTCTGCCTCCCGATCCATCAATCCGCCCCCCCTCCTCAGCCACGGTTTCTATTCACCGCATCTCCGGGAGATCTGTCTTGGTTCATGTCAGCAAAGACATCTGCATCTCGGCCTCCTGCTTTTAAACATCTCTTCCCACTGGCCTTTCGCTCCATTGTCCCGTTGTCTTCCACTTTATCTCGCAATGCGGGATTAATCCAAGAAGGCTCCATCGAAGACGGACGCCCCTTTGGGCTGGAAGCACCGGCCGACACTCCCGAGATGCTCAAGGAAGGCAGCGGTTACAGCCCACTTCCCTTCCAAGGTTTACCAGTCCCAGAACCTGTTAGCCAGGTATAGCTGCACGAGGCCCAGAAAATGTGAAATGAGATATTAATGCACCAACATCATTGGGCCCGTTCAGAAGACGCCTTAAACCATGGCTTAATCCACAATGAGTAAGGCTTTTTGCTATATTCACCATAGTTAAAGCCATGGTTTAAGGTGTCTTCTGAACAGGGCCGATGTGTCTGCTGGAGCAGGGCAGTCACCCAAGCCTTTCTCACCCTCCAGATGTGTTGGAAGACAACTCCCAGAATCTTCAGCTAGCATGGCTGTGCTGGGAGTTGTAGTCCAACACAACCGGAGAGCATCAGGGTTGAAGAAGGCTGCACTATATCAACACTTTCTCCAAAACATACTTGCCCTACAATTTGGCTTCCTCCATTAGGACTTTCTTTGGGTGAGGAAACCAACCGAGGAAAAGATGGAGCACCTTTCACGGCCCCGACTCAGCCCATGTGAGGTAGTAGGGAGGCCCAGAAGGTTTCTTCAGGCCCCTCCCCATGTAAACAGGCCATGCTTCCTGTCATGCAACCCACCCTTACAATGTTCTGCAACGTGCAGAGTTTCTGTGGTAGACTCAGAGAAGCTGGTGCAGAAAGCAAAGGATCCCTGAACTGAGAGCACTGGAGCATCAAGGCCACATCCCTCTACATCAGGCATGGGGGACCTCAGGCGTGGGAGCCAAACCCAACCCTCCGGGGGTCTCACCCTGGCAAGCCAGCCCCTCCCTGGCCACTGATCATTGGGTGGTTTCCCAACAGTTTGTGCAGTTCCCCCTCCATTCTCAGCGTTTGAGATGCCCCTCCAAAGGCCATCAGCACCCCTGCTGGATGTGGCCCCGGGGTCAGCTGCTGGAGGGAGATCCCTCAATGTGTGCTGCCCCCCTGCCCCCCCTCCAGGGCTGAGGTTCAGTTATTGGGAAGGAGCGGGAAAGGGCAATGCCAAGTCAATGGAGCTCCCTGTCCCAAGAAGCCCTCTGCGTGCCGCTCTCTGATGGTCTTGCTCTCAGGGGGACCCTCTTCTGCTTGAGGGCTTTTCTCGCTCAGCCTCCCTGTTCTGATGCTTTGGCTTCGCTTGGAGAATTGTCACAATTTTTCTCTGTGTTTTGCACTGTGATCCGGCTTGAGCGCTCCCGTGGGTGTGGAAAGGCCGGCGTGGGCAGCTCCCTCAGCAGGGAAATGAGCACGTGCAAGCGAGGGCCACGGGGCTCTTGCACCACCGTTCCTAGGTGGGAAAAGGCCTCTGAGGACCGGCCAAAGGCACCCCCCCATCCAAGGACTTGTCCACACGAGGGGCGGGCATTGGAGGCTCAAGAGCCTTGTGGCTGAAGGCAGCGGATGAACTGGCCTTGCCTAAACGGTTGCCTTCCAGATGTGTTGGACTACAGCACCTATCATTCACAGCCAGCATGGTCAACATCTGCTGGAGTTGCAGTCTGACACATCTGGAGGGCACAGGGTTGGGAAAGGCTGCTTTAGGCCTTTAACCCTCCCCCTCTCCACATGGTCTTAGGAATTGGGTTCCCTTTGCCTCTCCCCTTTATTTATCCAGACCACCCCCCATGGATGCAAAAGCTTCCCCCCATTAAAGCCCTGCTGGGTATTAATGAATTTTAAAGTCCAAGTGCCCCCCCTCTTGCTTTTCAGGAGCATGAGAAGGTGGAGTGGAGGGGGGGGTGAGCAGAAGGATTAAGGACATTTTCAAGACAAACACTTTCACTAAAGAGGATTTAAAACTCTAATTGGCAACGAAACCTTTTGTCAGCAGGGCTTCAATGGGGGCAAGTCTTCCTTAGGAACCATCTAAGAGAATGTAGGGGGGTTGGAGGTTGCCAACTATTTTTTTTGGGGGGGGGAGGGTAGAGTTCCTGCACCCGTTAGCACCCGCCTCACAGGCGAAAACAAACCAAAAGAAATCACTGCTGCTTGTCCATGCTGAGAAAAGTATTCAGTTTTAGAACCTCTGCTTCTTGCGCAGAGCTGTACTGGACACAGGAGCTTTGCCAGGAAAGAAAAACAACACCATTGGCAACTCTGAGGGTGGGAGGCAAAATAGGAGGGATATTTTGGGCGTGTTGGGTGGATCTTGACAAAAGAAATGAGAAGATGTTGTGATGCATGGAGTAAATGAGGATGATTAAAGCTCAGGAGCAAAACCACTGCTTTGTCCCTGGTACCTACTGGACACCTCAAAAGAGGGAGATTTATGATACAATCGTGGGGGTGGGGTGGGGAAGGGATTATACTGTGCAAGCCAGCGTGGTGTAGTGGTTAGAATGTTGGACTGGGACCTGGGAGATCCAGGTTCTAGTCCCCACTTGGCCATGAAGCTCACTGGGTGACTTTGGAGCACTCACCGACTCTCAGCCTAACGTACCTCAAAAGGTAGCTGTGAGGATAAAATGGGGGCTGGGGGTGGGGGGAGCATCCTGTATGCCTGCCTTGGGCTCATTGGAGGAAAGGGGGGGGCTGAAAACAACAGAATGAAACTTAACGGGGATAAGTGCCAAGTTTTACACCTAGGAAAAAGAAACCAAAGGCACAGTTACAAGATGGGGGATACTTGGCTCAGCAATACTACAAACGAGAAGGATCTTGGAATTGTTGTAGATCACAAGCTGAATATGAGCCAACAGTGCGATATGGCTGCAAGAAAGGCAAATGCTATTTTGGGCTGCATTAATAGAAGTATAGCTTCCAAATCACGTGAGGTCCTGGTTCCTCTCTATTCAGCCCTGGTTAGGCCTCATCTAGAGTATTGCGTCCAGTTCTGGGCTCCTCAATTCAAGAAGGATGCAGACAAGCTGGAGCGTGTTCAGAGGAGGGCGACCAGGATGATCAGGGGTGTGGAAACAAAGCCCTATGAAGAGAGACTGAAAGAACTGGGCATGTTTAGCCTGGAGAAGAGAAGATTGAAGGGAGACATGAGAGCACTCTTCAAATACTTCAAAGGTTGTCACACAGAGGGCCAGGATCTCTTCTCGATCCTCCCAGAGTGCAGGACACGGAATAATGGGCTCAAGTTAAAGGAAGCCAGATTCCTGCTGGACATAAGGAAAAACTTCCTGACTGTCAGAGCAGTACGACAATGGAATCAGTTGCCTGGTGAGGTTGTGGGCTCTCCCACACTAGAGGCCTTCAAGAGGCAGCTGGACAACCATCTGTCAGGGATGCTTTAGGGTGGATTCCTGCATTGAGCAGGGGGTTGGGCTCGATGGCCTTAGAGGCCCCTTCCAACTCTGCTATTCTATGGACTATGATTCCATGAAATGAAACCAATAAATACATAAAATAAGCCCCATGGATAGGAATGGGTGCTGATGGGACTTGTTCAGAGGCAGGGTCTAGTTGGAAGTGGCATCTAGGTTCTGAGGCATTGGGGTCTGTGTAGGGCACAGCTGGCCCTGTGTCCAGCTGGCACGCAGAATCCTCCGCCCTCGGTGCTATTCCAGGTGTCTGTAATTCTGTCTTTGTTGAACTTCATGGCCTCTTGTTTTGCACAAAGGGCTTGAACCATCTTGCATGTGTGAATGAGCTGACAGAGATGGTTCAGATGCCACCTTACCGTATTTCTCACCCAGTGAAGTGAGAAGCCATTAAGAGAAGGGTCATTCAGGCTTTGCTCATGCCACTGGATCTACTGGTGGGACTAAATTTATTTATATATTCATTTATTTATTGCATTTCTGTACTGCCCAATAGCTGAAACAAAAGGGAAACGTATTCGTTCAAGATCCAAGATTTTTGGCCCCCTGCTCCCTCCCTCTCCTCTCCCCACGGAGAGGGTGTGAGACAAAACAGAGCCACGGGTCAAGCCACGTGGTTTCCCAGGAAGTTGCTTCTGTGCATTCTGGCTTAGCGGAGGTGAACAGGGAACAAGGTTTAGCTCTGAAGGTGAGCCACATAAGAAGAGGACAGACGTGTCCGTAATTTCTAGCACAAGGAGTTCAGAGCATTCTTCTCAGTCCTTAAAAGATAGAAAGAAGGTGTATTTCTCTCCACCCCTGTTTCTCCTTCGAAGAATCAAGGCTCCCTGAACCACCCGCCTGATGTGTAACACAGCTGTGTGAGAACTGAGCAGAAGGACACCGTCTTTCAAGGTCAGAGCCTTCACCCATCGCCCTGCGCAGGATTTTGTCTGCTGTCTGGGGTCGGGCAATGCCCCCCCCCACCTGGATGGGTGGACACCTAGAGAGAAATTCTATTGCATGCTGTACAACAATGTGAATCTGTTAATAATGTCACTGTCAGTCCTTTCTGCATTTAATTTCCTTCTGTCTTTACTGTTTACAATTCTCCCTCTGCCCCCCTCCCATAGTGTATCTATACATGAAACTCTCCATGCAGCTGATGAAATGGGCCATAATCCAAGGAGGCTTATGCCAGGAAAAAAAAGGATTCCTCCTGCCCCAAGACTCTCCCATAGGAGAGTTGTAGGCCAAAACATCTGTAGGAATCTAGTTTCATTCCCCCAGGAGTGCAACTATGCCCCAAATCTTACCTTGATTCAAGGCAAGTGTAGCACAACGGTTAAGAAATTGAGCTGTGAACCAGAAGTCCTGTGTTTGAACCCTGACTCTTGCCACTCAGTTCCTCTAGCTTTGCACAACACAACAGCCCACGGGGGCTAAATTGATCTGCAGGGGCTCTCGCATCGCTCCGGATGCCTGTAGGTGCTATTTTTGCATGGCACCCAAAGGTGCCCAGCTTGCCATATCATGCAAAACCAGGCAGCGGGTGTTGTTTGTGGGTTAAACAACCCTCAAATAACCCTAAAAGAAGCCATGTGTTATTTGAAGGTTATCTAACCTTCAAACAACCCCTGCCTTCTGGGTTCACATGATGCAACAAGCCACAGCAAGCCCAGCGCCTGTGGGCGGCATGCAACAATGGCACCTGTGGGCGCCCAGCACAATGCAACAACCCCTGCAGGTAAATTAAGCCATGGTGGGCTGTTATGTTGTGTGAACCAGCATTTCTGACGGGGTTTCTCTTCTCCAGAGTATTTCCTGCCCTACCTGGAGACATCGGGGATCGAACTTTGGACCAGCTGCATGCAAAGCAGGAGTTCTTCCACAGAGCTAAGGGCCCTCGCCTTCTGCTGCTCTGTCTCAGCCTCATCCCCAGGGCTGGCCCTACCATTAGGCTCACTAGGCAGCTGCCTAGGGCGCAGACCTCGGAGGGGCGCAGTACTGCCCTTTAAGGGTCACAAATTAGCTGTTTTAAGAAAAAATATAGTAAAAGGAAAATGTAATAGTTCAGAAACTCTTCTTGAACAGCTGAATTGAAGTTGGCAAGTGTGTGTGTGTGTGTGTGTGTGTGTGTGTGTGTGTGTGAGCGCAAGTAGCTCGCCTTGCCTAGGGCGCAAAACAGTCTGGCACCGGCCCTGCTCATCCCCCTCCCCCCCCCCCCCCAGCAACCCTCACTATGGTGGATGCTAACTATGGTACAGGGCTTTCGTGAGGATGATTGGGATCAGGGGTCTGGAAACAAAGCCCTACGAGGAGAGACTGAAAGAACTGGGCATGTTTAGCCTGCAGAAGAGAAGATTGAGGGGAGACATGAGAGCACTCTTCAAATACTTAAAAGGTTGTCACACAGAGGAGGGCCAGGATCTCTTCTTGATCTTCCCAGAGTGCAGGACACGGAATAATGGGCTCGTTAAAGGGGGCCAGATTCCAGCTGGACATCAGGAAAAACTTCCTGACTGTTAGAGCAGTACGACAATGGAATCAGTTAGCCAGGGAGGTTGTGGGCTCTCCCACACTAGAGGCCTTCAAGAGGCAGCTGGACAACCATCTGTCAGGGAGGCTTTAGGGTGGATTCCTGCATTGAGCAGGGGGTTGGACTCGATGGCCTCGTAGGCCCCTTCCAACTCTGCTGTTCTGTGATTCTATGTGAAGTTCCTTGAATACTTGAAATGCTCGTCCGTTGCAATTAACAGGGCTCCTGCGCAGCCTGGCGCTGATGGAGTCCAGCTTGCTGGGCACAGATCCTCCCTGTTCAGAGGCAGGTGCAGAGGAGGAGCTGCGTCTCCCCTGTGCTTCACTGAAGCATGGGGCTCTGGGCGGCCGCTTGGGCAACTCTGCCCTACTCACAGGGAGCCTTGGTCTGCCCCGAGGTGGCCAAGCTGGCGGTCCTGGCTCCGTGGCCCCTGGACACGCTTTCCCCGGCTCTGCGGAGCTTCCGCAGGGGACCTTGCCAGCGGCTGGGGATCAAGGCCCTTTGTCTCCTGTCCGGAGAGCACCCTTTCCTTCGCAAAGGGACCTGTGACAAAGATGTGTGCCGCCTCCCTATCAGAAGCCCCCCCGCCCCCCTTCCCCACAGCTGCTGCTGCTGTTGCGGCTGGCCGGGCCGAGCGAGCTGGGGAGCTGGACAGGTTGCTAAACAAGCTAATTCGATCAAGGAGCTGGTGAAAGAGAGCCCCAACTGTCAGGCTGCGGGAGTTGTGAAAAAGTTAATTCAATTAAGTTTCCCCTCTAAACTAATTAGGCAGCAGGCTGCCACGCGAAAGGAGGGGCGCTGCTGCTTGCCCAAAGCCAGGGGCAGAATTGGGCGCATGCAGCAGGGCGGCGGTGGGGGGTGGGGAGGACTTGACAAAGGGAAAGAGTGAGAGGAAGGAAGGCTGGAGGGGGGGTGGGGGTGGAGGAAGATGGAAGGGGGGATGGCAGGGCTTGCCAGCGAGGGAGGGGGGCAGAGCTCTCTGGTAAGAGCATCTGTTTTGCATTCAGAAGGTCCCAGGTTGGATCGTTCCCATCTCTGCTGTAAAGGGTCTTAGCAAGTAGCAGGTGATGGAGGAAGGGCCCCGATCCCACCTCCGGCCCTTTCTCTCTCTCTCTCTGTTGGAGAAGCCACTGGGTAGCTGGAGCAGACAGTTCTGCCTTAGATGGAACAACAGTTTGATATCCAGTATCAAACAGATGTGGGTGTGTGGGTGTTGAGAGAGGGGGGGGGAATTTGCAGAAGCATTTCTATCCCCCTCCACAGTTTACATGATGAACCCAAACAGCACCAAACACACAAAAATCAAAACTACACACTTAAAATCAAAAGGAACCTTCAATCACATGTTAAAAACCATCAAGAACATACCACAAGATGTGGTGAAGGCCACCCACCTGGATGGCTTTAAAAGGAGGTTGGATGGATTCCTGGAGGAGGAGAAGGCGATCCGTGGCTACTAGCCCTGATGGCTGTGTGCTATCTCCAGTATTGGAGGCAGTAAGCCTGTGTGCACCAGTTGCTGGGGAACATGGGTGGGAGGGTGCTGTTGCACCGTGTCCTGCTTCTTCATCCCTGGCCGATGGCTGGTTGGCCACTGTGGGAACAGAGTGCTGGACTAGATGCACCCTTGGTCTGATCCAGCCTCAGGGCTTTTTTAATGTTCTTATGCGACCATGTACAGTCCAAGGCACTGGGGGCCATGTACATCACGGATGCCAAATCTCAGACCTGGGGGCCAAAACCAGTTCGCTTGGAGTGGGGGGAATCCAGCTTTTCAAGCTTCCGCAGGTGGAGACCTTTTTCCTGCTGAGGTCCATGTTACCTCAGTCAAAACCTGTCCAGGAATTCCCTCACCACCACATTCGAGCAGTGGGTGGGGCCAGAGCCAAATGTGGGTGGAGCTACAGAAGTGTCTCTTAATTTTGTCCAGTGTGCATCCAGGCATTCTCCTTCCCCAGTGTGTGGGAGCCGCCCTTTGTAGTTGGAAGGAATTGATCATGGAGTAAATAATACGTGGCTTCAGAAGAGCCTGGAGGTCCATCCGTGGCCCACGGAGCAGCCGTGCCCCAGCTCTAAATCTGCTGTAGGCTATGGGATGCCTGCCGGGGTGGTTGAGCCTCTTTCATCCCAAGGGCCAAATTCCATTCCGGAGAAGTTCTCGATGGTCACATTACAATGGGGGGCGGAGCCAGAGGAAAAGAGGGAGGTGCCTAAAAGACCAAACACACCAGCCTATTGTAGCTTAAAGCTCTTCACTCTTCCGTAAACTGCCCAGAGAGCTTTGGCTATGGGGCGGTATAGAAATGTAAATAATAATAATAATAATAATAATAATAATAATAATAATAATAATTCCTAAATCTGAAAAAGACAGCATGACTTGGCAAAGCCCGTCATGTCCATCTAGAAATTATTATTATTATTATTATTTATTTATATAGCACCATCAATGTACAATGTGTACAATGTACAATGTACAAAAACCAGCATGAGAGAGAAATAGATATAATAATAATAATAATAATAATAATAATAATAATAATTTATTTATTTATTTATTATTATTTATTACATTTCTATACTGCCCAATAGCCGGAGCTCTCTGAGCAGTTCACAAAAATTAAAAACATTCAAAGTATAAAACAACAGTATAAAACCATAATATAAAATACAATATAAAAACTCAACCAGATAAAAACAGCAGCAATGCAAAATTACAAATTTAAAACACCAAGTTAAAATGTATTTATAGACTGTTAAAATGCTGGGAGAATAAAAAGGTCTTCACCTGGTGTCTAAAAGCATATAATGTAGGTGCCAAGCGAACCTCAGGGAGCTCATTCCACAGCCGGGGTGCCACAGCAGAGAAGGCCCTGCTCCTGGTAGCCACCTGCCTCACTTCCTTTGGCAGGGGCTTGTGAAGAAGGACCCCTGAGGATGACCTTAGGGTCCGGGCAGGTACATATGGAAGGAGGTGTTCCTTCAGATAGCCTGGCCCCAAGCCGTTTAGGGCTTTAAATGTTAATACCAGCACTTTGAATCAGGCCCGGACCTGGACTGGCAGCCAATGAAGCTGGAAAAGGACTGGCGTGATGTGGTCTCGTCGGCCAGTCCCTGTTAGTAACCGTGCTGCCCAGTTTTGTACCAGCTGAAGCTTCTGGACTGTTTTCAAAGGCAGCCCCACGTATAACGCATTGCAGTAATCCAAACGAGAGGTTATGAGAGCATGGATCACTGTAGCTAGGCTATCTCCATCCAGATAAGGGCACAGCTGGTATATCAGCCTGAGCTGATAAAAGGTGCTCTTTGCCACTGAGTACACCTGTGCCTCAAGTGACAGTTCTGGATCCAAGAGCACCCCCCATAATAATATGGATGGACAAATCTGTCAGTTTTCCTTTGTCCCACATTCATTTTTAAAAAAAACAACTCAAGTTAATTCTCTCCCATTTATGTAGAGATTAGCAAATTTTTGTAACTTATAAACCCCCCCGAACCAAATGAAATTCTCATGCATCACTTCATACCATGTTAGAAATAATCACAAACGCAGTAAGACTGTATATCAGAAAAGAGCCGCCAGGCTTAGAGGCAGAGTATCTCTGAAGAGCAGGTGCCGCGGGTGCCCGACGCAGTGAGAGTCCTGCTCCCTGCATGGCTCCCTCAGACTCTGGGTAAGAGCTAAAACCATCCTGAGAGCCTTTGCTACTCCACCTCCTTGCCTTTAAAGGTGCCCAGCCCAGATGCCCCCAGATAACTGGTTGGGGGATGCCTGGGGATCCCAGCCCAGGACCCATGGAATACCACATTTGCCCATTTCCTGTCCCAGGGAAGTATCAGGAAAGCTAACGGGCAGCCCACGCCCCACGCCCCACGCCCCAGGGGCATGCGCTGCTAGCCCAGGCCAGCGATTGTGTGGCCCCTTGCCATGCTGGGCAGGCAGAAAGACACTTGCACAATGGCTGGGGCTGGACCAACGCAAGCAGCAGAGGAAGAGGCTGGAGCAACGGAGGATGGGAAGAGGGTGGGTTGGAGAGTCCTGCTGGGGCTGGGCTTTGATGTGCAGCGAGGAAAAAGATGCTGAGGTGCTTGTGAGGGCCTGAGTAGCTGAAGCACTGCTAGGTTCCTTGGCCTGTGATTCGTAACAAAATGCGGCCACCAGACTGAGAACAGGGACCAGAAGGTCCGAAATAGAACACCCGATTCTGGCCCACGTGCCCCGGCTGCCTGTCCATTTCTGAGCCCAATTCAAGGTACTGATTCTGACCTCTAAAGCCTTACATGGCTCAGGACTGCACGACCTGATGGAGCGCCTCTCCTGGCATGGACCGAACCCTGCACTACGATCGACCATCATCTGGGGCCCTTCTCTGAGTTCCTCCTCTGAGGGAGGTTTGAAGGATGGCAACAAGGAAGAGGGCCTTCTCAGTGGCAAACCCCCCCCCCCCCCATTATGGAACAATCTCCCCAGTGAGGCCACCTGGCACCAAAACTGCCACCTTTTCAGTGCAGATTAAGACTTTTCCCTGGCATTTGGCAGCATATGATAGGTTTTTTTTTAAATGGGTCCTGGGATTTCTTATTGTTGATTGTTAAAACAGTTTGGCTATTGTGTGGTACAGAGATGTAATAAATGGAATGAAATGGGATTCCCTCCACAATGCCATGTATGTGTTCCATTTGCCCTTCCTCTAAAGACCTTGGAGCAACAGACATGGGTCTACCATTTTTTTCTTCAACAACCCTGGGATATAGGCTAGTTTGAAAGAGAGTGCTTGGCCCAAGGTCACCCGGTAAGCATTGTGGCAATAATAATAATAATAATAATAATAATAATAATAATAATAATAATAATAATAATAATTTTATTTGTTAAATATACACAATTAAAAACACCATAAAGAACATAAAAATAATTCAAACATTTAAAACCAGTGCATCATTAAAAGCCATGCAGGGAATCGAACTCAGGACTCCCCAGTCTGACAGGTGATCTACGCCAGGGATGGGGAACGTGTTGGACCCTTACGAGTGGCTATGCCGGACATCTGGAGGGCCTCACGTTCCACACCACGGATCTACACCAGAAGTGGAAAAAGATGGATCTCCAGATGTTTTGGAATTCGGAAGCCCCGGGCAGGAATGCTTGGAGTTTGAAAGCCCAAACCGTCTGGAGGCAACTTCCTTCCCACGCCTGATCTAGGCAATACGGAAGCCCAAGATTCATGAATACGCTTTGCTCCTTTTTAAAATGTGATTGCTGATTCTGCCCAGCCCGGCAAATTGTGCTCTAGACCACAGTTGCCCAGGGCAGCCATAGCTCAGCAATACTACAAACGAGAAGGATCTTGGAATTGTTGTAGATCACAAGCTGAATAGGAGCCAACAGTGCGATACGGCTGCAAGAAAGGCAAATGCTATTTTGGGCTGCATTAATAGAAGTATTGCTTCCAAATCACGTGAGGTCCTGGTTCCTCTCTATTCGGCCCTGGTTAGGCCTCATCTAGAGTATCACGTCCAGTTCTGGGCTCCACAATTCAAGAAGGACGCAGACAAGCTGGAGCGTGTTCAGAGGAGGGCAACCAGGAAGATCAGGGGTCTGGAAACAAAGCCCTATGAAGAGAGACTGAAAGAATTGGGCCTGTTTAGCCTGGAGAATAGGAGATTGAGGGGAGACATGAGAGCACTCTTCAAATACTGAAAAGGTGGTCAACCAAGGAGGGCCAGGATCTCTTCTCGATCCTCCCACAGTGCAGGACACGGAATAATGGGCTCAAGTGACAGGAAGCCAGATTCCAGCTGGACATCAGGAAAAACTTCCTGACTGTTCGAGCAGTACGACAATGGGACCAGTGACCTAGGGAGGTTGTGGGCTCTCCCACACTAGAGGCCTTCAAGACGCAGCTGGACAAGCATCTGTCAGGGATGCTTTAGGGTGGATTCCTGCATCGATCAGGGGTTGGACTTGATGGCCTTGTAGGCCCCTTCCAACTCTGCTAAGCCAGGCCGGCTTTCGTGTTTCAGGATAATCTTGCCCCGTGGCTACTTGTCACCTTTTTCGCTCTCTTGGCCTGTTTTGTATTTTCTTCCCTCCCTCCCTCCCTCCCTCCCTCCTGCCCCCACCCCCTGGGCCCTACCTGCCGCTTTCCCTTTTTTCTCATTTCTTCTCTTGATTTGCTCTTCCTCCCTTTTCCTCCTCCTCCAATTCCCTCATTGGCTCTTGCTGGTTGTTTATGTTTTCCAATTTATATTCTTCTCCACCTTTCCCTTTTCCTTCTCCCATTTCCTGGCATTTTCCCACGTTCTATTTTTTATTCCCCACTTTGTCTTCTGCCTTTTCTTTTCTCCAATAACCCATCCGTGAGCGTGACTCATGATTTCAAACATTGCACCTGCTATAATACTGCTTTTGAAAATTGCATCAGTGCAGTGCACTCACAGACACAGACACACACGCACACGCAAAGCAGCACACACAGAATTCTAGCATGATTTTTAGGCAGATGCACGCCTGGTTTCTAATTAAGCTTTCTTCAGCTCTGGCTCCAGCTGCCGGCCCTTTTTCTGCTCGCTTCCAAAAGCGCTCCAGCGCGTGCTGCTTCCTCCCCAGGTCGGCATTTATGCAGCTTAATCAAGTTACCTCTTTGCTCTCTCTGATAAACTAAATACAAGTTCCTTAATCTCAAGCGCTGAGCCTTCCTTTCCGGGCCCCAGACAGGGAGACTGTCCAGCTCGCTGGGTTCCACTGCAGGTCCCTCACTTTATTATTATTATTATTATTATTTATTTATATAGCACCATCAATGTACATGGTACTTTGAGGATGTCAGCAGCACCCGGCTGCATCCGACCCACGGCCCCATATCCTGTTTCCAGCAGTGGTCAGCCAGTCTCTGACTGGTCAGCAGATGCATAAGAAAATGTGCTTATTCGCAAAAATAATGCACCAACAGTTCATTAAATGGAGGAAATGTGTGCATTTGTAAAAATGTGGATTTGAAAAGGGGTGCATGGAAGTGTGTGGACATTTTTGCAATCCGGTGCAGAAACGTAAGAACCTGAGTGAAATCGAGCTTGATAGATTCGCCCCCTCCTCCCTGAGACAGGCTTTTTGCAAGATTTGGGCCACCTGAATCATCATCCTACAAGTCCAAATGTGGACAGCGGCTGCTGCCGTTCTGGGCACTGTTACACCAACTTTAAAATCACTCGACTGGCTGCCAATTAGTTTCTGGGTGAAGTATAAAGTATAAAGTGTTGGTTATTACATTTAAAGTAGGGATGTGCTCCGCTTCTAATCGGACCGGCGAATTAGAAGTGGAGCGAGGTGCTTCGCCTCCCCTTAAAGCGGAGGCGAAGAGGATTGGGGGGCCGGCGGAGCATTGCAAAGAGGATCGAGGTGAAGGCGGATCCTTCGCCTCGATCCGGAGTTCCGCCAGAAAGGTAAGTGGGGTTTACCGGGCCCTGCCGCTGTTGCTGTTGCCCATGCAGCGACAGCGGCAGGGCCCGGTAAACCCCCCTCTCTCCTCTCCCTTACCTGCGTCCGTCCACGGTCCCTCGGCTTCTTCAATTGAGCCCGCGGCTCAACCAGGAAGTCTAGGCCGCCCACGGGCTCAATTGAAGAAGCCGAGGGACCGCGGACAGACGCAGGTAAGGCCCCCCTCCCCCTTGGTCCCTTACCGGGCTCTGCAGGTAAGGGAGAGGAGGGAGGGGGCCTTACCTGGCGCCACTCCCCTCCACTGTAGAGCTCCGATTCGGAGCCGGAGCTCCGCAGCGAAGAGGAGCGGACTATGGGCAGAGTGGCGCGGAGCAGAGCAGGCCTGATCTGAAATTTTCAGATCGGCTTGCGGGGCGGATTGGGGGGTCCGTGCACACCCCTAATTTAAAGCCCTACATGGTTTGGGTCCAGGTTACCTGTGGGATCACCTTCTCCCGTACAATCCGCCCCGCACACTCAGGTCCTCTGGGGAGAACTTACTTCAGCTAGCCACAACTAGGCTTACAACTGTTACCCAGAGGACCTTCTCTTCTGCTGCCCCCAGACTGTGGAACGGCCTGCTGGAGGAGATTCGTCAGCTTAATGCTCTCTCTGAGTTTAAGACAGCCGTAAAGACTAGTCTCTTCTGGCAGGCCTACCCAGATGAATTTTAAACCTAAGAATTTTAAGATGCTGTGATTGTTATTTTAATATTATATTGGTATTACATGCTCTTTTAACTAATTTCATGTATTATATTGTGTTTGGAGTTGTTCCCCACCTGGAGAGGCGGGTCATCGTCGTCATCATCTTCATCATCATCATCATCATCCACCAGGGCCACAAGTGATGGGAAGAGGAAGGACAGCCGCAGGAACACTTCCTGGCACAAGAAATTCCCACCATCCCTCACACCTATACCTATATATTTTTAAAAAAAGTAAAAGCACTTAGTTACTCTCTAAGCAGCATACAAACATCTAAAGGCCAACAGCAATAGAATCAACTAAATACAGACTAAAATCAAATACCGCACCATAAACAAAGTGCAGCAACTCAACGTGCAGCAACTCAGCTCAACAAACGCTTTGACAAAGCAGAAAAGGCGTCGTCACCTGACGGCAAAAACTGTGCTGGGAGGAGGCAGGCTATTTTCCTGGGTGGGGGAGCTGGGTGAGGAGGGAAGGGCTGGGTGGCAACACAGAGGAAGTTCTGCTCTGAGTCTTCTTCTCAGGCCTAACCATGGGGGAGGAGAGGGATGCAGCTTCTCCAAATAACCTAAACCATCCTGCTTTGACAAGACGACTCGAGCTGATGCAACACGATCCATCCCCAAGTGATGGGAAATCTGTGTCTGGATTGTACAGATCAGCCGCCCCAACCTGTTGCGCTCCAGGTATGGTACTACAACCCCTATTATCCCCACATGTCCTGCTTGTGACCTTCGCAGAGGTGTCTGGTTGGCCACTGTGGGACGGAGAACGTTGGACGAGGTGGCCGGGCCCAGCAAGGTCACGCTGATGGCCTTGTAGTTTTCTCTTCCAGTTCTGTCCCAGGCCGTAACCATCCCCACCGGGCACAACCCAGGGCTGTGCCGATCCCTTTCTCAGCCCCCCCCCCCCCGCTCCCACTGTTCTGTGGCATTGTTTGTTTTACACGCAGATGAAGCCGCCCGACGTGGGACCAGCCCACCCCTCTTCTCAGCAGCCCCTTCTGCTAGTGGGAGCCTGCTTGGTCCTAATTGAATTACCGTCCCGGCACGGGGCTGAAGGCTGCCGGTAATTGAATTTCTGCCGTCACAGGCTGCTGTTCCTCTCCTCCAGCCTCTGCCTGGTTTTTATTGTTTCTTGGTTCGACTACGAAGGCACATTTATTTGATCTGTCACAGGGAGCCCTTTCACCCTCGCCGGTTTGCTTAAAGGCACGCCGTTGCCTGCTTTTCTACCCCCCCTAAACACAATTAAAAACAAATCAAACAAATCGGGGTGTGCGTTTGGCGCCTCGGCCATCGTCCCTTGTGGAAACACACACGCATGGCGCCTTCTTCGCCAAGGCCGCTTATAAATCAGGGACTTCCCAGATCGTGGTTCCCCAAAACAGAGGCAACGTTCGTAAAACAGTCAGCCTCTTCCCAACTCTGGGGCTTGGGGTAGGGCAGGGTTGCTTTCTGCAGCAGAGGTAGCTCCCCCACAGGGCAAGGGAGGCAGGGGGTTCTCCAGGGGTAGATTTGGGGCACTCTGAGGCGGGTCACCTAGATCACAGAGTCATAGAATAGTAGAGTTGGAAGGGGCCTAAAAGGCCATCGAGTCCAACCCCCTGCTCAATCCAGGAACCCACCCTGCATTGAGCAGGGGGTTGGATTCGACGGGCAGAGGGATCTCTGGCCAGGGTATGCCCCACATTAATTTGCATGCCATGGGGAGTGTGCAAAGTGAACCGACATGCCAGATGTTCAAGCATTAGGATTTCCAAAAGATGGAAACATGGTGTGGCCCTTTCATCCTGTCCTCTAGGAGAGGCCCTTGTGCTGAGGTCTGGGTGCTCTCTCTCTCTCTCTCTCTGTCACACACAGAGATCTCTAAATAAATTCTGAGAATGTGATGCATTAAACATCTCCAATTATATGATGGACTTCACCTCACTTCACCTCAAGCCCTCCAGATGTGCTGGATTGCACGTGAGCTGGGAATTATGGGAGTTTTGCAATTGAACACATCTGGAGAGCAGTGGGTTGCGGAAGGCTGCAATGCGTTGGTCTATCAAAGCATTGCGCCTTGGATCCTAAAGCGAATTAACTTGAGGACGCTCGCGGAAGGAAAATTTCTTGCCTCCTCTTCCTCCCATGTGCCCCCCAAAGCCTCTCCATAGGGCTGGGGTCTCTCATGAGCAACGTGGGATAGGTCCAGCGAGACTGCTTGGAAAGGGAGAAGTCGCCCCCAAATCAAGCCTGGATCCCAACGGTATGAACTTAAGGCAGGTTCACAGCAGGAGAGTTTCCCATCTCCTCCTCTCTGCAGGAGCCTCCTCACCCCACGTTGTGGAGAGGGCCCTCCAAGCTTAAAGAGGCCTTTTTTTTAGGGGTGCAGCTGGCTGCAGGAAGGAGAGGGAAATGGGAAAACATGTTTCTCTGAACTTCACGATGTTAACTTATTTAGCCAAGCTATTACATTAAAAAAAAAACTCAGTAAAAATTAACTGCAATTAACCAAAGCTGCAGAAACACAGAGAAAATGGTCATCTGGGCAGCCCAGCTGCCCTTTGGAATTTGCCTGCCTTGGCCTGGTGTCGAAAAGCCAGCAAGGAAGGAGCAAGGGTAGAGTGGCCCTTTTTATGAGGAACCTTCCTCACTAGGACAAGGCAGTATGGCAAAAATGCCACAAGACCCCAGTGGTTACGAATGTTGGACCAGGACAACAGGTCCGTATCCCTGGTTCAAACCCCGACTCAGCCATGAAGCCCAATTGGATGACCTGAGACTACTCAAGGGCTGCGTTCAGACAACACCATAGTCAAGGGTGGTTTAAGTAGTCAACCATTGGTTAAATAGTCAATGGTTGGTTATTGTGTTGTCTGTTGGGCAAAAACCACCCCACGGTTGACTCTTTCCCCAAAATAACCAACTGCGGTAACCAAGGCTCTGCAGAGTTGACTACCTGCACAACCGTCGGTTAGCGTGTTGTCTGTTGGGCTCAGTGGACTAGTTTGCAGGGTTGAGTTGACTATCTCGGCTGGCTACAGTTCCCAGGCAAGAGTGGCCCAAACTGCACCGGCTGCTCTGCTACAGCTGGCGCAACTTGCAAAGGCTGCTGGGATAGCACCGGGAGGATTGAAGGTGGGCGGGGAAAGGGGCGGGGGTTATGTCAATCAAATGCCGGGTTGACTATTAGTCCACTCACGCCAGCCCCAACCACTCCACAATTGTGTAGGAACATGTTGTGTGGGGAGTATCCCCTCTAGAATCAACCCTGGAGTTGACTATTAACCCACCATTGACTATTGTGTTGTCCGAACGCAGCCATGTTCTCACAGACAAATCTACTTTACAGGCTTGTTATGAGATAAAATGGGAGAGAACCACGTATGCCATTCCAAGCTCCTTGTAACACGAACACCCACGCCCACACAACACAAACCCAGCCGCTTTGCTTTACAGCATGAGTCAAAGCAACAGAGGACCAGTAGTCCTCACCTGGATGTAAGCCTACCTCTTCTACGTGTTCAGAGGAGGGCAACCAGGATGATCAGGGGTCTGGAAAGAAAGCCCTATGAAGAGAGACTGAAAGAACTGGGCCTGTTTAGCCTGGAGAAGAGGAGATGGAGGGGAGACATGAGAGCACTCTTCAAATACTTAAAAGGTTGTCACACAGAGGAGGGCCAGGATCTCTTCTCGATCCTCCCAGAGTGCAGGACACGGAATAACGGGCTCAAGTTAAAGGAAGCCAGATTCCGGCTGGACATCAGGAAAAACTTCCTGACTGTTAGAGCAGTACGACAATGGAACCAGTTACCTAGGGAGGTTGTGGGCTCTCCCACACTAGGAGAGCCCACAAGCATTGAGCAGGGGGTTGGACTCGATGGCCTTGTAGGCCCCTTCCAACTCTGCTATTCTATGATTCTATAAGAGGCAGCTGGACAACCATCTGTCAGGGATGCTTTAGGGTGGATTCCTGCATTGAGCAGGGGGTTGGACTCGATGGCCTTGTAGGCCCCTTCCAACTCTACTATTCTTTGATTTGCAAATTCTACATGAAGGAATGGCCAATTCTGCATGTTTTGGACATATTTAGCAAATTTGCTTCTCTGTTAACTACAAGGGAGAGACAAGTGGGTCTGTGGAGGACCTACTGTCCACCCACACATCTCAGGCCCCAGTGGTTGCCACAAGCAGGCAAGAGGTGTGCCATGAACATGACTTCCAGAGCAAAGGACTGGGGAGGACCCACCCCTGCTTGTTGCTGGGGGAGGCAATCGACTTCCCTCCGCCAACCTAACCTGTGGGGAAATTCCTTCCCAGTCATAGAATCATAGAATAGCAGAGTTGGAAGGGGCCTACAAGGCCATCGAGTCCAACCCCTGCTCAATGCAGGAATCCACCCTACAGCATCCCTGACAGATGGTTGTCCAGCTGCCTCTTGAAGGCCTCTAGCGTGGGAGAGCCCACCACCACCCTAGGAAACTGGTTCCATTTTCGTACTGCTCTAACAGTCACAAATATGAGAAGCAAATGTCCATTGCCTTATCACACAGATAAATCAACCTGATGTTGTCCACCATGTTATCACACAGAAAACCTCACAGGGCACATCTACATGAAACCCAACGTCCCGTTCCTTGACAGTGCCAGTTTCTGATTCCTCAACAGGAGTGGTGGTGAAACATCACAGGGAAGAGGGAGGGATTCTTCCCATTCCCTATGGCCGTTCTAAGGCACCTTTCTCAAGTGTCTGTGCAAAAGAAGTTGCTTTCAGAACCCGTGCTGGGAGCGCCAACTGTGATGTGGAATCTTGCCAGGAACTCTAGGTGCAGGAAGGCAAATGACAACCTCAAGTCGTTGCCTCCCCCAACCTGGTGCCCCCCATAGGCGTTGGACTGCAACTCCCAGAATTCCCAGGCTGAGAATTCTGGGAGTTGCAGTCCAATGCCTCTGGAGGGCACCAGGTTGGGGGAGGCTTGCCTATTGTCTCCCCACTTGCTTTTGCTGCAAATGAAATCATTGACAACGGCTGACAAATCTGTTCTCCTTCCGCTGAGCGTAATGAGGTTGATTCTCAGCCCTGCGAGCTACTGTTGCTCCCTGAAATAAATAAGAAATGCAGAGCACTTTGGGATGCCAAAAAAGTGCTAAAACTGATAAATAATCATAATAATAAAGGTATTCCTATTCCGCTTCTTCCTTGTTCTCAATCCTCCGGCTCTAATTCGATTAGCGGCCAAAACCTCGAGGCAAACTCAATCAATGGGCTGAGGCTGTGCATGCTTATCAGAGTTATATATATGCTCACTGGCGATCAATCGATCAATCCACACTCAAAAGCCTGTTTGCACCCGTAGTTTCTTGTGCGAAAGCTGGCAGCCTTCCCCAGGCTGTTCCCAGCAAGGCCTTCCAGTTCTGAGTATCTTTGCCTGTAGGATAGGAAGAAGTAGCCATCACACCATCGTGCCGCCCCCAGGTTGTTTGAGCCAAGTTACTGCAAAGTCACTTTCCTGGCTACTGTCTCCTGCCTCCTCTCCATCTTTACACAACATTCAGGGCTATTTTTGCAACATTAAAATCTGCTTAAGTGCAGCCCACAAACCTACATGACGAAGGACGTCTTTGGGAAATGCAGGAAATTACCTCTGCAGGGCTGGCCTGAGGCTAGGGATGCGCAAATGAGCACGGTTTTGAGCGTCATCGCATGGGGGGAAATCACGTTTGCTTACCGTCGCTTCTCCGCCCATGCTTTTGTCTCTCATTGCTTCCTCTTTTGGAAGAGGAAGTAAACAACGTGCGCATGGCCCATTCAATGGGCCGTTTTGATCTCGCTGCTTCTCCTGCACATAGCCAGAGATAGCAGCAACTTCCATCTTTAAAAATAAGTCGGACTTACTGGGGGAAGGGGGTTTGTTTGTGGCTCAGAGAAGGCTAGAAGGGGGCGGGAGGCAGACGACGTCATGAGAGGGACCCGCGAAAATCTGTGAGTGCCCAGTAAAAAGCCTGCAATAAAACACTCGTCTGTCAGGGATGCTTTCGGGTGGATCCTTGCATTGAGCTGGGGGTTGGACTCGATGGCCTTGGAGGCCCCTTCCAACTCTGCGATACTATGATTCTGTGATGGAGCTCTCTGAAGTTCTCCGGATTCCATCAAGTCCGTATCACAGAATAGCAGAGTTGGAAGGGACCCACAAGGCCATCCAGTCCAACCCCCTGCTCAATGCAGGAATCCACCCTAAAGCATCCCCGACAGAGGGTTGTCCAGCTGCCTCTTGAAGGCCTCTAGTGTGGGAGAGCCCACAACCTCACCAGGCAACTGATTCCATTGTCGTACTGCTCTAACAGTCAGGAAGTTTTTCCTGATGTCCAGCTGGAATCAGATCGGAAGTTCCCTGTCCATGGCTAATTTTGTGCCCATTTCCCCGAATGTACACATCCGTCGTGTGCATCTTTGAAATGTACGCAGTCTCCTCCCATTGATTAAAGAGCATTTGTGTATATTTTACAAGAGCGTGCCTTTTTTCATGGGCATCGTTCAAACGTAGGCGTGGTGTCGGACGCGTTTTGTGTGGTTACACTGCAAGCTCAGAAATATATGGACTTCGACGTCAGGCGGCCTCTGAGTTCGTGTTTGGCCCGGGAAGGTGCAAACTGGGTAAATCCTGATCAAAACCAAACCGAAACGAATTTCTCCGACACCCCTACTGTAGGCAAGGGGGCAAAATGGTGCCCGCCTTCTCTGCAATCCCACACGCAGAAGCCAACTGGCCTTGGAGCTGAACCTTAATTCAGTGCTGGTGATGAGACTGCGACCCCCACCAGAGAAGGGCAGGAGAGCTGGTGCAGGTGTGCTGGCCCGGCCGAACGGCACCCACAGCTCTTGCCTTCCAGCCCATACATTCCCCTGGCACCCACTGCCTCAGGCAGCCTCTTCTCTCTGCCTAATGGTATGCTGAGGCTTAGGGCAGGCCCTCTCAAAGGACAATGAAGGAGAAACCACCGCTGTAACGAACAGCATGGCTGCAGCCATGCTCCAACAGAGAGGCTAAGGGGCACGGCCGAATGGGTAGGCCGTTCTCCCGCGCAAGCCCCAACGAAACGAATTGTGCTCTTGCACATCTCCCGTTCCTTTCAATGGGGCTTGTGCAGAGATCACTTGTTGGACTGACTCGCGAATGTCCAAAATGCACAGAAAGGGAGGGAGAGAGAGAGAGAGAGAGAGAGAGAGAGAGAGAGAGAGAGAGAGAGAGAGAGAGATCGTTTGATGTACACTTTACATTTATTGCAATAAATTAAGAGATCTGGGTGGTGCCAATGTGGCTGGGACGAAACCCTATACCTTTTATCAACCAATTCATAACCAAAAGGGCTGCTTGAGCCACGGACCCACGTCCAACACGTTCTGCAGTGTCGTGTTTGCGACTGGGGGGCAGGAGGACAAAGGCAGGCACAGCAGTTCGGAAGAAACGAGCAAGCTCATCCTTTCCTTCCCCTGAGGGAACAACAAAAGCTCCCCAGTCCTCCTCCCTAGCGGCAGGCTCAACCCTCCTGCTGGTTTCCTGCAGGGCCATCCCGGCCCAACGATGCTTCACCTGTGCTGTGAGCCACAGGGAACTCTGGGCCTCCTCGGGAGAGGCCCGGGCCTCCCGCATCACTAGCGACACGCGACTTGTCCAAGTCTCATGATTGTTTTTATTACTGACCACATTCTGCAACTCTGCAGTGGGCGCCCCACGGGTGGCGGGCAGCCCACGGCAACTATGATGCCTACAAGGGAAAGGACATCTGATCGGGCGTCAGGGGGGCCTGAATGTCCAGCTTGCGGCTTTTGCTGTCCTCCACGATCTCCAGCCTCAGCGTCGGACCTTTCTTCTGGCCCTCCTGGGCCACGGAGCTGCCTTTGGCTTTCAGGAGCTGCTTGTCGGAGTCGTCCACCGTGATCCGCAAGGTGCACCCGCGTGGCAGGAGGTCTTGCTCGTAGGCAGCAGCCAGCTGGTTGACAACCCGGCGCTCAACCTGCGGGTCGGGCAGAAGAAAAACCCCACAGAAATCACGCCTTTATCTATTTATTGCATTGCTATACCACCCAACGGCTGAAGTTCTCTGGGCAGGTCACAAAAATGAAAACCTTCTCATCCCTGCTGCGTGAGTTGTGGAAGGCTGAGACACAGAAAGGCGTAACTTCTGCACATTCAAGAGAGACAATCGTTCCAGCTGTAAACAGAGAACTCATCAGATAGTGAGTTAAATGTTAATAGCTGCAGGCCTTCCTTTGGTACAATCAGAAAAGAAGGTTTAGGGCAGGACCCAAAAGCGGCCTTCCACACATGGCCACCCCCAGCACATGTAGGGCCGGCTGTGCGTGCATGGGAACTGGCTGCGCGTGGAAGGGCCCTGTTGGATCTCGGCCTTGGGAGCGTTGTGATGATGGGGGGGGAAACAGCAAATTATAAATTGTAACGGGAAGGAAGAATGAACTCCATCCAGACTTTCCAAACAAACTGAACACCATTTGTTCATTACTGGACTAGAATCATAGACTAGTAGAGTTGGAAGGGGCTTCTAAGGCCATCTAGTCCAACCCCCTGCTCAATGCAGGAATCCACCCTAAAGCATCCCTGACAGGTGGTTGTCCAGCTGCCTCTTGAAGGCCTCGAGTGTGGGAGAGCCCACAACCTCCCTAGGTAACTGATTCCATTGTCGTACTGCTCTAACAGTCAGGAAGTTTTTCCTGATGTCCAACTGGAATTTGGCTTCCTTTAACTTGAGCCCGTTATTCCGTGTCCTGCACTCTGGGAGGATCGAGAAGAGATCCTGGCCCTCCTCTGTGTGACAACCTTTTAAGTATTTGAAGACTGCTATTATGTCTCCCCTCCATCTTCTCTTCTCCAGGCTAAACATGCCCAGTTCTTTCAATCTCTCTTCATAGGGCTTTGTTTCCAGACCCCTGATCTTCCTGGTTGCCCTCCTCTGAACCCGCTCCAGCTTGTCTGCATCCTTCTTGAAGTGTGTAAGATTAACCCTTTCACAGAATCCTAGAATAGCAGAGTTGGAAGGGGACTCTAAGGCCATCGAGTCCAACCCCCTGCTCAATGCAGGAATCCACCTTAAAGCATCTCTGACAGATGGTTGTCCAGCTGCCTCTTGAATGCCTCTAGTGTGGGAGAGCCCACAACCTCCCTAGGTAACTGGTTCCATTGTCGTACTGCTCTAACAGTCAGGAAGTTTTTCCTGATGTCCAGCTGGAATCTGGCTTCCTTTAACTTGAGCCCGTTATTCCGTGTCCTGCACTCTAGGAGGATCGAGAAGAGATCCTGGCCCTCCTCTGTGTGACAACGTTTTAAGTATTTGAAGAGTGCTATTATGTCTCTCCTCCATCTTCTCTTCTCCAGGCTAAACATGCCCAGTTCTTTCAGTCTCTCTTCATGGGGTTTCGTAGGTTCTGGCTGGGTGATTTAGTAACTATAGAAGCTGGGAGGCTCGTGCAGCAGTTTAAGTGGACTTTAACGGGAGATCTTATTTTTTGCTTCTTCGTTTAATGCCACCGACCCTGTGTCCTTGGGATAGGGTTGGGCTATGAACTGAAGGGTGGCAGGGATTACCTTCCTTTGCAGTTTTTTAAAAAACTGTGTATATTTAGTGCAGAAGATGCCTCTCTCTGTCTCCCTCTCTCTCCATGGCACACACACACACACACACGTGAAGGGATGTTACCTGTGCGTAATCCATTTTCTCTTTCGCTGTTGCCTGTGTACAGAACCTCCACGCCACCTGGCCACCGTGCAGTGTGGACTCGTGAAGGCTGGTCTGTGTGTTTTGGATGGGTGGATGAGGTCTTGCGGCAGAAGGCCAGACTGCCACATCACTACTAACTCAATCCACGCATGGAGGGAAGCCAGAGCCAGCACACTGTGCCTCCCCCTGGCACACCGCCCTCTCCTTGCCCCTTACCTCGTGCTTAATGGACCGGGCACCATAGTGCAGGTTGTAGCCGTCTGCCAGCACGTCCATCACCTCCCTGTCCCACAATAGAGTGATGTTGTGCCTCACCTTGGCCTGCAGGGGGAGAAAGAAACAGCGAGTTCTTGAATCCACCAACCTTCTGCTCTCTGAAGCAGCAAGTTTTCACTTGTGTGTGTGTGTGTGTGTGTGTGTGTGTGAGACTGTGTGTAGGGGGGAGGCAAGGGACTTTCGGAGCTGGACACACTCACATACACACACACACCCTCTGCAGAAAGCTCCTCTGACGTCCTCTTCCCTCCATCACGATCCTGGTGGAATGAGGGCCCCCTCTTAACAGTACTACCCCACTCCAAAAGCACATGGCAAGAGACATGGGTTTTTTGTTTTATTTTGTTTTGGAGGAGAAGGTACAGTCCTGTAACTTCCTTCCCCAGGTAAACAGCCTCTTCATTACACCAGTCTTAAAATCTCTTCACTGGCTGCCAATTAGTTTCCAGGCGAAGTATAAAGTGTTGGTTATCACCTTGAAAGCCCTACATGGTTTGGGTCCAGGCTACCTGCGGGATCGCCTCCTCCCATACAATCCGCCCCACACACTCAGGTCCTCTGGAAAGAATCTACTCCAGCCAACAACAAAAAAGAGGCTGACAACTGTTACCCAGAGGACCTTTTCTTCTGCCGCTCCCAGACTGTGGAATGGCTTGCCGGGAGAGATTCCTCAACTTAACAGTCTTCCAGAATTTAAGAAAGCCATAAAGTCTGATCTCTTCCGGCAGGCCTACCCAGCTGAATTTTAAGATGCCCTTTTTAATTGTGTGCTGCTTTTAATGATGTATTAGTTTTAAACGTTTGAATTAGTTGTATGTATTTTATGGTGTTTTTGTGTTGTATCCTGCCTCGATCCAGAGGGAGAGGTGGGTAACAAATATATTATTATTATTATTATTATTATTATTATTATTATTATTATTATTATTATTATTATTATTCAAAGCTGCCCAAACTCTGTATGTTAAAAGAGGGGAGACGGTTCACGAGAAGCTGCTTCATACAAATATCTGAAGCTGCCTTACGTCGGTCCCCTGGTCCCCTAGCTCAGCACTGTGGATCACCGGCCTCCCCTGTCCAGGGGTGTTGGACTGCAACTCCCATCACCTGGGGCTGATGAGCATTGTAGTTCAACACATCTGGAGGGCACCAGCTTGGGGAAGGCTAGCTTGCGTGGACTGCCAGTGGCTCTCCAGGTTCCCGGAAAGTCGCTTCCCTCAGTCCTACCTGGTGATGCTGGTGGGTATCGAACCTGGGACCGTCTGCATGCCAAGCGGGGGCTCTGCCCACTGGGCGACAGCACCGCCCGTTCTGAGGGATGCATGGAGAAGCGATGGGCAAGAGCGAGGAAAAACACACCAAGAGGCCCTGGGAGAGGGGAGGGCAGCTGGGCAGGGCACAGAACGCGCCCCCCCCCTCCTCCGGGTGCTGGCATCGCCTGCCGAAAGCTGACGGAATATTTTCAAACGTGCCCTTGTGACCATGAGGTCTAGAAGGCTGTTTTGGCTTTTATCCTAAATTGAAAGCTAAGAGTCTCAGGACGACACCAAATTCAGGGCAAAGATGCGTGAAAGACTAATCAGCCGTGACCTTCATTAACACGGTAGAGTTGCATTCTATCTCTATACTTTTCTCTAATATTCTAATTTCCCTGATTCATAGAATCATAGATCATAGAATCATAGAATAGCAGAGTTGGAAGGGGCCTACAAGGCCATCGAGTCCAACCCCCTGCTCAAGGCAGGAATCCACCCTAAAGCATCCCCGACAGATGGCTGTCCAGCTGCCTCTTGAAGGCCTCTAGTGTGGGAGAGCCCACCACCTCCCTAGGTCACTGATTCCTCTAACAGTCAGGAAGTTTTTCCTGATGTCCACCTGGAATTGGGCTTCCTTTAACTTGAGCCCATTATTCCGTGTCCTGCACTGTGGGAGGATCGAGAAGAGATCCTGGCCCTCCTCTGTGTGACAACCTTTTAAGTATTTGAAGAGTGCTCTCAGGTCTCCCCTCAACTTTGTTAATTTTCAAGAGTAGATTTTTAAATGTATTTTAACAATAAGGAGTATTTTAAAATAATATTGAGGAAGCAAAGAATTACATGGGGGGAGGGGGTTGGGGGCTTGGCTCTTACCCTCTTGGCCCAGAAGCTCAGCTCCTTGTTGACAAGCTGGATGAGCTCCGAGTGACAGAAGGGGAGGAAATAGACGATTTCGTTGATCCTTCCTAGGAACTCGTCTCTTCGAAAGTGAGCCTGCGGAAGAGAAAGGGCAGAGGAGCGGAGTTGGCAGGGACTACACAAAACCAACCGTTTAAAAAAATATATCACAGTTGACGGAGGGTAAAATTGGCCTGGGGCCCGTGCAAGTGGACAGAGACGAGCAGAAAGAACAGGAGGAGTTTTATCGTCTGGTTGTTCTTTAGATTCATGGGTAGTTCTCCCTTCCTGTAGCTCAGAGTGACTTTTTTGTGGGGGGGCCCTGTGTCATCCAAGTCATAGAATCATAGAAGAGTAGAGCTGGAAGGGGCCTACAAGGCCATCGAGTCCAACCCCCTGCTCAATGCAGGAATCCACCCTAAAGCATCCCTGACAGATGCTTGTCCAGCTGCCTCTTGAAGGCCTCTAGTGTGGGAGAGGCCACAACCTCCCTAGGTAACTGATTCCATTGTCGTACTGCTCTAACAGTCAGGAAGTTAGAGCCAGCCAGAATCTGGCTTCCTGTACCCCTTATCCCGTGTCCTGCACTCTGGGAGGATCGAGAAGAGAGCCTGGCCCTCCTCTGTGTGACCAGCTTTCAAGTATCTGAAGAGTGCTCTCAAGTCTCCCCTCAATCTCCTCTTCTCCAGGCTAAACCTGCCCAGTTCTTTGAGTCTCTCCTCATAGGGCTTTGATCAGGGACCCACCTGCTTAGCTTCGACAGCTTTTCCCAGCTGGCCCAGTCTGAGTGCTCCACAGGCATCTCTGACCCGAGAGGAGAGCCAGCGATGCCAGCAGTGGGGCCCTTGTCGTTTTGGGGACGCTGCGGAGGTGTCCTGTAGGCTCGCTTGGGACAAAGGCCCTTGCTATACTGGGTTCCCCCCCCCCGGGTTCCCTTGTGTCATCCCTGTTCCCTTGTGTCAGCTACACTGGATTCAGAGGATACTTTTTTTAAAAAAAATGGCGGGGTGCGATGGGAACGACATCCCTCTTCCCTTCCGGGATGTCGCGCTTCTGTATACACACCCAGGGATGATCCCGGAAGCAGGTAAGTCCGGGATTGTCCCCCCTTCCTCCCTCCCCGAAGGCCCTTAGGTGTAGAAAGGGCCGAAGTCTGAGAAGCCCTGGTAGCCAGTTCAGGCTGGAGCCCCACTCCTGATCCGTCCATGCCAGCGCCCTGCACCACGCAGGGTGACTAAAACAAACGCCGACGCTTTAGGGAGCTCCCATTTCAGGAAGCCAAGGAAGTCAAAAGGAGGGGGTCAACGATAAACAGAGCCATCTGCACCTTCAAGATGGGGCGGATAACGTTCTCCTTGAACTGCTTGGAGATGGTGATCTTGTCTGTCATCTGGACGTCATCTGGAAGACAAGGCAGAGGCCGGTTCAGTGCGCAGCGGGTCACGGGAAGCAAAGCCCAAACAAGACCCTTTGCAGGGACAACAGGCTCTGGCGCTGCCCTGGAGCAAAGTAAGAGGGAAGGCCCCCTCCCCCCCCCCCGGTCCAGGCTCCCTCTCTCTCTTCCTCGCTGCTGCTTCTTTCCTCCTGCCCCACTTTTTCTTTTTTCAGTCACGGGGCAGAGCGCCGCTCCTTCTCGCACCGCTACATAAAACAATTTCAGGTTAACAGGGCTGGGATGGGGCCTTCTTCGTCCAAGAGCCCAGACAGCAGCTGCCAGTCAAGACGGGACCAGATGGACCCACATTCCGACTTGGCAGAAGGCAGGTTCATATTTCCATACAACCACAGTGGAGTCAGTTGGGCTTTGTTTCCAGACCCCTGATCATCCTGGTTGCCCTCCTCTGAACATGCTCCAGCTTGTCTGCGTCCTTTTTGAATTGTGGAGCCCAGAACTTGACGCAATACTCTAGATGAGGCCTAACCAGGGCCGAATAGAGGGGAACCAGGACCTCACGTGATTTGGAAGCTATACTTCTATTAATGCATCTCACAATAGCATTTGATATTTTTGCAGCCACATCACACTGTTGGCTCATAAAATCATAGAATAGCAGAGTTGGAAGGGGCCTACAAGGCCATCGAGTCCAACCCCCTGCTCAATGCAGGAATCCACCCTAAAGCATCTCTGACAGATGGTTGTCCAGCTGCTGCTTGAAGGCCTCTAGGGTGGGAGAGCCCACAACCTCCCTAGGGAACTGGTTCCATTGTCGTACTGCTCTAACAGTCAGGAGGTTTTTCCTGATGTCCAGCTGGAATCTGGCTTCCTTCAACTTGAGCCCATTATTCCGCGTCCTGCACTCTGCGAGGATAGAGAAGAGATCCTGGCCCTCCTCTGGGTGACAACCTTTTAAGTATTTGAAGAGTGCTCTCATATTCAGCTTGTGATGCCTCCGAGAAGCCAGCAAGCAGGGCAGGAAGACATGAGCCCCCTCCCCTGCTTGGATGCCCCTGGGACTCGAAAGACAGGCTGTCTCCGAAGGAAGGGGGGGGGAATCCTCAGTCCCTGGGCAGCAGCTTTCCCCAGGTCTCAAAGACTCTTGCAATGAGGAGGCAGTTCTTGTCCTTAAAGGAATGAGTAGCGCGCTGGGTCCTTCTCACCGCCCTTGATAAGAGAAGGCTGTCAGTGGCTACTAGCTCTAATGGCTCTCTATTGTCTCAAGTTGCACAATCTACACCAGCCTTCCCCAAGCTGGTGTTGGACGACAACTCTGGGCATGCCCCAGCCATCACGCTGGGAGCTGTAGTCCAACACCACTGGAGAGCACCAGATGGGCAGAAGGCTTACCTAGGCCATCACCAATATCCAGGATTTCTAATGGTTCCCCCCCCCCCCCCCATGGGGGAAGGTCTCAGCCCATGCAGGAAAACACCTGGGTGGAGAATGGAGGCAGGGGAGCAGCCACACAGGGCTCTGTGATCTCTCTCCACAGACCACTGAGAGGTCCTGCCTCGGGCCTTGAGTTGCCCACACCTTCCACTCCCCTGGGTTGTGGACTACATGGCTTGGGACCGCGATACCTGACGGAACGCCGCTCCTGACATGAACTCTCCTGACCCGTACACTGCGCTCAACATCTAAGGTCCTCCTCCGAGTGCCTACTCCGAGGGAAGCTCGGAGGATGGCAACAAGGGAGGGGGCCTTTTCAGTGGTGCCCCCCCCCGACTGTGGAATGATCTCCCCGATGAGGCTTGCCTGGAGCCAACACTGTTATCTTTCAGGCGCCAGGTCAAGACTTTTCTCTTCTCCCAGGCATTTAACAGCATTTAACAACGCTAAGTTTGTTTTTTAACGGACCCCAGAACTTTTGTTTTTTAAATGGATACTGGTGTTCTTATACTGTTGTTTTTATGTTTTTAAATTTTGTATACTTTTAGTGTTTACTGTTTTAAACTTTTGTAAACCGCCCAGAGAGCTTCAGCTATGGGGCGGTATATAAATGTAACAAATAAATAAATAAATACATTTCTACACAGCTTGCGGGCTAAGGCTGCTTCGGCTTTTTCTCTAGCCACATGCTGATCCTGCCTCTCGTGAAGCAGGTTCTGAATCGTCCCCCCATCCCCCAGCTCACGGGAAGACACCCCGAGGCCTGCCGAGATGAGGCGCGCCTCCCATTTGCCCAGAAAGTGGGGGGGTGGCAGCACGGGACAGCCTAACGCTTGCTCCCAGCTGCGGAGGGTAGACGGGAGAGAAAGGCCATCGCCTCCCAGCCCTGCGTTGAAGCTTTTATAGCTGGCAACGCTGGAAAGAGAAAACTGGACTAGAGGGATCATAGAATCATAGAATAGCAGAGTTGGAAGGGGCCTACAAGGCCATCAAGTCCAACCCCCTGCTCAATGCAGGAATCCACCCTAAAGCATCCCTGACAGAGGGTTGTCCAGCTGCCTCTTGAATGCCTCTAAGGTGAGAGAGCCCACCACCTCCCTAGGTCACTGGTTCCATTGTCATACTGCTCTAACAGTCAGGAAGTTTTTCCTGATGTCCAGCCGGAATCTGGCTTCCTTTAACTTGAGCCCGTTATTCCGTGTCCAGATATTGGGTCTGTTCTGGAAAGCATCTTCTGAAGTGCCCCATGAAGCCGGGATTTGGAAGGCACAGAAGAACACGCCGGGGGGGCGGGGGGGGGGGAGTGGGGACAGCGGATGCCTGGAGCAGCCCTGCCGAGCCTGGCACCTCCCAGAGGGCTGGGGATGATGGGAGTTGAAGTCCAACACATCTGGAAGGCGCCACGGTGGGGGATGGCAGGAGCAGAGGGAAAGCAGTACCCAGTTTCTCGGCAATCCTCTTCCGGCTGAGCTCCGTGGTCTCCTGCCTCAGCTGCAAGGCGTGCTGGGCGATCTCGTCGCTGGCCACGTTGGACGTCATGATGAAGATGGCATCCTTGCAGTCGATGGTCTTCCCCTTCCCGTCCGTCAGCCGGCCCTTCAAAAGACAACACCAGTTTTAAAATCTCTTCACTGGCTGCCAATTAGTTCATTATTTATTTATTAATTACGTTTCTTTATTAATTACATTTCTATACCGCTGAATAGCTGGAGCTCTCTGGGTGGTTCACTTCTGGGCGAAGTATAAAGTGTTGGTGATCACCTTGGAAGCCCTACATGGCTTGGGACCAGGATGCCTGCGGGATCGCCTTCTCCCGAACAATCCGCCCCGCACACTCGGCTCCTCTGGGGAGAATTTACTCCAGCCAACAAAAACAAGGCAAACAGGTATTACCCAGAGGTCCTTCTCTTCTGCTGCTGCCAGACTGTGGAATAGCCTGTCAGAGGAGATTCGCCAACTTAACAGTCTATTAGCATTTAAGAAAGCTATCAAGACTGATTTCTTCCGGCAGGCCTATCCAGTGTAATTTTAGGATGTTTTAACAACGTATATTATGTTTTTAATCAGTGTTTTATGTATTTTATACTTACTGCTGTTCCCTGCCTCGATCAAAATGGTGAGGCGGTTAAGAAATACTTTTTTAAAATTATTATTATTATTATTATTATTATTATTATTATTATTATTATTATTATTATTATTATACAGCAACCAGGTGTCGTGTAGGATGAGGCCTGCCAAAACCAGAGCCAAGCCTGTGAGAACCACCTGTGCAACCCTCTCCCTCTGGAAGGAAGATCACGGGGGGCTGGTCACGGCCTAGCGCTCTCCTTGCCCCATGGCTTCTATGGGCAGGTGGTCCAGTGGCCGGACTCCACTTAAGGCATATTTATAGGTTCCTGAGGACGAGAGATGTCATCTTTAAATAAAAGCTGAGTTTATTGAGATTCTGTATATGGCAGAGGATTTGTGCCCGGACAGATTCTGCATCGCCAGGTGAAACCACAAGGACAAAGGCCCACGCTGGGCTGTACTGCTCCACCAGCCTTGGGGAGAGCCAGAGAAGGATAGTAAGAAAACTGGGGAGGATTCACGGGAGACCCAGAGGGTTGAGAAGGGGGAGAGGGCTAAGCTAGAAGGCAAGTCTTATGAACGATGCAGAAAAGGGCTGCAATACTACAAAGGAGAAGGATCTTGGAATTGTTGTAGATTGCAAGCTGAATATGAGCCAACAGTGCGATATGGCTGCAAGAAAGGCAAATGCTATTTTGGGCTGCATTAATAGAAGTATGGCTTCCACATCACGTGAAGTACTGGTTCCTCTCTATTCGGCCCTGGTTAGGCCTCATCTAGAGTATTGCGTCCAGTTCTGGGCTCCACAATTCAAGGAGGACGCAGACAAGCTGGAGTGTGTTCAGAGGAGGGCAACCAGGATGATCAGGGGTCTGGAAGCAAAGCCCTATGAAGAGAGACTGAAAGAACTGGGCAGGTTTAGCCTAGGGAAGAGAAGACTGAGGGGAGACATGAGAGCACTCTTCAAATACTTAAAAGGTTGTCACACAGAGGAGGGCCAGGATCTCTTCTCAATCCTCCCAGAGTGCAGGACACGGAATAACGGGCTCAAGTTAAAGGAAGCCAGATTCCGGCTGGACACCAGGAAAAACTTCCTGACTGTTAGAGCAGTATGACAATGGAACCAGTGACCTAGGGAGGTGGTGGGCTCTCATCCACACAGGGAAAAGAAAAGCCACTTTAGTAGACAGGCAGTGAAACTGCCCTGAGCTATAAAGAGCCATCATTGGTACAGGGGGATTGTTCTAGCTGCTCACTCAGACCCGAGATCATAACAGCTTCTCATTCAGCACATTGAACGGTGGCGGGGGGGGGGGGCACTCAGGAGCTGCACAGGAGAGCCATCGTCCCCACTCTGAACACTCGACACCTCCATCTTCCCCCACCCCCAGAACACTAAAATAAGAACCCTTCACAGATACTGATTTTGGGGTGGGGGCGTGGAAGAGACAAAACAAAAGGAAAAGCCCCCCCCTCCCCCAACCGATTGCCAGGAGCGGCCGTGCCCAGCAGAACGACACACATCCATGTCGGCTGCTTGGGATTAACATTTCGGTTATTGCTCTGTCAGGCAGGCAGTTCAGGAATTGATTTCGCATTTAGTGGCTGCCACCGTGATCTATGCAAGAAAAATGCCAGTGTTATTAATCCTTGGGAGGAAAAAGCCCTGAGACGTCCTCCCCTCCCAGGAGCAACCCAGCCAGAGAGAAGGAAGGAACACCTCCTACAGGAGTGGCTGAAGCAGACGGGGACGGCGGGCTCCCTCCGTGGGCCTGGAACGGAGGAGGAACGCAAGAGGGCCGTGAGATCCACGCAGGCTCAGCCTGCCCCAGGAGAAGGGCCACTGCTCCCTTGCCTGCTCCAGCCAGACGGTTTCTCCTTCTGCTTCCCTGAATAGCTCAGGGGGATGCAGGCATCAGACACCCAAAGGCAGAGCCCGGCACGTCGTGTCCTCCACATCAAGGAGCAAAGATCATAGAATCATAGAATAGCAGAGCTGGAAGGGGCCTAAAGGCCATCCAGTCCAACCCCCTGCTCAATGCAGGAACCCACCCTAAAGCATCCCTGACAGATGGTTGTCCAGATGCCTCTTGAAGGCCTCTAGGGTGGGAGAGCCCACAACCTCCCTAGGTAACTGATTCCATTGTCGTACTGCTCTAACAGTCAGGAAGTTTTTCCTGATGTCCAGCCGGAATCTGGCTTCCTTTAACTTGAGCCCGTTATTCCGTGTCCTGCACTCTGGGAGGATCGAGAAGAGATCCTGGCCCTCCTCTGTGTGACAACCTTTTAAGTATTTGAAGAGTGCCCTAATGTCTCCCCTCCATCTTCTCTTCTCCAGGCTAAACATGCCCAGTTCTTTCAGTCTCTCCTCATAGGGCTTTGTTTCCAGACCCCTGATCATCCTTTGTTTCCAGACCCCTGATCCTACACACAAAGGGTCTCCGTGTGATCGAGAACCCTGGAATTCCCCATCACATGGAGAGCCTCTAGATCCACAGCTGCATGAATGGAGGCAGGCTCCCCTTTCAAATGTCGCAATGCAGGCCCAGATGTTGGGGACCATGCCCAGGCTGCATGATGCAGGCCCAGCCCTGGAAGTCTGATCCCACAACCTCTCTGCCACCTGTTATATGTATACATGGAACGGGTCAATTGAATAGCCCTACCTTGAATCAGCAATCTGAGAGAGGGAGAGCGCGAGGATGTTTGTCTGAGTCATACTGGAATTGTCTGCTGAATTATTATTTATTTATACTGCCCAAGAGCCAAGGCTCACTGGGCAGTTTACAATTAAAACCATGATATGCAAACATCAAGATTTTAAAATTTAAAATATCATATATAACCAGCTAAGTTAAAATCCAGGGAAATCCTGTGTGAAAAGGTTTGTTTTCAGGAGGCGCTTAAAAGATGTTACATTTTCCGCCTCCTGAACCACAGGAGGGAGGGTATTCCAGAGGGTAGGGGCCACCAAAGAGAAGGCCCTGCCACTGGGATTCTTCATGGCGGCATTCCGTTCGTCTCGGAATGGCCAGAGGGGCCTCCTCTGAGGATCATACTTGTCATCCGGGTGCATATAAGGGAAGGCAGTCTGCTAGGTATGCTGGTCCCAAGTTGTTTAGGGCTTTGTAGGATAACAGCATAACCTTGTATGTGGCTGGCAGCTAACAGGCAGCCAGTGCAGTGCTTTTAATACAGGTTTTACGTGGACAGAGCTAGGCGTCCCTGTGAGCACCTGGAGCTGCTGCGTTCTGCACAAGCTGCAGCTTCCGAACCACACACAAGGGTAGCCCCATGCATTACAGTAGTCTAATCGTGAGGTTACCATTGCATGAATGACAGTGGCTAGAATCATAGAATCATAGAATAGCAGAGTTGGAAGGGGCCTACAAGCCCATCGAGTCCAACCCCCTGCTCAGTGCAGGAATCCACCCTAAAGCATCCTTGACAGACGGTTGTCCAGCTGCCTCTTGAAGGCCTCTAGGGTGGGAGAGCCCACAACCTCCCTAGGTCACTGGTTCCATTGTCGTACTGCTCTAACAGTCAGGAAGTTTTTCCTGATGTCCAGCTGGAATCTGGCTTCCTTTAACTTGAGCCCATTATTCCGTATCCTGCACTCTGGGAGGATGGAGAAGAGATCCTGGCCCTCCTCTGTGTGACAGCCTTTTAAGTATTTGAAGAGTGCTCTCATGTCTCCCCTCCATCTTCTCTAGGCTAGGCTATCCCTGTCCAGGAATGGGTGTAACTGGCGTACCAACTGAAGTTGTTAATGGGCGCTCTGGGCCACCGAGGCCACCTGGGTCTCCAGTGACAAAGATGGGTCCAGGAGCACCCACAAACTACGATTCAGGATTGACAATGCAGAGTGGATGTAAGAGCGAATCTCTGAAATCTCCAGCTGCATTCGAGAGGCAGCTGGACAGGCATCTGTCAGGGATGCTTGAAGGTGGATTCCTGCATGGAGCAGGGGGTTGGACTGGATGGCCTTAGAGGCACCTTCCGACTCTGCTGTTCTATGATTCTATGAAACAACCACAGGGAGCCGGGCGGTTATTGTGGTGGTGGTGTTGTTTTTAAAAAAGATCTTACTTCATCAAACAGCTGCAACATGATGGTGAGGACATCCGGGTGGGCCTTGTCCACCTCGTCGAAGAGGACCACTGCGTTGGGACACTGTTTGAGCCTCTTTGTGAGCTGCCCGCCTTCCTCGTGGCCGACGTAGCCTGGAGGGGAGCCGATAAACTTGGCAACCTGGAAAAGAAGAAGAAATGAGTTTAGATTGGGCCCTAGGGCTTTTAATGGCTTGAGGGTGAGGGTTTTATTGGAATTGTCTTAATGTGGGTTGAGGGTTTTAATGGAATTGTTTTATACGTTATTGTAAAGCGCCTCGACGCCAGAAATGGTGAGGCGGCGCTATAAAAATGCTTTAAATAAAAATAGAAATAAAAATAAAATAAAGACAGCAAAGGTCACATCAAGATGAGCACCTCCTGGCTTGGGGGAAGGTGACTGTGGCTTAAAGCAAGACTCTGCCTGCACACGGAACTGGATTCTGCATCAGATTTGCTATATAAATAAATAATAATAATAATAATAACTCACTGCTGTCGAAGAAATGTGTGAATGGGCTGTTTTATCTGTGTCCACCCTGTTTTGATGTAAGCCCTTTCTATTAGAAATTAAGTTCTATAGCAATTTGACCCAAACTGTAGCTGAAAATGTATTGAGCAACACTTGCTCAACCAACAAGAAGTGTTGACACATTAGTCAGAGTGTGAGCCTCCCAGCGAGGACAGGAAGAGTAGTAACCACAAAGGGACAGATGTCCCAGGATTGCAATACCCATCTACGTATTGTTTTCCTAGTCTTAGAATTATCTGCACTCTGCACATGCATAAATGCCTTGTCTATCATTGGTTACTGCATTGCAAAACTGTATTATGATTGGTTCATTATATGAGGAAGTTCTGTTGTTGCTTCTGGGGATGTTATCCTATAAGTATCTTAGCGTTGCCTACAACTAGTGGGCAGTCCTTCAGATCCTCTAGGGCAGCCTTCCTCAACCTAGGGCGCTCCAGATGTGTTGGACTGCATCTCCCAGAATGCCCCCAGGTTGAGGAAGGCTGCTCTAGGGTTTGCCACCTTGCAGCACTGCAGACTGCTCGTAATAAAACTTTTCCAAGATGAGAGAAATGGTGTCTTGAGAGTCTTTGACCGCCACTCAGCGAACCAAGGGAACCTGCTCTTTCGGGTTTCTCCACACTGGACATCCAGTAGCAAGGATAACATTAAATGCCCAGAACTGTTCTGCATTTTGAACTGAGGAAATCTAATTACTGAGCTCCCAATAAATTATGCAAATAGGCACATTTGCACATGGATGTTTATGCTGCAGAATATGATCTCCTCAATCTACATTTTGAAAACCACATGGAGTTATTGTGTTTGTTTGTTTCTGGAAAGTCTGGAGGAATGGAAGGGGGCGGCGTACGAATACTAGGGACAGGTGAGTTATAGGATCATAGAATAGTAGAGCAGGAAGGGGCTATAAGGCCATCGAGTGCATCCCCCCACAGCCCCAAAAGGTTGCCCCACCCTGGATGAGACACTTCTTGCTCTTCCTTTCTTTAAAAAGCCACATAGGCACCTACTTTCTGACAACAATGCTATTTTGGGCTGTATTAATAGAAGTATAGCTTCCAAATCACGTGAGATACTGGTTCTTTTCTATTTGGCCCTGGTTAGGCCTCATCTAGAGTATTGCATCCAGTTTGTTTGTTTGTTTGTTTGTTTGTTTATTTATTTATTAATTACACTTATACACTTATGTTATTTTTAACACTTAATTTTAACTCAAATTTAAATTATACTGTTTTAACTCTGTATTTTAACCTTATATCAATTGTGCTGCTGGTTTTATCCTGATTGTGCTTTTTATATTGTATTTTGTATTTGTATTTTTAACTTGTTGGTTGTTTTATGATGGTTTTAATTTTTGTGAACTGCCCAGAGAGCTTCGGCTATTGGGCGGTATAAAAATGTAATAAGTAATAAATAAATAAATAAATACCGCCCCCATAGCCAGTGCTCTCTGGGCGGTTTACAGAAATTCTAAAAAATTAAGATAAAAACGAGTATACAAAATTTAAAATCCAGTTCTGGGCTCCACAATTCAAGAAGGACGCAGACAAGCTGGAGCGTGTTCAGAGGAGGGCAACCAGGATGATCAGGGGTCTAGAAACAAAGCCCTATGAAGAGAGACTGAAAGAACTGGGCCTGTTTAGCCTGGGGAAGAGAAGATTGAGGGGAGACATGAGAACACTCTTCAAATACTTAAAAGGTCGTCACACAGAGGAGGGCCAGGATCTCTTCTCGATCCTTCCAGAGTGCAGGACACAGAATAACGGGCTCAAGTTACAGGAAGCTAGATTCCAGCTGGACATCAGGAAAAACTTCCTGACTGTTAGAGCAGTGCCACAATGGAATCAGTGACTAGGGAGGTTGTGGGCTCTCCCACACTAGAGGCCTTCAAGAGGCAGCTGGACCACCCTCTGTCAGGGATGCTTTAGGGTGGATCCCTGCATTGAGCAGGGGGTTGGACTGGACGGCCTTGTAGGCCCCTTCCAACTCTGCTATTCTATGATTCTATGATGGGGCAGAGGCACTGTTTCAGGCGGCATGTTGTACACATGTTCATTATTATTTTCACAGGTGAGGGAAGAGGAACACAGCCAAATAACTGGAGAGTGCCTGACAGCGAGGAGCCTGCCACAGCAAAGGGGAGACTGCCTGCCGACACAAGGGGCCGTTCTGCGATCTGCAGGTGGGGGAGGTGGTGGCAGCAGGGGGAGGGGGCGCTGGGTTGTAGAATGCACCTCTCTTACTAACCTCATGCCTTTCCTGAAACTCTGACATGTCCAGCCTGATGAAACCCTGTAGAAACCAAAGAAACCAAAAAGAATCATTTCATGGTTTTGGAAAAGTTCAGAACTGGCAGAGAAACAAGATCTTTGTGACAATGACTTCCTTAATCCGCTAATTGCTGCTACAGCTGCACCTCCCCCTGCCTCAGCACCACGGTCTTTTTTGCCAATAATTTTCTTCACATTCTTTGACAACGTCGGTGCATTAATTGATTAAATAACCACCAAACTGATTAGGCACTAATAAACCGCTTGTTTTGCGCAGGCCAATGAATTAGTGCAGCCTGTTTGTCCTTGGCGGTTGGGATCCTTGATGTGGAGCCCGTCACCACAGTGGGGAGGACAAAAGTAAAAAATTAAATGGGACCGGGGGTGGGGTGGGGGTTGCTTAAAGAAGAGTCTTGTAGGGCACCGAAACCTGCGACGTTTTAAAACCAGTTGATCCCAGAGAAGCCAACATTGGCAGGGCTTCTGGAATGACACAGGCACAGGAAGTGGCCACCACGGTGTGGATTTTGCAAGGCTGAATCCTCCAAGCAAGAGCCAGCAGGCACCTCCGTCCTGTTCACAGGCCTCTCCAGAAAAACCAACGTGCGTAATCAGTTTTAACCTCGGTTTTCAAGGTGCTGCTTCTCCATCAGAGACTTTGGACCTTGAAACCTGCACCACCACCACCCGCCCCATTTGCCACAACTGAGGTAGTTGCCCTAATACCGTCAGGAAAGCCACTTTCAAGGGGAACAGCAGCTTCAGGCCAGAAGAACATCAGAAGAGGATCAGACCCAGGGTCCATCAAGTCCAGCACTCTGTTCCCACAGCAGCCAACCAGCTGTCGATCAGGGACAACAAAGCAGGACACAGTGCAGCAGCACCCTCCCACCCATGTTCCCCAGCAACTAGTGCCTTGGATGCTGGAGGTTACACAGTGCAGCAGCACCCTCCCACCCATGTTCCCCAGCAACTAGTGCCTTGGATGCTGGAGGTTACACAGTGCAGCAGCACCCTCCCACCCATGTTCCCCAGCAACTAGTGCCTTGGATGCTGGAGGTTACACAGTGCAGCAGCACCCTCCCACCCATGTTCCCCAGCAACTAGTGCCTTGGATGCTGGAGGTTACACAGTGCAGCAGCACCCTCCCACCCATGTTCCCCAGCAACTAGTGCCTTGGATGCTGGAGGTTACACAGTGCAGCAGCACCCTCCCACCCATGTTCCCCAGCAACTAGTGCCTTGGATGCTGGAGGTTGCACTCAGCCATCAGGGCTAGTAGCCACGGATAGTCTTCTCCTCCAGGAATTTATCCAACCCCATTAAAGCCATCCGAATGGGTGGCCCCGAATTCATCTCACAGGGAACGCCGGGGCAGCAATAAAGGAGCACACAACCAGTTTCCCCAGACAGAACCAAGCTGGCATCACGAGAACCTCACTGGTCACAAATCAGCTTTGCTACCTGCCGCCCCCTGGGTTTCCCCAACCATGCTTGTCCCCATCCCCTGCCCCACCCAAGTTGCCCTGTGTGCTTGGCTCCTTCCAATTTCCCTCTGCTTCCCCCACCTCCCACCACCACCGCCCCAGCCAGCCTTGGCTTCTCCATCCATCAGTTTGGTCCCCAGCTTTCTAGGATTCACACACTGCCTGGGTGTCACACCACGAACCTATCAGCTCCTTCCAAAACATCCGAGTTTGCGGGAAAGGGAGATATTCCAAAAATTCCAAAAGCCAACAGCATCAAACACCCCAGCAGACTTCTTAAATATGGTGTCCTCCAGATACGTTGGGCTCTCAACAGCTCCAGTCATAATGGCCAATGGCCACAGATGACGGGAGTTGTAGCCCCAAACGTCTGGAGGGCAACCGGTTGGGACAGGCTGAATCTAGGGGAATTCCGGAGATCAATATTTTAAACGGGGACCAGCTCTCTGCCTCTTGGGAGCCTTGCTCTTCACATGTGGGAACCTGGGAAAACAAGAAAGCCCCAAAGGGAACAAAGGGAAGTGGACGTACCTTCTTGACATCTTTGTGCAGGTACT
Organism: Elgaria multicarinata webbii; assembly: GCF_023053635.1. Taxonomy (NCBI): domain Eukaryota; kingdom Metazoa; phylum Chordata; class Lepidosauria; order Squamata; family Anguidae; genus Elgaria; species Elgaria multicarinata. Next base: position 138,406,042 of record NC_086175.1, read on the forward strand.
TGGCGGTCTGCTTGGCCAGCTCAGTTTTACCTGTTCAAATAGGAAGTAGAGAGCCAGGGAGGTGTGTCAGGGAGGAAGGACTTTGATAGAGCACAACTGCCTGAAGAGGTCACAGGCAGCGGCCATTGCAATGCTGTTGCTTCTCCTGCTGCCCACCAGGTAATGAGAGAAGAAGGCCTGGGCCATGTGGGAGGTGGACACACTGGGGCTTCCCTCCAACACCCGCATTAACCCAGTTTCTAGCAGCGTGGAGGATCTGAGAGCAATTGCTGCACAACTTCCTAACGTGTCTTTGATGGTTCAAATTTGAGCTCCAGAGATATTTCCCCACTAGAGGCAGCTGCCTTTTGTTTCGTTAGCAGAGCATCCGATCAGGTTGCTGTGAGGGAAGGAGGCAGTGTGTGTGAACGCGCGCGAGGGAGTGAGGCAGCGTCAGTCCACAAAACGTGTTTCTTTAAAAACAGCAACTGTAAAGGAAGGTGATTCCTGTCGCCCTCTCTCCAAAGGAAAGATTTATACAACTTTTGAAAGATTTACTCCGCGGAGGTGCTTTGCAGGATCAGACCAGTGGGAACTTGCTTCGGCCTTCAGTCAAGCCAGGTTTTCCCCCACAGTAATGTCCTTGACAAGGAGTAGATTTGCTGGGAAGCATGATAGTCTTTGTTTATTGTATTTATATATGCAACATCTATCATAAAAGTCTAGGCATGAAGGCAATCAATAATTCAAAACACATATTACGGAATAAATCTACATCAACATGATATCAACAAGCCAGGCAGCCACACAATAGCTGGAGAATTCCTGTCCAATAGCACCCTTCCTCAACCTGGTGCCCTCCTGATGCGCTGGATTACAACCCCTTTCATCCCCAGCGAACATGGCCAACAACCAGTTTGGGAAAGGCTATCCTAAAGGTGCCTTGAAGGTGAACAGGCACTCCAGTTCCTGCCAGGCCTGCAGGGGACATCAGAGGTACCCCTCCTCCCCGGTTCACCTGTTTCTTAAGTTGATAGAATCATAGAATAGCAGAGTTCGAAGGGGCCTATAAGGCCATCAAGTCCAACCCCATGCTCAATGCACGAATCCACCCTAAAGCATCCCTGACAGGTGGTTGTCCAGCTGCCTCTTGAAGGCCTCTAGGGTGGGAGAGCCCACAACCTCCCTAGGTAACTGATTCCATTGTCGTACTGCTCTAACAGTCAGGAAGTTTTTCCTGATGTCCACCTGGAATTGGGCTTCCTGTAACTTGAGCCCGTTATTCCGAGTCCAGCACTCTGGGAGGACCGAGAAGAGATCCTGGCCCTCTTCTGTGTGGCAACCTTTCAAGTCCTTGAAGAGGGCTATCATGTCTCCCCTCAATCTCTTCTCAAGATTAAACATGCCCAGTTCTTTCAGTCTCTCTTCAAAAGGCTTTGTTTCCAGACCCCTGATCATCTTGGTTGCCCTCCTCTGAACACGCTCCAGCTTGTCTGCGTCCTTCTTGAAGTGTGGTGCCCAGAACTGGATGCAATACTCTAGATGAGGCCTAACCTGGGCCGAGTAGAGAGGAACCAGTACCTCACATGATTTGGAAGCTATACTTCTATTAATGCAGCCCCAAATAGCATTGGCCTTTCTTGCAGCCCTATCGCACTGTTGGCTCATATTCAGCTTGTGATCTACAACAATTCCAAGATCCTTCTCGTTTGTAGTATTGCTGAGCCAAGTATCCCCCATCTTGTAAGTGTGCCTTTTGTTTCTTTCTCCTAGGTGTAGAACTTGGCATTTATCCCTATTAAGTTCCATTCTGTTGTTTTCAGCCCAGCGCTCCAGCCTATCAAGATCACTTTGAAGTTTGCTTCTGTCTTCCAGGGTATGAGCTATCCCACCCAATTCTGTGTTGTCTGCAAGTTCTCCTTCCAGGTTCCGACACCGTCGCTTCATCCTTTTCAGTCCCTCCACTTCCTTTCTGATGCCTAAAACACCTGTCCACACCAGTCATCTCTCACCTAAATTTCTGTGACTTCTCCTTGCGGTCCTCTGATGTAGCTCAATTCCCAATCTCAGGATGATGCAATTTGGACACCATATGTGCCAGTGCTAATCACAGCTTAGAACCTGAAGCACAGTTTGAGCTTCCAAATATACGGTAGGAGAACCCATATTTTCAAGCTCATTCTCTGCTTGTGTTTTCTCTTCTCTGAGCTGTGTAAGTCCACTCCTGACTTTGTGATGCAGCAGCCTCTGGTGGCAGAGAGATGGCTGGAACTACAGTTCATCCATTCAAACCATCGTTGGCAGAAGTCATGGTATGCAAACCCACTTCAAACCATGGTTTCTGATCCTCGTTTGCTGGCTGTTTGCAAACTATGGTTTATTAGGTCAGACATCCCATCAAGTCATAGTTAACCTTCCTTAACTATAGTTTGGTGCATTGTCTGAATTAAGCATTTAACGCTGAACTATAATTTAGTGCTACATGCACAAGCAGAAAGGAGCCCTTGTGAAGTAGCTACACACACTCCTCCCTTGCAACTGGAAACCAGAATTCGGTTTGGCTTTAGCAGACGCGTGGTTTTTTTGTTATGTGAAAACCAGGAATTGTGGTTTAAAATAAAATCTAGAAACAAGAAAGCAAAACAAATCACAGTTCGTTGTTGGCTTGCTTACCAACTGACCAGTGTCTCTTTTAATCCACAATTCCTGGTTTGCATGTAATGACAAGCCAGGGATCTGCTAAAGTGAAACTGAATTCTGGTGTATTCCTCCCCTGGGTCACATGGGAGAAAGAGGGGGTAGGGCCAAGCCTGGGGCTTTCTTCAGGCTCCTTTCCGCTCAGGCCTGTAGTGCTAAACCGTGGTTCAGCATTATGGGCACAGGCAACCATTCCCTTAAGTCTAAATCGGGCCTGACAGCTGGTGTTGTTGATGATGACGATTTGTTGCATTTGTATACTGCCCCATAGCCAAAGCTCTCTGGGCAGTTTACGTAAGTTTACAACTCTTAAAAACAATATACAAAAATTAGAAACCCTAAAAACACAGAATACACACGTACATTTAATAAGAATAAGAATGCTGCTGCATAAAACAAAATTCTCCTAGACATTTTGAAGTGTGTACCTAAATGTACAGTATAGTGACATTTTGGGTATGGAGGTCAGAGTACACAGCCTGTCACTCTTTCTTCTTGGACAAGGAAGAAAAGGGGGAGTAGAATAACAGAACAGCAGAGTTGGAAGGGGCCTACAAGGCCATGGAGTCCAACCCCCTGCTCAGTGCAGGAATCCACCCTAAAGCATCCCTGACAGGTGGTTGTCCAGCTGCCTCTTGAAGGCCTCTAGTGTGTGAGAGCCCACAACTTCTCTAGGTAACTGGCTCCATTGTCGTACTGCTCTAACAGTCAGGACGTTTTCCCTGATGTCCAGCTGGAGTATGATTCTAATAAAATAATAAATAAATAAATAAATAAATAAGAACATAAGAAGAGTCCTGATGCTGGATCAGACCAAGAGTCCATCTAGCCCAGCACTCTGTTCACACAGTGGCCAACCAGCGGTCAACCAGGAGCCCATAAAGCTGGACCTGGTGCAACAGCACCCTCCCGCCCATGTTCCCCAGCAACTGCTGTATTTAGGCTTACTGCCTCTGATACTAGAGATAGCACATAGCCATCAGGACTAGTGGCCACTGATAGCCTTCTCCTCCTGGAATTAATCCAACCCCCCTTTCAAAGCTATCCAAATTGGTGGCCAAAACTACATCTTGTGGTAGTGAATTCCATAGTTTAACTCTGCGCTGTGTGTAGAAGTGCTTCCTTTTATCTGTCCTGAATCTCCCAACAATCAGCTTCATGGGATGGCTCCGTTGGGTTCTAGTGTTATGGGGGAGGAAGAAAAATGTCTCCCTAGCCACAGTCTCCACACCAATGCATTGTTTCATACACCTCTATCATGTCTCCCCTTAGCCTCCTCAGCTTTCCTGATCTGACCCTTTGCTGCCTTTACATACGCCTGCCTTGCACATAAGTGCAAGTGGAAGAACATCTTGTAAAGGACAGAGATAATAAAGGAGCCTTGGAATGTGTGCTGTCTCTAGTACTCGTGGCAACAAGCCTGTGTGAACCAGTTGCTGGGGAACATGGGCGGGAGGGTGCTGTTGCACCATGTCCTGCTTAATAATAATAATAACAATAATAATAATTTATTTCTTACCCGCCTCTCTGATTGGATCGAGGCAGGGAAAAACAGCTTGTTCATCCCTGGCCAATGGCTGGTTGGCCACTGGGTGAACAGAGTGCTGGACTAGATGGGCCCTTGGTCTGATCCAGCATCAGGGCTCTTCTGATGTTCTTAATACGATGGGGCCTAGGCTTTCCATGTTCTTGCTATCCAATTTTCCCTTGACCAAAAAAGCTCTTCCTGAACTCATGCAAGTTTTTCAACTGCTCGTCCCTTTTCCAGCTTTCCTCCTCAACAAGGTCTACAAACTTGCTTCTGTTTTTGTAAAGAAATGCAAACAGGTTTCAGGATGTGAATTTGGCAGCTGGTGCTAGATCCTGCACTTGCACAGTGTATTCAGGGATACCGTGACAACACGCAGGCCTCACTGCAGCATCCTCTGCTGGACCTGCCAGCGAAAGAGAACAGCAGGCAAAAGACAACACGATCCCTACTGCAATTCTGAAAACTTCAGAGATGATTTGACAAACGCTTTTAAGAGCTTTTCTAAAAAAATATATTTGGTGGGTAGGAATGACAATTTGTATGTTTTATGCATATTCTGTAGCTGTGACGATGTTCTAACTTTGTATTCTTCCGGAATAGTGAACTTGGAATGGTCCGGGTCTACAGCAACTATTAAGGAACTGCATCTTATTCACTAATGAAACTAGCAGATCATGACCAAAACTGGGGACCGTTAGTGCCTGGGTAACAGCAGTTAGGGGACTGAAAAACATCTCTCTGACTTGGGATACGGAGCTCCTGAAGTCCAGCCTTGAGGTCTCCGGCCCATAAGTAGTGCAATGTTATTCTCTTCCGACCACAAGAGAATAACATATTCTACGAGAATATCGATATTCTACGATATTCTACGAGAATAACATATTCTACGAGAATATCGTAGGCAGGATCTCCACTATCCTCACTACAAAGAAAGACGCCAACTTTACCTATCCCTGATGATCCCAAGAAGAGGAAAACCAGAGGATGCTCTTCGTCATACCAGCCATTTTCCTTTCTCCGGATGGCTGCAATCGAAACGCAACAAAAACAAAGGAAGGGGTTATATATCTGGGCACATAAAAAAGGGAAAGGCATATAAATCAATGACACAACAGCAAGTATAATTATCACTAAGTATACACTATGTTTTACTGCTCTCTGCCCACTCAAAGTCCTCGCTACCATTAGAGCTACCTAATTTGATTAGCCAGCAAGGCCCCCAGAGATATCTAATCAGGTTAGCATGGATTTGGAAAGCTGCCCAGAGCAGATTTCGGATAAAGTTTTCCAGGATGTGCACTCAGGGTTGCCAGGGAAACCAAAGGGAGGATGGACACTGAATGAACCAGAAAGAGACCCGTTGGGTGGACTGCGAGGGGAGGTAAGGCAGCAGCAGCGGCGGTGGTGGTGGTGGTAGGGGGCAGGGGAGGGAGACTGAAGAGGCTGAGCAGCTCTTGAGCTTGTAAGCACCCACCTCTGTGTACAAAGAACGGGCAAGCGGAAGTTTGCTACCTCTTTTACGCTAACGGGAAGGAAGGTTTGAATTCAAGGTCACAGACACACGAGCCGTCAGAAATACTGGTGGTAGGATGAGGGAAGGAGGCAAAGGAGACGCTGGGGAAACTTGGGGTGGGTTTCAGAAGATCCAATATAAAAAAAACATCTACTCTATATAGTGGCAGCATGTAAACCCTGGGGCACTCTCATCTCCCACCTCCCCGACCAGCCAAACAAGGGCAATCCCTTTTCCTGGGGTTAGCTGGTATCCCAATCCTGGAAAGGCAGCCTAAATTTAATGCACATTCACCCTATCCTCCTCTTCCTCTGCCCCATCAAAGCTCTCTACTTCCCCGGAACTTGGAATTTCCAAGAGACCAACAAGCCCCCCAATCACCCTCCTTTCATGCTCTTTCATTCTCCTGGATCAAAAATGAATACTCTCAGCCAAATTCCATGTCTGCGCCATTTTGGGAATGCCTCGTGCAGCACCTCCACCCCACCCCCACACCCTTTTATGGGGTGTACTTACCACAAGGTGGCTTTTCCGGGCCATTCTGGCATGGTGGAGCAACCTCCTGAAGAGGCTGACCCACATCCTGACTTCCTCATATCCTGGAAAATGTTCAAGAAGCAGTTTTCAGTCAGGACCGGGGGGGGGGCGATCTGTCTCCTTGGTTTGTGTTGAAGCATTCAGGGGGCCTCTTCGACATGCCAAAATCACCCAGAAAAGTCAGCACACTGTATAAAAAATGGTGCCACCTTTGGGGAACTTCTGATATTTCCTCGCTTGGCACAGGGTATCGCTGTTGATCCGTTCGGACCACACTGAGTGGAGAAACCCCCCACGCAAACGTGGCGCTGAGTCGCCCCAAGCAATGCCAACTCTCCATGTGGCCATGCCGTGCTGCTCTCTACCCACTATTATTTCATAGATTTATATACCGCTTTCCAGCGGGCTATCAAAGCGTTTTACAGAAATGATAAACACATAAACTGTAACAATACAAGCACAGTAAAATAATCGCTCGTCAACTACATCCATATTGCTTGGGGACAAAAAGTGGCCTAGATGGAACAACTATTAGGTGGATTCACAGTTGGACACAGAATCGGACTCAAAGAGTACTTATCAATGGAACCTTCTCAAACTGGGGAGAGGCAATGAGTGGGTACCGCAGGGCTCAGTCCTGGGCCCAGTGCTCTTCAACATTTTTATGAATGATTTGGACGAGGAGGTGCAGGGAACGCTGATCAAATTTGCAGATGACACCAAATTGGGTGGGATAGCTAATACCCTGGAAGACAGAAACAAACTTCAAAGTGATCTTGATAGGCTGGAGTGCTGGGCTGAAAACAACAGGATGAAATTTAATAGGGATAAATGCCAAGTTCTACATTTAGGAAATAGAAACCAAATGCACAGTTACAAGATGGGGGACACTTGGCTCAGCAATACTACAAGCAAGAAGGATCTTGGAATTGTTGTAGATCACATGCTGAATAGGAGCCAACAGTGCGATATGGCTGCAAGAAAGGAAAATGCTATTTTGGGCTGCATTAATAGAAGTATAGCTTCCAAATCACGTGAGGTCCTGGTTCCTCTCTATTCAGCCCTGGTTAGGCCTCATCTAGAGTATTGCATTCAGTTCTGAGCTCCACAATTCAAGAAGGACGCAGACAAGCTGGAGCGTGTTCAGAGGAGGGCAACCAGGATGATCAGGGATCTGGAAACAAAGCCCTACGAAGAGAGCCTCCCCAACAGATACTCTCAAAATCTCAACGCCAATTCCATCTCACACCCGGAATTAAAGATGCAGCTGGACAGCTACCTATCAGGGATGCTTTAGGGTGGATTCCTGCATTGAGCTGGGGGTTGGACTCGATGGCCTTAGAGGCCCCTTCCAGCTCAACAATTCCATGATTCTATTAATTATTACAATGTTTGCTACCCGACCATTGATCGCTCTGGGAGACTTTGGAGGTCCATCGTACATTTTGCCAAAAGTTAGCATGTTATTAGAGTAACTTGTTTTACATGATCATGGCTGGGAGGGTAAAATTCCTATAACTACCTCTTTGCTGAGAAAGTGGCATCCTTCTATGAGATTCTGGGATAGGATTAAACCACAAGAAAGACAAGAAATTCTGTTAATGGTATGAAATGTTTTAGGGAGGAAAAATGGGTATAATTTCCCCTTTACACTGAAATGAGAAGCACTGCAATATATTTAAGCAGACATTTTGGGAGATATAGTATGAGCACAATGACATATTCCTGTTGTTGATTATTTGTATATTTATGGCAAATCCTTCATTATGCTTATTTCATTGGAAAATTATAATTATTAATGGGGGGGAAGTTAACATGTTATTAAACACAACTCCTCAACTACAGTCAAATCGAGTTTTAAGGGTGCTTAATTTGAGGCAGGGCTCAGCACCAGAAGATCCAGAATCCAGGACAATATGTCTAAGTACACTAGTTGCTGGGGAACATGGGTGGGAGGGTGCTGTTGGACTGTGTCCTGCTTGTTGACAGTTGGCTGGCCACTGTGTGAACAGACTGCTGGATTAGATGGACCCTTGGTCTGATCCAGCATCAGGGGTCTTCTGATGTTCTTACATTCTTATATGCAGAACTCAGGACAGAAATAGAAGACTGTAGCTCTGAGTATACGCACGGTGCTATTCCTTCACCATAGAATCATAGAATAGTAGAGTTGGAAGGAGCCTACAAGAGAAGAGGATTGAGAAGAGATCCTGGCCCTCCTCTGTGTGACAACCTTTCAAGTATTTGAAGAGTGCTATCACATCTCCCCTCAATCTTCTCTTCTCCAGGCTAAACATAGAATCATAGAATCATAGAATAGCAGCGTTGGAAGGGGCCTACAAGGCCATCGAGTCCAACCCCCTGCTCAATGCAGGAATCTACCCTAAAGCATCCCTGACAGATGGTTGTCCAGCTGCCTCTTGAAGGCCTCTAGTGTGGGAGAGCCCACAACCTCACCAGGCAACTGATTCCATTGTTGTACTGCTCTAACAGTCAGGAAGTTTTTCCTGATGTCCAGCTGGAACATGGAGGAATGCAGGCCACTGATCACATCAGGAATGTAGGATGTGTACTGGAGAGATGTTCAATAAGGGGCAGGTATAGAAGCAGAGCTCCTGCTTTGCACACAGACGTTCCCATGTTCAATCCGCAGCATCTCTGGAGAATGGACAACAGGTATCCAGACTGGAGGGAAAACCAGGTCTCAGACTCTGAAGAACTGGCCAAGATGGGCCAATGGACCCTCTCTCAAAATACTAGAACCTAATGGGGTCATCCCATGAAGCTGATTGGTGGAAGATTCAGGACAAATAAAAGGAAGGACTTCTTCATTCTTCTTCTTCTTCTTATTATTATTATTTATTTATATAGCACCATCAATGCACATGGTGCTGTACAGAGTAAAACAGTAAATAGCAAGGCCCTGCCGCATAGGCTTACATTCTAATAAAATCATAGTAAAGCAATAAGGAGGGGAAGAGAATGGAAACAGGCACAGGGTAGGGTAAAACTAACAGTATAACAGTATAACTAACAGTCTAAAGTCTGAGCAACATCAAGTTTTAAAAGCTTTAGGAAAATGAAAAGTTTTTAGCTGAGCTTTAAAAGCTGTGATTGAAGTTGTAGATCTCAAATGTTCTGGGAGAGCATTCCAGGCGTAAGGGGCAGCAGAAGAAAATGGACGAAGCCGAGCAAGGGAAGTAGAGACCCTTGGGCAGGCGAGAAACATGGCATCAGAGGAGCGAAGAGCACGAGCGGGGCAATAGTGTGAGATTGCCCCGCTTCACACAGCGTGTAGTTAAATTATGGAACTCACTACCACAAGATGTGGTGAAGGCCACCAGTTTGGATGGCTTTAAAAGGGGGTTGGATCAATTCCTAGAGGAGGAGGCTATGAATGGCTACTAGCCCTGATGGTTGGGTGCTGTCTCTGTTATCTGAGGCAGTAAGCCTGGGTGCAGCAGTTGCTGGACTGGCCAATTAAAATATTAAAAGTGTTTTGAAATCAAGGATGGAGACAAACTTTAACTTTGCTGTTTTAAATCTGTATTTGAAATCTGTATAAATCTCTGCATTGCTGCTCAGTTTTACCCTGGTTATGCTTTTTATACTGTTGTTTGTTTTATACTTTGATTCGTATTTGATGGGTTTAACTTTTGTGAACCGCCTAGAGAGCTTCGGCCATGGGGCGGTAGAGAAATGCAATCAATCAATCAATCAATCAATCAATCAATGCCTCATGTAACAAAGGCCTTCCTGGTGGTCAAGGCCTCTTCCTTCCACTGCACTTCTCAAAGTGGCATCCTAGCGGTATTGATCGCAAGAGTGTTTTGTGATATTTTGTGCAAAAAGAGGGGGGGGGGGACGTCACAAAGAACCAAGAACAGCATTGTGTTGTAAATGACGGCCCCCCGCTACTTGCAGCTCACCTGTGCAGCCTGCTTTTTAAAATTCCACACAGACCCGTCTCGGCAGTTGCCAGAGGTCCACAAAACCGGGAACGCAACATATTATGTCTGACAGAAGCGCTGCTCAGAGTAGGCGAAATGCCAAGCTTTGAAGGAATGACGAACAAAGACATTTATTGTGATAGCAGAGAAGGGTAATGGATGTGGCGGCGAAGGCAGGCAGAACAGGAGACGGGGAACAAAAGAGAAGCGCCAGGCTCCTGAAATGGTGCCGCTGCAGCCCTGGCAGAGAAGGGCAAGGTGGGCAGAAGGTTCAGGAGCTCCGGAGAAGAGCCTGGGAGCTTTGCAGAGGGGGGTCTCCTCACCCTTCCGTCGACAGAAGGATGAACATCTCTAACCATTTTCTGGCTCTACATCCCATTCTTTGAACTAGTCCAACGCGTTTCGGCCTTGTACCATATATTTACGCCTTCTTCAGGGGTGAATATTTCGGGGGGTGGGGGTGGAAATGCCTGCAGAGATCTCTGGGAAGTTTGTTTCCAAGATGACTCCCATGACCAGCAGGCCAGTCCGGTGGTTCAGCTGAGAGGCCGGCCAGTATTGGCGCCCCTCTTTGAAGTGTTTCCGTTCCAGCTGGTTGTGTAACCAGAGGGCAGCGGCTGTATTGATCTGGGAAGAGTGGGGCTTAAACACTCAAAATAAATAAATAAATAAAAGCAGCGGCTTGATGTACGCCCCACAATAACACCACAAAATTGCAGTATTTGGAATATGAAGAACCTTCATTTTCATAATGGCATGCAAATATTTGCCTTTTACGGCTGTAAAGAGGTGAGTGAAAATGTCTGGGGAGCACGTGGCAAAATCTTAGCCCGTGGAGGTGGTTGCTGGGCAGGGCTTTCAGCAGGTGGGGGAAGGCTGGGAGCTCCATGCCACCATGTCTGCTTTTCTCTCTCAGCTTCCGTCGTGCCAATAAGCAGCCCGGGCACTTCCCTTTGCGTCTATAATTCGTTCAGGACACAAAATGTGGCAAAATCAGGTCCCCTTGACGTGGGTTTTGGGTCCCCCCCTCTTGGTACAGAGCACATACACTCTTGTTTTTCGCACAGCTGACCCAGCAGTTAATTTCTCCGACTGTCCTACTCAAAAGTCCCAGGGAGGTAAACATGCAAGAACCCGGGTCTCCCACAAGGCCTAAAAGGTCAACCACTGTGGGCAGCTTTACAAGAAGAAGAATGTCCCAAGCACTGGTGGGATTCGCATCTGTGTGGCTAAGATGAAGAGCGTAATCAACTCTCCCTTCGGGGCACATGCCGGCCACCTGCATACCAGGAGGAACACCTGTCTGCTCTGCTCTGGTCTCTCCTCTCGACTGGAGCAGGCCGTTCAAAGGGGCAAACCAACCACTGGGTTCCAAGGGGTTTTTGCTTTGGTTATTGCTGGTGGTAAGTGGGGCAGCTGCCCAGGTTACCACCTGGACTCCCTTTCCCCGTGTGCCGTTCTCCCTTGCTACGGAAAGCCACAGGGAAGTCCATATGGAGAAGCAACTTATCCTGGAGCTTCAGAGGATTTCATGGAATGACAAAGTTGGAAAGGGCTAAAAGGCCACTGAATCCAAGACCCCGCAGTGACTTTCTCCTGGGATGAAGAGTGATCCCGTAGAGGGAGGGAGAGACAGACAGACAGACCCACACAAACACACACAGAGGGATTCTGTCTTTGAGCAAAGGACACAAAGAGGCTCACAATTAGTCAAGTTTCGGCTGGAAAAGTGAGATCTGGGCCACCCTTTGTTACGGCGGTCTCAGCCTCAGTTCCCCGTCTGTAAAATTATCAAAATACCTTACAGGATTGCTGCAAGCCAACCTAGTAAAAACTGTTGAGATCCATTTTGCAAGTGAGAAGTGCTTGAAAGGTATGCTGTTTGGCTCCAACACCCGCAAAATGAGGAGCCGTGGGTTAAAGAATGCAGAGGAGGGCAGACAGGATGATCAGGGGTCTGGAAACAAAGCCCTGTGAAGGGAGACTGAAAGAACTGGGCATGTTTAGCCTGGAGAAGAGAAGATGGAGGGGAGACATGAGAGCACTTTTCAAATACTTAAAAGGTTGTCACACAGAGGAGGGCCAGGATCTCTTCTCAATCCTGTTGGTTGTTTTATTATGGTTTTAACTTTTGTGAACCGCCCAGAGAGCCTCGGCTATTGGGCGGTATAGAAATGTAATAAATAAATAAATAAATAAATAATAAATCCTCCCAGAGCGCAGGACACGGAATAACAGACTCAAGTTAAAGGAAGCCAGATTCCAGCTGGACATCAGGAAAAACTTCCGGACTGTTAGAGTAGTACGACAATGGAACCAGTTACCTTGGGAGGTGGTGGGCTCTCCCACACTAGAGGCCTTCAAGAGGCAGCTGGACAACCACCTGTCAGGGATGCTTTCGGGTGGATTCCTGTATTGAGCAGGGGGTTGGACTCCATGGCCTTGTAGGCCCCTTCCAACTCTGCTATTCTATGATTCTATGATTCTATGAAATGCCTTCTTTGACCAGATTTGGACGACACGCCGTGGCTCATGGTGGGTTATTTAACCCACCATGAGCTGCAGTGCCCATGGGCCCAACATTAAGTTTGTTTTTAATGGACCCCAGAATTGTTTTCTTAAATGGATACAGTTGTTTTTATACTGTTGTTTTTGTTTTTGATGGTTTTTAAATTTTGTATACTTTTTAATGTTTACCATTTTTAACTGTTGTAAACCGCCCAGAGAGCTTCGGCTGTGGGGCGGTATATAAATGTAATAAATAAATAAAATAAAATAAAACAAAATAAATAAATGGGCATGGATTACATAGCCACCCTCCACTCAGGAGTTGTTGTGTTGTGTGAACCCAGCAAGCATCGGTTATGCAAAGGTTGGATATGCAACCTGGCAGCTGCATACCCTGTGCACAGCCTCATCATGGTTTAAATAGCTCACGGTGGGCTGTTCACTGGTAGGTGAAACTGTTGGTTAGTGCCCCAGCAAACCCCAGCAGCCGTGGCAGTGAAGATCTCAGTGGTTTAACATCCATTTGTATTGCCAAATCATTGATTTTTCATCTCTGGTCATGGAAGGAATCCAATCCTCGTTTTAGATAGATTATATCCTTCTGCACGGCTGCTCTCTTCTCTGCTCTCTTCTCGCTCTAGCAGAAAGATTGTGGGGGATTCAGGCCCAGCAGCAATGGCTAAAATCCTGCGGAAACTCAAAACGGGTTTCTGGGACCAAGCCAGACAGACGCTGCCACGCTGGGCCTGTGCTTCAGAGCTGTTTCTAGCCTTGGCTTTATTTTGCTATCTGTAACAGCAGAGCCTCTGTGCTTGGGTCTCCAGGAGGCCTTTCAGCTTGCTATTGAACTGATAAATTCACTGTATTACTTTACACAAATCAATACCCCAGCAGTTATCAGGGGTTGACGTGACCAAAATTGGTTTCAGCCAATTTGTGAGTGTAATAAATGTCCATTTATCAAATCAATTCATTCCGTGGGGCTCCTTGGCCGGGCCGGGCTCATGATACCAAACGGGTGATGCCCTTCGGGCGTGAACCAAAGGCTGACTTTGTCCTTGTGAGCGAGCCATCGCACTGGCATCCCAGAGGCCTGCCGGGTTTCTCCCACTGCTGTGGTGGCCCAGGTCACCACAGGCAGGCATGGCGCAGACGCTTAATGGGTCAAGCCAGAGACCCGGTGAGCACTCTGCTGCCCAACCCCCACCTCCTACACCCCAGAAACCTGTGTTCCGAACATTAAACCAAGCGCCATTATGCACACTGTTTGTCACTAGCAAAACGCCCACCAAAGAATGGGAAAGCAGGAAGGCAGAGCTATGGCCAAGGTCTCTGTGCGTCCGTATCCAGTCCTGACACTGTGGTTGGAGGCTTGCTCAGCGTGCAAATAGGGGGATACTTGGCTCAGCAATACTACAAACGAGAAGGATCTTGGAACGGTTGTAGATCGCAAGCTGGATATGAGCCAACAGTGTGATATTGCTGCAAGAGAGGCAAATGCTATTTTGGGCTGCATTAATAGAAGTATAGCTTCCAAATCGCATGAGGTACTGGTTCCCCTCTATTCGGCCCTGGTTAGCCCTCTTCTAGAGCATTGCGTCCAGTTCTGGGCTCCACAATTCACGAAGGACGCAGACAAGCTGGAGCACGTTCAGAGGAGGGCAACCAGGATGATCATAGGGCTTTGTCTGGAAACAAAGCCCTATGAAGAGAGGCTGAAAGAACTGGGCATGTTTAGCCTGGAGAAGAGAAGATTGAGGGGAGACATGAGAGCACTCTTCAAATACTTAAAAGGTTGTCACACAGAGGAGGGCCAGGATCTCTTCTCGATCCTCCCAGAGTGCAGGACACAGAATAACGGGCTCAAGTAAAAGGAAGCCGGATTCCAGCTGGACATCAGGAAAAACTTCCTGACTGTTAGAGCAGTACGACAATGGAACCAGTGACCTAGGGAGGTGGTGGGCTCTCCCACACTAGAGGCCTTCAAGAGGCAGCTGGACAACCCTCTGTCAGGGATGCTTTAGGGTAGATTCCTGCATTGGGCAGGGGCTTGGACTCGATGGCCTTGTAGGCCCCTTCCAACTCTGCTATTCTATGATTCTATGATTCTATGATCTGCTGTGGGGATTAACGCAGTGGCTACCGATGCCAAAAAGGGACTGATGGATCCCTAGAGCAGGGGAAGGCCACAATCATCATCTCCGACACAGATCCGGGATGACCCCACTCTCGAGTGAAAGACTGCAGGTTCCCCAAACACAATCACTTAACTTCCTGTTCCTCTCGTAATGGGAACTGTGGTCCAATCCATCTGCAATCCATCCAGCTTGGGGGAGGCTGCTCTGGCTATTCAGGTCCAGGCTTGGACATTGATGGGACTGGTTCAAATTAAGTGGCCATTTAAGTGAAAGAAGCTAGCACTGGTGGGGCTAGCCAGCTGTTTGGAAGACTTTCCAGAAAGGAAGCTGGACATTGCCGTAAGCACAGACTAGGCAGAAGGAGGCTTGTGTGTCCCAAGCTCCTGAGACTTCCTCTGAGTCTACCTGGGAAATAACACGACCAGCGTGACTGGCGGCAGCTTCACTCTGCTCTTGCCCTTTCCAAGTTGACTCTATTACGGCTGCCCCAAACTACCACACTGAGAAAGAGAAGTAGACTTTTCCACTCCAGATTAGACAGTGAGTAAAGAAGTATTTACCACCACCACCCCATTCCATGTGCACAAACGACCACCTTGGATTACTTCGAATCGTGGATCAGGGGATGCTGGGAGTTGTAGCGCAACACATCTGGAGGGCACTAGCTGGCAACCCAACTAAGGGTGGCTCGTTGGATTCCCCACCCCAATTTTGCCACTGGCATAGGATGGGGGCATACTGTGCGCACCACTTAGGCCTGGAACACAGGGGCACCGCGCCAGTCAGGAAGCATGCCATGTGTGCGCTCTGCTTGGCAGCCTGGCTGGAAAAACAGAAACCCATAGACTATCCAGGATGGGCTGAGGCAGACCCTCTGTTGGGGATGCTTGAAGGTGGATTCCTGCATTGAGCAAGGGGTGGGACTCCATGGCCTTGTAGGCCCCTTCCAACTCTGCTATTCTATGATTCTACTCAGCTGGACCACCATCTGTCGGGGATGCTTGAAGGTGGATTCCTGCATTGAGCAGGGGGTGGGACTCCATGGCCTTGTAGGCCCCTTCCAACTCTGCTATTCTATGATTCTACTCAGCTGGACAACCATCTGCCAGGGATGCTTTAGGGTGGATTCCTGCATTGAGCAGGGGGTGGGACTCGATGGCCTTGTAGGCCCCTTCCAGCTCTGCTCTTCTATGATTCTATGATTCTAACCGTAACGGGAGGTGTCACGAACACTGCTCCCCCCCCACAGTGTAACAAGATGGGAACAGAACAGCAGGGAGCAGCAAAAGCCCTGGCAGTGAGTCCCTTGCTTCCAGCATGATATCCCAAGGCAACAGCCGGGGAAGGAGCGCCTGGTCCCAGATAATTCAATAAAGGGAGCGTCCACGGAGGCAGCTGCTCCGACGGGCCCAACCACCACCACCACCACCTGTGTCAGAGAGAGGCCTGGCCATTAATCACAGCCCCCAAATTATCCCCCGCTGCTGCCCTCAGGCACAGCCTCCTCCCAACCAGGGCGTGTGCGTGAGGCGTTTGCAGCGGGGAGGCTCGTCCTCCCTGCCCAAGGCCCACGCTTGGGAGCTTCTCTCGGTGATCCTGGTTCACAGCAGAGCTAGGTTCCCCCTTTTCCCTAGCTTTCGCTTTTGCAGCATGCTTCCAGTCCTCTTGCTTGGAAGACGCTTAAAAGGACAAACGCAGTGCCAGAGCGAGGCCTGGAATTTGCTTCTTGTGCTCCCTATTCGCTGGTTTCATTTGTAGCTTTCCTGGCCAACAGCGGCCTGCCAGCGCCATTCTGCTTTGCCCTCTTCTATCTGCAGCCTGGGCAGAGTCCCTCAGCGCATGTGAGAGTCACAACTAGCCTTGATTACCAGAGATCATAGAATCATAGAATAGCAGAGTTGGAAGGGGCCTACAAGGCCATCGAGTCCAACCCCCTGCTCAATGCAGGAATCCACCCTAAAGCATCCCTGACAGATGGTTGTCCAGCTGCCTCTTGAAGGTCTCTAGGGTGGGAGAGCCCACCACCTCCCTAGGTCACTGGTTCCATTGTCGTGCTGCTCTAACAGTCAGGACATTTTTCCTGATGTCCAGCTGGAATCTGGCTTCCTTTAACTTGAGCCCGCTATTCCGTGTCCTGCACTCTGGGAGGATCGAGAAGAGATCCTGGCCCTCCTCTGGGTGACAACCTTTCAAGTATTTGAAGAGTGCTCTCATGTCTCCCCTCCATCTTCACTTCTCCAGGCTAAACAGGCCCAGTTCTTTCAGTCTCTCTTCATAGGGCTTTGTTTCCGGACCCCTGATCATCCTGGCTGCCCTCCTCTGAACACACGTTTGCACTCTGCCATCTCCTGCCGCCGCATGCTAATTTGACACCCAGAAATGACAGCATGATCTGTATCGTTTCTCCCTCCGGGCAGGTGGCCTTTGATTGGATCTCCGTACAGCGCCTAGGACGGCTCAGGCCCTGAACGCGTGAGAAATAGGATTATTATGAATTATGCAAATTTGTCAGATTTGCACATCAATGCTCATTTTTCCTAATTCTGTGCTCCTTCTAACCGTGGGGAAGTGCACATGTCTGCGAAGGATAGAGAAATCCCAGCCCCTGACCAAGCAAAGTCCCACTCAGTCCCTTTTGAGATTTCTGGCAGGTCATAAGCACGGCCCATTTGTTTCCAAGCTTTATTTTAGGAGAGGGAGAAACCTGCTCTAAATGAAAGCCAAGGTGGGGCCGAGATATAGAATCATAGAATAGCAGAGCTGGAAGGGGCCTCCAAGGCCATCGAGTCCAACCCCCTGCTCAGTGCAGGAATCCACCCTAAAGCATCCCTGACAGATGCTGGACAGGAGCCAGTATTTCTTCCAACGCCAGCAAAACATGATCCAAGCCCTTGCCACACGAGCGGCGGAGAGCCAGCAGGCCTCTTACACCTCAGCCCACTCTGTGGCGCACTTTGGTGCTCACAGAAGATGCTTCAATCTGGTCCTGTGGGTGGGCGGGTTTTTTTTTCCATTCTTCAAGCAGTCCCCCCTCCCAGCAGGAATGCTGGTCTGCATTTCCACCTAAGTTCCCTCCGCTGCTCAGAAGGGCAGAGTGGCGAACTGCTTGTGTGAACAGTCAAACGGGCATGGGAATTGGGGCTGAGGAATCGCCTGAACCGGCTCAGAAGAACGAGGGTCCTGCTTAGGCGCGTTCAGAGCTGATTTCTCTCTGTCTTCTGGGGACACCTCAGCCTGGCCCTTGGGCAGCCGTAACTCCCCACCCCACATCCCCTTCTATTGCTCTCAATGGCCTTGTAAATGCAACAGGGGGAAATTCCAGACAAAGAGCTTTAATATTCTTTATTTACTACACAATGCTCTCTGAAAAAGAGCGAAGAGATGCATTCTGAGAAGGTGTCCAATTGTTTTTGCCTCTTACTGCAGCCCTCGGCTTCAAAGATCTCTCCGTCTCAGAGTCTGACGACTCCTACAACAGGCTCCGGAACATACTTACTATACACTCGGAGTGGAGTGTCTCCCTATGGGTCCCAAACGGGGTGCAACCAGGCCCCAGGACAGGCCTGCACAGGCAACACTCACAGAGTCCACTTTGACGGCCGGGGGATAGCGGTGGTGGCAGGGGCTTGGCCTCAACGGCCCCTTCCAACTTTATTCATGACCCTGTCCTATACTCCAAGGCAGTGGTTCCCAAAGTGGGCGGTACTGCCCCCTTAGGGGCGGTGGGACTGCATAGGGGGGCGTTAAGAGGCAAGGGGGTGGCAGGTGGGCGCTCGAGGTGGTCTTTTCCGAGACGCGCCTCTCCAGAAGGTCTTAAAACCCAGGGACATTTTTATGGGAGAAGGTAGTTTGGTCCGAAGCCATGTATTAATACGTTTAAGAAGAGTCCTTTTAACAGTGAATTGAAATGTTTCAAAAGCACCAAAACGCTAATGAAGAGACATACCCTGCCTGGTGTGTCCCACCACGCCAGCTGCAAAACAGGTGTTTGCTGTCTTTTCCCTCCCTCCCTCGGCAAGCCTGTGGTGGGTGCTTTGGATTTTGAATCAATATTCAATTAATTGTTACTGTTTTGAATTTTATCGTTATTATCTTCCTCAGTGGGTTGTCAAAAACCGCTTTTCTGAATAATGATTTTTATAGTGTAGACTAGGGGGCACTGGGCATGTGTTTGTGGAACCAAGGGGGCGGTGACCTGAAAAAGTTTGGGAACCACTGCTCTAAGGAGCAATCCCAATGTAATGTCTTTCCTTCATGGAAGACGAAGGAGGAGAAACGTTGCACTGGAATGCAAAACCCACACCCAGGTGTATTGTTAAAGAAGTTTTGTGAGCAGAAGACACCAATCTCTTGCTTGTGAATGCTGCCTACAAAATCCTGGATTCTCACAGGACACATTCCTTTCCTGGATGCATTCCTTCCATAGTGGAAAAACATTATGCTGGAATCAGTTCTCAAAATGACCCAGCCACCTTCCACATGGTGGGAAACCAACAGAACCTTGCACACAGAAAACTAGCATGTCAAGGAGAAGCCTTCTCCTTGGCATCTGCACAATGTAGATATCATTGAAACACAGGACCTGTTCAGACAACACGTTAAGCCATGGTTAGGCCGCTAACTCTTTTTGCAGCAAATGGTTAGTGAGCACGTTTAAGTTGTGATTATGTAGCTGCCATGGTTAGGCATGGTTCACACAACACACTAAGTCATGCTTCACATGAAATTATACGCTGTAACATTTAGCTTACAATGCTTAACCACTGTGGTTTAGTGTGTAGTCTGAACAGGGTCACAGTGTATATACCTTTTCTCTCTCTCGCACTCTCTTCACGTCTCCCCAATCTCATCTTTATTTATTTATTTAATTTCATTTCTATACTCCCCAATAGCTGAAGCTCTCTGGGTGGTTCACAAAAATTAAAACCATGAAGAGCATAATAAAACAACCAACAATTTAAAAACTCAAATACAAAATACAATATAAAATCTGAAGGGTGGGATGCACTTTACATCAAAAGCAATCCCAAAGACAGATCTAGGGTTGCAGTATGTACACGCGTCTGACTATATAAACAATACAGGGCAGAAATCAACCCTGGGATGCTATGGTAAGAAAGGCGTGCGCCAACTCAAGTAGTATCACAAGGCACAGCCTTTTCCAAGGCAGCCTCTACATAACAGCAACACTGCTTTCTTCAGCATTGCTAAGACTTCTTTTGGGAAATGATCAGAGTCTGAGAAGGTTGTTGACAAACTATCATAGAATCATAGAATCGTAGAGTTGGAAGCCCAAAATAGCATTTGCTTTTTTTGCAGCCACATCACGCTGTTGGCTCATATTCAGCTTGTGATCTACAACAATTCCAAGATCCAAGATTCAACAAGAAACAATTTGGAGAAGAACTATAGGAAGTGGTCAGGCAGGGGACCCGTGTGAAGGAAGTGTGAAAAGGTTGCATAATGCTGAACACTGTACACCAAGAGTGGGCAATTTTGGTGGGGGGAGGCTCCAAGGACCAGGAGTCAGGAGATCCGGGTTCTAGTCCCCACTCAGCCATGGAAACCCACTGGGTGGCTTTGGGCAGTCACAGACTCTCAGCCTAACCTACCTCACAGGGTTATTGTTGTGAGGATAAAAATAGAGAGGAGGAGGAGGATTAGGTATGCCGCCTTCTGTTCCTTGGAGGAAAAAAGCGGGATAGAAATGCAATAAATAAATAAATCAACCCCTGCTGCTGGACAAACTGGTAAATTTTGAGGCAGCAGCATTAAAAGCAATTGATGGTTTGCCAACCAAATTTTGGTGGCAAAGCACAACGGTGTTCTAAAAAGGCGAATTTTAGCTTTAAACGAAGGCTCTAAAGCTGAATTTAGCCCTTTAGGCCACCACTGTGGTTTTGCGGCGGTGGTCGGGTGGTTGCCAGTGAGTTTCTAGGCCTAATTCGAAGTGCTCGCTTTGACCTATAAAGCCCTAAATCAGCCTTCCTCAACCTGGGGCGCTCCAGATGTGTTGGACTGCATCTCCCAGAATGCCCCAGCCAGCTGGCTGGGACATTCTGGGAGTTGTAGTCCAACACATCTGGAGCGCCCCAGGTTGAGGAAGGCTGCCCTAGATGGTTTGGAACCAGGCTCCTTGAAGGATCACTAGCAGCCACTTGAACCTTTGTTGTTTATTCGTTCAGTTGCTTCTGACTCTTCGTGACTTCATGGACCAGCCCACGCCAGAGCTTTCTGTCGGCCGTCGCCACCCCTAGCTCCTGCAAGGTCGAGTCTGTCCCCTCCAGAATATCACCCCTCCATCTTGCCCTTGGTCAGCCCCTCTTCCTTTTGCCTTCCGCTTTCCCTAGCATCAGCCTCTTCTCCAGGGTGTCCTGTCTTCTCATTATGTGGCCAAAGTACTTCAGTTTTGCCTTTAATACCATTCCCTCAAGTGAGCAGTCTGGCTTTATTTCCTGGAGTATGGACTGGTTGGATCTTCTTGCAGTCCACGGCACTCTCAGAATTTTCCTCCAACACCACAGTTCAAAAGCATCTCTCTTCCTTCGCTCAGCCTTCCTTATGGTCCAGCTCTCGCAGCCATAGGTTACTACGGGGAATACCATTGCTTTAACTATGCGGACCTTTGTTGTCAGTGTGCTGTCTCTGCTCTTAACTATTTTATCAAGATTTGTCATTGCTCTCCTCCCAAGAAGTCAACGTCTTCTGATTTCCTGGCTGCAGTCAGCGTCTGCAGTAATCTTTGCGCCCAGAAATACAAAGTCTGTCGCTGCCTCCACGTTTTCTCCCTCTATTTGCCAGTTATCAATCAAGCTGGTTGCCATAATCTTGGTTTTTTGGAGGTTTAACTGCAACCTGGCTTTTGCACTTCCTTCTTTCACCTTTGTCATAAGGCTCCTCAGCTCCTGCCCAGGGATTAAGATCTCCTTCAGAGGCTTGGACTCGTTGGGCCTTTTCAGTGGTGGCTCTGGAACTCTCTGCCCACTTACGCACGCATGGCATCAATTCTGAATATCTTTAAGGGAGCGGTAAAAACTCACTTTTTGGTCTTGCCTTTTCCTGACTTAAACTGATGTGAGCCAAAATCGTGTTTAGCTTCGCAGGAGGATTTAATTTTAATTGGCCAGTGTTTTTACTTTTTAATTAACTTGATGCTATTGTGCAATTGCTTGACTGATATGGATTCGTGAACTTTGAAATGATATATTTTAAATGTTTTACTAGGTGACCCAACTTGTGAAGGCTTGGCCCTTAAATGTGGAATAAAAACGATGTTATAATAGATGGACATGTCTGTCTGTCTGTCTCTCTTACACACACACACACACACACACCCCTTAGCTTCTCAGAAGGGTTTGTACAGCAGCAGGCTAACATTCTTACCAGCCCCAACAGTTGCTATAGCGTTCTCCTGGCCAATGATATGTTCTCGGAGTCTCTGTTCCAGCGGAAACCTTCGCCGTTCCTCTATTTCTCTCTTGTGCTGCTCTTCTTGGAACTGTGGAAAGGAAAAGAAATGCTGATCAATAGCAACATCCATCCTCTCAAAAAGCTATCCAAACGTCCACAACACAATTGCATCCATGAAGCAAGGCCCCTTCATCACCTGCTCTGAGGTTAGCCGGATTTTTATGTGTTTATTACGGTTATTTATATCCTGCGCCTTTCAGGACGTTAACCCTTCTGGTGACATATATTAACATAGAATCATAGAATAGCAGAGTTGGAAGGGGCCTACAAGGCCATCCAGTCCAACCCCCTGCTCAATGCAGGAATCCACCCTAAAGCATCCCTGGCAGATGGTTGTCCAGCTGCCTCTTGAAGGCCTCTAGTGTGGGAGAGCTCACAACCTCCCTAGGTAACTGATTCCATTGTCGTCCTGCTCTAACAGTCAGGAAGTTTTTCCTGACGTCCAGCTGGAATCTGGCTTCCTGTCACTTGAGCCCGTTATTCCGTGTCCTGCACTCTGGGAGGATCGAGAAGAGATCCTGGCCCTCCTCTGTGTGACAACTTTTGAAGTATGTGAAGAGTGCTATCATGTCTCCCCTCAATCTTCTCTTCTCCAGGCTAAACATGCCCAGTTTAGCCTGGAGCATGTTTAGCATATTATTTTTGCTAAACATGCTCCAGGCTTTTACTTTAACATATTATTTTAAAACATTTATATCCCACTGTTCTGTTCACAATTGCTTCTGATCCAAAGGAAAACAGAACCGCTAGCATTTTATGCTATATGGCAGAGATTCATTCAACGTACGTCACAAACAGACTTACAACAACACATGCCAGCTTCCGCTCTGAGCACTTGGATATTATAACAACAAATGGATATCACACAGCACACTTATTAATTAGTTTATTTGTTTATTCGATCATTCTTTTTCCTTTTCTTCCTTTTCTTCTTTCTTTCGTCTTGTTTCCCACATCCCCTAAAATTGTATTAACCACGTTTCCTGTAACAGCTGTTTAAACCCCAATTGTTAGGGGACTGTTCTATTTTCTGTTACATCTAAAATAAAATATTTTTAAAAAAAACTGTCGAGGCCTTGGAGTTTTTTCTCCTCTGGGATGTTCACTTGTCCCATTCCATCTTGGTTTCTGTTGCAGAATAAAAACTCTTCTGTTCTGGAGAGTCTGTGGGGGTTACTTTTACAACATTCCTGTTGGTTCATTTTTGGGGTCTGTCAATGCTATTCAGATTTAAACATTAACATTTTTAATTCAATGTTTCTTGTGTGTGTTTGTTACTCTTCTTTGTTAGCTGCTTGGACTGTTCAACCATGAGTTATTTTTTTCTGATATTGCCACTGACCATGTATCTTGGTACCATGCAGGTAAGTTTAAATTATCCACTCCACCCCACCCCCCTGCTGTGTAATTGTCTGGCGAGCGGCAATTAGCAAAAATGATAACAAACCTTTACATTTCAAACTTACATTAGATCCTTTGTACATTGATAGTAAAAGTAATTCTGGATCGTCTACCGTCATTTCTCTAGTAATAACCATTGACAGAAAAGGAAGACCCTGTCCTGGGTGCCCACCTGTACCCTTTCAGGCTGTGGGTTCTGCTGTGAATCAAAGCATGGACAGGTGAGCTTAGGTCAGGTTTCCCAGGGAAGCAAGATGGAAAGAGCCCCATGGAAAGCTAGGAGTAATGGCGTTGCTTCAACAAAGAGCGGAGCAAGACTGAGGTGTAAATAAGTGTGGCTGCATTTTGGCTGGTTGGCCTCACCTCCATACAGACTCCGGTTTCGTCTCTTAAAAGAGGCCTCGCCTGTTTTAGCAATCTCAGGCTGCAACAATGAGAGAGTGGCTGTGGCATGCTGGTTCCCTTATGGCCTGAGTCCTCATGAGTTTGGGGATGGTAACGTGACCTCCTCTGGATGCAAGGGACCGGCCCCTGAGGATTTTCTGGAGAAATGGATCCTGGGGAGGTAGAAACTTCACGACCGTCTTTCCGTAGCTGAGTCCCTTCCCGGAGCTGTTAATTCTGGAGACTTTTCTTCTGCGGACCAGGGGTTGGAATCCACTGAGGACAAGGATGCAGGGTCCATGACACCGTCTGCCCAATGTTCGGAAGGTAAGTGGCGGGAGAATCAGACCGACGCCAAGAAATGTCGGCCAGATCTGGCCCAGAAAATGGGAAATCAACTATATCAGATTGAAAAGAGGAAAGATTGGAATTTGATATCGGTGTCTAAACTGGAACCTGGCCTAGGCTAGGGGGTGGCCAATATCTCAGACCCTCTAAGCCACAATGGTGAAAAGTTCAAAGGACACAAGACGTGCGTGACCTTTGTGCACACGTTCTCTTCCCAAGGGATGCAGCGCGTAGGTGGAGCAGAAAGGCCGGGGAAGGTGCAGATTAATCCTCCCCCTGCTCCTGTCCTGGTCCACTGCTCTGTGATAAGGGAGAAGGCATTGGAGGGGGCAGGCAAATCGCCACCCCTTCCTAGGTGAGGCCTGCAGAGCCTGGGTAGAGAACAGAGTGGGGGGGGGTGGCATCCCCCAGCAGAAGCCTAATGCATGGCAAGGCGGTCGCGGGCAACCCAAAGGGGCTGATACTGACGGCACGCTTGCCTTTCCCTGGGCCTTAGGAGCCTCCTCACTTTTCTCCGTGGCTGGGGGCGGGGGATTGTATGTATTCCTTTTGGGATACGTCTGCTTCCTCTCCTCTTTGGTGGCCGGTGACTTTCTCCTCCTCACCTCGCTGTCCATCCTTCTTGGGGAGCTGATTTGATCTCTTTGCCTTCTGTGCTTCTTCCCTCTCTTGCACGCTGACCGTGCCTCTTCCCTGCCTTCTTCTCTCGCCTGGATGCCAGATGCTTCCCTGCGACCTAAGTCCCTACAGAGGACAGGGATTGCCTCCTCTGTCAGCATCTCCGGGGGGGGGGGGGGCAGATGCTGAGAGCTGCAAAAGGCTTGAGGTCCATTGAACCTTCAAAGAGCCACGTGTGGTGCTTGGGCCAGAGGCATCAGAGGCTTGATCTGGATGGCTGTGAAGTACAAAACGGTATTTGCAGTCCAGCCCAAATCAGGTGCCGTTCAAGGCATCATCAGTTTCTCCGACGGAATGCATGGGAAAAGGGGTGGGACAGGGCGTTTCTCCTCAATTTCTCTGTCACGTTCCAAGCTAGCATAATTTTAGCTTAATTTGTAAAGCAATCATCCTGAACATTGCAGCAGCCCCTATCAGAGTATCTGAAAACGCAAAGGAACAAAACAATTTCATGACCAGATAATACAATCTGCTGGAAACATTATACTGCTCCGCTTAAATGGCTGGGAAATTTCGGCATTTCAGTGCCGGAACAAGCGGGGAGGCCGTGGGATCGCTTCCCTTTGAGGTTTGCAAGAAAAAGCTTTGATAAGCAAGTAACTGGAGAATAATGTAACTCGCTTCAGGCAGGAGGTGAGACAGGTAAATCCATCCAACGATTCTAAGCTTCCCTAAGCCAGTTCTTGGTTACTTTCCTCTTGGAAACCAGTTCAGCGCATTGCTATCAAGCTGTTCTGACACATGACATTTGAACTAAGTGGAAAAGCTACTTTTCCTACAATGCCCACCTGAGTGAAGGGTGGCTCCCATATTCTATTACATGTTAATGACATTCATTTTCTCTAAACATGAACTTGCCCGGTTTTTAAAATCAGCGTCAGAAGTCCTGCTCTTTGTTGCATCCTTCTGTGATATCAGGCAGTGGGTACAAGTGACAGAGCCTTCTCAGTGAGGGCACCATGCCTGTAGAACTCCCTCCAAGGGAAAACTGAAGACCTCCTTCTTAGTAGAGATTCTCCAGGCTCTGGCTCTGCCCATCTGTAGGCAGATTACTGAAAGAAGAAAATGAAGATTCCACAAGCGGGGGAAGACCAATTCTTTGACCACAGTTAAACTACTACTAAAGCAACATTTATTTTGGATGAAAAGTGTGCTAGATACAGTACAAAACTTAGGAATTGTTTATTCTGCTTATTTTATTTGTTACATTTTCATACCACCCAATTCACAAAGTTCTCTGGGCAGTTCATAACAATTAGGACCATAAAATATGAAACAAAATACAGATGATAATATGCAATTTAAAAGCTTAAAAGTTTAAGACTACAGGATAAAAATAATCAAACAGAAGCTAGCAGCAAAATATTTAAAATACAGTACCAGACAAAAAACAAACTGAAAAACTAAAATGCCTGGGAGAATAAAAAGGTGCACGCTTGGCTTAATTTGGGCTAGGGCTCTTCACAACTTAGATCCACAAGTTGTTTTCAGTGCAAGGGGCTCAGACCTAGAACATGTGAAGTAAAGAAAAGTGTGCCTTTGAACAAGGGCAAAGTGCATTTCCTATTGAATAATTACAGCTAGCTTCCCCACTCTGGGGTGATCAAGAAACAGTCTTTCCATCGTGTTTTAAAACTTATTGCTGGCTGAAGAGGTAGCATTCCTTGGAATAGAAGAGGCTGAGGAGAACCAACCCTAGAGGGCTGTGGCTTTCAGAAGCACCTGGCTGGCCACCAACGGAAACAGAACGCCGGTCTAAGCGGATCTCTCCTTGGTCTGATACTACAAACGAGAAGGATCTTGGAATTGTTGTAGATCACAAGCTGCATATGAGCCAACAGTGTGATGTGGCTGCAAGAAAGGCAAATGCTATTTTGGGCTGCATTAATAGAAGTAGAGCTTCCAAATCACGTGAGGTACTGGTTCCTCTCTATTCGGCCCTGGTTAGGCCTCACCTAGAGTATTGCATCCAGTTCTGGGCTCCACAATTCAAGAAGGACGCAGACAAGCTGGAGCGTGTTCAGAAGAGGGCAACCAGGATGATCAGGGGTCTGGAGACAAAGCCCTATGAAGAGAGACTGAAGGAACTGGGCATGTTTAGCCTGGAGAAGAGAAGATGGAGGGGAGACATGATAGCACTTTTCAAATACTAAAAGGTTGTCACACAGAGGAGGGCCAGGATCTCTTCTCGATCCTCCCAGAGTGCAGGACACAGAATAACGGGCTCAAGTTAAAGGAAGCCAGATTCCGGCTGGACATCAGGAAAAACTTCCTGACTGTTAGAGCAGTACGACAATGGAACCAGTGACCTAGGGAGGTTGTGGGCTCTCCCACACTAGAGGCCTTCAAGAGGCAGCTGGACAGCCATCTGTCAGGGATGCTTCAGGGTGGATTCCTGCATTGAGCAGGGGGTTGGACTCGATGGCCTTGTAGGCCCCTTCCAACTCTGCTATTCTGTGATTCTATGATCCAGCATGGCAATTCTTCTTTCTCAGTGATGTTACCGACACCGGCCCTTGCCGTGAAAATGGCAGAAACGTGCCACGCTGCTCCAGCTTCAAAACTAGCAGCAAAATCCATCGGCTGTTTTACTAGTCTTTTCCTGTTACGGTAGTGACCTTGACAGAAGTTAAAAATAAATAAATAGCAACCTATCCCATTTCGGCTGCTGTTATCCGTCTGCTGTGTCACTGAGGCACCGCATCAGCCCTGATGTTTCAATATGGAGCAATAACTTCCTCGCTGATCCCCACGGAACCGCACTTGCGGGATTGACTCCAGAGCGCCAATGGTGTATCCCCTCCTCCCTCAGGCTCCGTATATATCACCGGGCTCAAACTACTCCAGCCCCATCAATACATCTATGTCTTTCTAAATATATAGACCAATTCTTTTTCCCCTCGCCCTTCTTTTTTTACATTTTGAAAAGAAAATAATACATAAAAGCAGCTCAGCCATGATATATATTATCAGATAATACTGACGGAGAGAGTATGAGCAGGCTACAGAAAAGCTCAAGAGCGGATCTGTTTCAGAGGGGAAATGAGCCTCTTGAAGTTCCAGAAATAGACAAATACTTAATTTTTAGGAATCAGTCTCTCCCTTTCGCTCTCTCAAAACACTAAAACTCAGAATTAGCCACTGAAACGAGCAGGCTTCTTTCAAAATGTGCAATCAAGCTACAGTACGCGTCACTATGTGATGTTGCAATACCAATCAGGGCACCCAACGTAAGCTGGAATCCTTACCTGGAAGTAAGCCCAAGTGAGACTTACTTCTGAGTACACCTGTACAGAACCAGGCTATTTATTCACATGTTTTATTTATTTATTTACAATATTTATATACTGCTCCCCATGCAAAATTTCGGAGCTGGTGTACAAGATTAAATAAAATAAAAACAGAATAAAACACTTTAAAATAGATTTTTAAAAGAAGAAGCAAAGTGAACCGTGGCTGGTCATTAAGGAAAGCCTTCCTGGAACGACGACTTTTTTAGGAGGCGCCGAAACGAATACAAAGTTGGCGCCTGCCTGACCTCCAAACGCAGGGCATTCCATAGGAGCGGGGCCACCACACTGAAGGCTCTTCCCATGGTGGACTCCAATTGGATGATGGGTCTAGGTGGAACCACCAGGAGCAGTTCCATAGGAGCAGGGCCACCACGCTGAAGGCTCTTCCCATGGTGGACTCCAATTGGATGATGGGTCTAGGTGGAACCACCAGGAGCAGTTCCATAGGAGCGGGGCCACCACGCTGAAGGCTCTTCCCATGGTGGACTCCAATCGGATGATGGGTCTAGGTGGAACCACCAGGAGCAGTTCCATAGGAGCGGGGCCACCACACTGAAGGCTCTTCCCATGGTGGACTCCAATTGGATGATGGGTCTAGGTGGAACCACCAGGAGCAGTTCCATAGGAGCGGGGCCACCACGCTGAAGGCTCTTCCCATGGTGGACTCCAATTGGATGATGGGTCTAGGTGGAACCACCAGGAGCAGTTCCATAGGAGCGGGGCCACCACGCTGAAGGCTCTTCCCATGGTGGACTCCAATCGGATGATGGGTCTAGGTGGAACCACCAGGAGCAGTTCCATAGGAGCAGGGCCACCACGCTGAAGGCTCTTCCCATGGTGGACTCCAATCGGATGATGGGTCTAGGTGGAACCACCAGGAGCAGTTCCATAGGAGCGGGGCCACCACACTGAAGGCTCTTCCCATGGTGGACTCCAATTGGATGATGGGTCTAGGTGGAACCACCAGGAGCAGTTCCATAGGAGTGGGGCCACCACACTGAAGGCTCTTCCCATGGTGGACTCCAATTGGATGATGGGTCTAGGTGGAACCACCAGGAGCAGTTCCATAGGAGTGGGGCCACCACACTGAAGGCTCTTCCCACGGTGGACTCCAATTGGATGATGGGTCTAGGTGGAACCACCAGGAGCAGTTCCATAGGAGCGGGGCCACCACGCTGAAGGCTCTTCCCATGGTGGACTCCAATTGGATGATGGGTCTAGGTGGAACCACCAGGAGCAGTTCCATAGGAGTGGGGCCACCACACTGAAGGCTCTTCCCACGGTGGACTCCAATTGGATGATGGGTCTAGGTGGAACCACCAGGAGCAGTTCCATAGGAGCGGGGCCACCACGCTGAAGGCTCTTCCCATGGTGGACTCCAATTGGATGATGGGTCTAGGTGGAACCACCAGGAGCAGTTCCATAGGAGCGGGGCCACCACGCTGAAGGCTCTTCCCATGGTGGACTCCAATTGGATGATGGGTCTAGGTGGAACCACCAGGAGCAGTTCCATAGGAGCGGGGCCACCACGCTGAAGGCTCTTCCCATGGTGGACTCCAATCGGATGATGGGTCTAGGTGGAACCACCAGGAGCAGTTCCATAGGAGCGGGGCCACCACACTGAAGGCTCTTCCCATGGTGGACTCCAATTGGATGATGGGTCTAGGTGGAACCACCAGGAGCAGTTCCATAGGAGCGGGTCCACCACACTGAAGGCTCTTCCCATGGTGGACTCCAATTGGATGATGGGTCTAGGTGGAACCACCAGGAGCAGTTCCATAGGAGCGGGGCCACCACGCTGAAGGCTCTTCCCATGGTGGACTCCAATCGGATGATGGGTCTAGGTGGAACCACCAGGAGCAGTTCCATAGGAGCGGGGCCACCACGCTGAAGGCTCTTCCCATGGTGGACTCCAATTGGATGATGGGTCTAGGTGGAACCACCAGGAGCAGTTCCATAGGAGCGGGGCCACCACGCTGAAGGCTCTTCCCATGGTGGACTCCAATTGGATGATGGGTCTAGGTGGAACCACCAGGAGCAGTTCCATAGGAGCGGGGCCACCACGCTGAAGGCTCTTCCCATGGTGGACTCCAATCGGATGATGGGTCTAGGTGGAACCACCAGGAGCAGTTCCATAGGAGCGGGGCCACCACACTGAAGGCTCTTCCCATGGTGGACTCCAATTGGATGATGGGTCTAGGTGGAACCACCAGGAGCAGTTCCATAGGAGCGGGTCCACCACACTGAAGGCTCTTCCCATGGTGGACTCCAATTGGATGATGGGTCTAGGTGGAACCACCAGGAGCAGTTCCATAGGAGCGGGGCCACCACGCTGAAGGCTCTTCCCATGGTGGACTCCAATCGGATGATGGGTCTAGGTGGAACCACCAGGAGCAGTTCCATAGGAGCGGGGCCACCACGCTGAAGGCTCTTCCCATGGTGGACTCCAATTGGATGATGGGTCTAGGTGGAACCACCAGGAGCAGGCCCTCGGATGACCTCAGTAACCGGGCAGGTCTCTTTTCTGTTCAAGGTGCAGAAAGCACCGCATGGTAAACAATTAAAAATATATATCTAAAAACAATTACTAAAACCACATTAAAAGAAACAAAACCCTAAATCAAAGGACCTTAAACCTCCCTCCCTCTCAGCTCCACTGCAGAACAACCCAAAGTTTACAAAAGAGCAGCCAAACGTGTGTCCCTTCCGAAGACTATAAGGGCTGACAAAACAAGAACGTCTCGCCAAACGGCCGACATGAATTCAGCAACGCAGCTTGACAGGCTGCCCAGGGGGGAGAGTTCCCTAATTTGGGTGCTGCAAACAAAGCCGCTACATTTGGGCAACTCACGAAGAGAACCTCCTGTGGGCAGCAGACCCCCAGAGAAAACCTCAACGCACGGAAGCGACTGATGTGGTCCATGACCATGCAAAGGTTTAAGGCCGTCTCTGGCACCTTGGAGCCCAGAAACAGGCTGGCAGCTCGGAGCCAAAATAGGTGTTCTACACTACTGAAGCTGCTAAGCGGTCTATAAAGGCAGCTCCATGTGGAAAGCATAACAGTACGAAAGACAAGGGATAAGGAATGAATGAAAGCTAGTGGGCCCCGTTCCCTGTTCTCCAGAAAAAGAGGTGAAGTCAACAAGTCTGATTAGAAAACGCCCTCCTCACCACTCCTGCCACCTGAACCTCCGAGGAGCAGGGCTGGATCTCGGAGTACACCCAGAGTGTGGACCTGATGCTTCAGGGAGAGTATTGGTTTATTTTTTATTTAAGCATTTCCAGACAGCCCAATTGCTGAAGTTGTCAAGGACAGGCGTTCTCCCCTCCCCTGGGTCAACTACTCCATTCTGTTTGGGTTCAGTTTCGGATTGCTTTGCCCTCCTCCAACCCAAGGAAGTTTCCCAGCAGGCATTCACGGATGCCACCGCTTGCATTCAGGCTGAGCTGGGTGTTTTCAGCCAGTCGATGGCACCTAATCCCAAAGGGGCCCAACTCTCTCTCCCAGCAGTTTCATAGAAACACGAAACAGTGCGGCAACGAGAGGGATCTTCGAGCAGCTCTGCAGGGCACATCCCACGGGACTGAGCAGACGTCGCCCATAACAATTCTCACAGCACCCCCTGATCAGTAAAAGAATCTGTAAAGCAATAACCACAAACTTTGCACGAACACTGTCCACTTTATCATAGAATCATAGATCATAGAATAGTAGAGTTGGAAGGAGCCTATAAGACCATCGAGTCCAACCCCCTGCTCAATGCAGGAATCCACCCTAAAGCATCCCTGACAGATGCTTGTCCAGCTGCCTCTTGAAGGCCTCTAGTGTGGGAGAGCCCACAACCTCCCTAGGTAACTGATTCCATTGTCGTACTGCTCCAACAGTCAGGAAGTTTTTCCTGATGTCCAGCCGGAATCTGGCTTCCTGTAACTTGAGCCCATTATTACGTGTCCTGCACTCTGGGATGATTGAGAAGAGATCAGACCTCATGCATCTGAGGAAGTGGGCATGAAAGCTCAGGCCGGAATAAATGCGCTGGAATTTACGGTGCCGCAAGACTCTTTGTCATTTTTGCTGCAACCTCCTAAGCACAGCTATATCCCTCTAGAAAACACTGCACAGCAGATCCCAGCATCCCAAAACAACTTGATGATCGGTTGCACCAAAAACTCCCGATAGGTCCACCACAATCAGCAGCATCACACATACATGTTATTTACCAGGTGAAAACAGTCAGCCAGTGCCACAAAACAGCGCCACAGTCCTGAAGGGCACTTGAAAATCAGCAGCATCCAGAAACACCTCAAAATGACCTGGCACTCAACGAACTTACTCATAAACAGTAATTTAGAAATTGATGGGATCCTTGGAGGTAAGGGAGGACGAGCCCTTTCCTTAAGTACAACGGTCGCCATTTCTGCTTTACAGAAGGCATTAATGACCCAGAGAGGGGCCATAGCTCAACGGTGCAGGCCGCACCTGGCATGCACAAGGTCTCAGGTTTAATCCCTAGCACCTCCAGGTAGGGCTGGAAAATTCCAGGTCTCAAATCCTGGAGAGCTACTGCCCATCAGGGTAGCTAGTACCGAACTAGAGGGACCGGGGGACTGACTCAGCATGGTTCCGTGATCCAAGTCTACTGGAGTGCCAGGGGGGCCTCACCTTGAGACGGCCACAGCAAGCTCCTCCTTAGCCCAGGTAATTGTGTTCCCTGTGTTTTATTACTCATCACTGAGCCTGGCAACCCTCCCAGGCTCAGCGCCATTTACGGGAAGATTTGCACAGAGAAGGGGAAGCACGTTCATCGCCTTTCTGCAAAGAAGCTGGGGTTGCAGAGGCCACACTCTCCTTCAACTGCCTTGAGGGGAAAGGAATTTTTTAAAAGGAAAAAGTCCCTTAAACTGTGCAGCTAGCATTAAAGGAGAGAGACTGCTCCTTAGACAAACACCAGGTGTTCATGTAAGATCATCGTAAGCAAAGGGACGAATGGATCACTCCCACAATGTCCTAATGCAAATAGATCTTGATCTATCCAGGCTTTTCATGAAAAGCATCAAGTAAGGGAACCTTTCATGTATTCTCCTGGGGACCTTGCTCCACCGCTCTTGACGTGGTCCTCGGTCCATCTCCCTGTGATTTAAACCCGCTGCTCCTTTTCCAGTCGTTTGCGAACAGGGCGAAGCACTGGCTCTAGCTGCCTTGGCGTGGATGCCCCTTAGACCCATAGACCCATAAACCCCTTAGACCCACAGCCCTCTCTTCAAGCAAAACTACTCTGGTACAGAACAGATAAAAGGGACCCTCGGGATGAGGTTCACGTCAAGACAGTCTTCAAATTCACAATGCACCAGGTGCATTAAGCCGGCTGGGGGATTCTGGGAGTTGTAGTCCAACATATCTGGAGAGCACGAGATGGAGAAGTTTGTGCCACAATAAACCTGTTAGTCTTTAAGATGTGCATAGAGGACTCTAGGTTATTTTTTTTTTCTGCAATAGATTAGTATGCTATTCCTCTGGAAGTGAAAATTCATGAGCACATCTAGAATTCCAACGAGCTTGCAGTCTGTGAACAGAGGCGGCAACTAGCGGCCAGTTGTCTGGGTGAAAATATGGGCACTCGGTCATCTCATACTTGAGCCGCTAAGGAGGGGGCACAGGTCAGTGTTAAGAGGCCTTGCTAGGCATGCAGAAGGCCCCGAGTTCAAATCCTTGGAGCCTCCAGGTAGGCCTAGGAAGGAATCCTACCTGAAACCCTGGAGAGCCAGGGCTGCCAGTCAGTGTTGGCCATACTGGGCTAGAAGGTCCAAGGACCTGCCTCAGGACAAGGCAGCTCCCCGTGTTCCTAAGCTACTGTTACCATGCAAGTCCTCAGAGCTATCACAGGCCAAAGGGTAATATGGTACTGAGAAGGCCTGTCGCTGGCCACGAGCTACAGAAAGGTCCTGTGGTCTCCTGGCTACAATCTGAAAGTGCCTCTTTCAGGCTTAAGGAAGCAGGCCAGTCCCATTCTCACAGCGAGGACAAGGTCTCTAGAAACAGGATCATCCAGAATACTTAAAAGGTTGTCACACAGAGGAGGGCCAGGATCTCTTCTCGATCCTCCCAGAGTGCAGGACACGGAATAAGGGGCTCAAGTGACAGGAAGCCAGATTCCAGCTGGACATCAGGAAAAACTTCCTGTAAGAGCAGTATGACAATGGAGCCAGTGACCTAGGGAGGTGGTGGGCTCTCCCACAGTAGAGGCCTTCAAGAGGCAGCTGGACAAGCATCTGTCAGGGATGCTTTAGGGTGGATTCCTGAATTGAGCAGGGGGTTGGACTCGATGGCCTTCCAACTCTGCTATTCTATGCTTCTATGAATGTTATGTGGGGAACTTACTTTTGGGCATCGTGAGCTCAAGTAAATGAGCCTTACCGCATCCATACTGCGAAACAGCAAGGGGAAGGCTAAATGCAAGCTTGCTCCATTCCCCTCTTGGCCAGGAAGGATTCCATTTCCTAAAGGAGGAAAGGGATGCAGCTCTTTTCTGAGCGGAGCTCTTTTCTGAGCGGAGTGTTCCCTTTGCCTCCTCCTAGGGCAGCCTTCCTCAACCTGGGGCGCTCCAGATGTGTTGGACTACAACTCCCAGAATGCCCCAGCCAGCTCTGCTGGCTGGGGCATTCTGGGAGATGCAGTCCAACACATCTGGAGCGCCCCAGGTTGAGGAAGGCTATCCTAGGGTAACTGCAAAAAGCCTCAAGGCAAAGACAGAGATGGGAATGAGCTCAGGTTTTTATCGAAGATCTTCCAGCAGCTTCTGAACTATGATCTTCAGCTGTTCGGGCACAAACTCAGGATGGACTAGAAGCCCACCCCCAAGTCCTTGATGGCCATTCATCTCCAGGGGAAACTGCCTACTAGCACACTCCTTATACTAGTGGGAGGCCACTAGTGGGCTGTGGACGATGTCCAGCACCAAGACAGCAACTCAGTGGCCCGGCCCACGCCCTCCTAGCCCAGGCAACAGGCAGGCCAGAGGCTTCCTCCTGGCTACAAGGAGAGACGAGGTGGGGGAAGGCGATACGCCTCACGGCTCCTCCGTGCCCAGGAGCGAGTCGTTTCGATCGTGAACGTGGCTGTTCATGTGAGCGAGCCCCACCCGGCGCAAGCGAACAGGAGACCCTTCCTAAAACAAATTGAATTCATATATAGGAACCTTCCCGGTTGCACTGTCACCAGCATATGTAAATAAAACCGATGGGATGGTGTCTGTCCCGTTAATAGCGCCACCAATTCATTCTCCAGCAGTGATTAAAATGGGCAATAAATCCTCAAAGACTCTCGCGGCAATCTGGGGAGCGGGGCTGGCAAGCCGTCCACCGCCACCGCCCTTGTCCCCCTCAGCAGCGAATTCATCACCGAGCGGCCCTGAAGAGCGGTAAGTTTTATGCACACGCAGGGCGCCGTTTCCTTCAGCAACACCCCTCCGTGCACAAATCCGTGCTTCTCTCCTCTCCCCATCATCCAAAGGGTCTGCGCAGGGAAGCCGCGGTGGCTTTGCTAACCATTTGTAAGAGAAAGGGTAGCTCTGCTTGGTGAGGGAAGACCCCAGAGACCCGTTAAACTCACCCAGACATTCGCTCTCCCTTCTCCTCATAGAGATTTAAGAGTGCAACTCCTGACACTCCCTTTATAAAAATTTGAAACGGCTCATTCCGAACAGTATCTATCGCTTGGTGGCCGTGGGCTGCCCCACGTTCAGCGGATCTCCCACAGGTGAGCCCCTCTTCTCCATAAAGGGGAGAGTCCTGAACCTTGCCACCTCACGACAGGAGCGCCCACAGACCGGGAGGCCACGCAGGTGGTGATGCGTCAGAGGATGTCCACGCATGGATGCTTTCCAGATGGCTTCGAAAGGTGGCAGAGTTTTGCAGGAAAAGATACACCCAGCAGGAAAGCCTCTGCTGGAGCAGAACAGGAGAAGGGGGACTGAGGAGAAGCCGTTGCTTAGGAGTCCAACTTCCAGAGGGCTGCAGAAGAGCAGGGCCTTCTACAATCTGCACCCTCCCTTTCTGAGATCCCCAAGATCTACAGAGTCTGCCACAGATGCCAGGGGTGGGCAACACGCAGCCTGCCACACACACACACCCCGCGGTGCTCCATATATGATAGAATAGCAGAGTTGGAAGGGGCCTACAAGGCCATCCAGTCCAACCCCCTGCTCAATGCAGGAATCCACCTTTGAGCATCCCTGACAGACGGCTGTCCAGGTGTCTCTTGAAGGCCTCTAGTGAGGGAGAACCGACCACCTCCCGAGGTCATGGGTTCCATATAGCCCCCCCAACCCTGCAGTTGCCCACCCATGCTTTATGCTACGATACGAAGGCCCTCCTCATTCTGCTCTTCACCCACAGAGCTCACCATTACACCCACTGGCCAATAATAAGAGTGCTGGTATAAAGTCCCACCCCTGCTCACAGCAGACTGGGCTGCTCAGGAGCTGCCACCCAGCACGCCTCTTCCTGCATTGAGTGGGGGGTTGGACTCTATGGCCTTAGAGGCCCCTTCCAACTCTACTATTCTATGATTCATGGTCTCACTCAGCCTTCCTCAACCTGGGGCGCTCCAGATGTGTTGGACTGCATCTCCCAGAATGCCCCAGCCAGCAGCTGGCTGGGGCATTCTGGGAGTTGTAGTCCAACACATCTGGAGTGCCCCAGGTTGAGGAAGGCTGGTCTCACTATTGGTAGCCTACTGCCACAGTAGTGGGTAACCCTTTCGTGTCCACAGCAGGAGGGTGGACCCAACCATTTTGACCCACGGATGCATCCAAAGTGCATGAATGGGGCCCAGTATGTTATTTGAAGAGCCCTTCTAACGCCCTTAAATCTGGCTGGTTTCAAAAAACGCAGCTGCGTTTCTATTTCAGCAGAAATCGAGCTGGACAACAGACAGCCTTGTCCGCTGCCCCGCCTCTCCACGCCGCAACACCCAAAGGGCAGCGGAAAGCCATTCGGGCTCACAGTTAGGGGCGACCGGAAAGGGTTTTGGGTGGAGTTTATTTATGTAGGGTGACCGTATGAAAAGGAGGACAAGGCTCCTGTATTTTTAACAGTTGAATAGAAAAGTGAATTTCAGCAGGTGTCCTTTGTATGCCTGCAGCACCTGGTGAAATCCCCTCTTCATCACCACAGTTAAAGCTGCAGGAGCCCTGCCCTCTTTTGTATCTGGTCACTCTAGGCAGGGCTCCTGCAGCTTTAACTGTAGTGATAAAGAGGGAATTTCACCAAGTGCTGAATACATACAAATGACACCTGCTGAAATTCCCTTTTCTATGCAACTGTTAAAGATACAGGAGCCCGGTCCTCCTTTTCATAGGGTCACCCTAATTTATGCAGCAAATAATGCTGAAAACCCTTTTCCAAAGCTGATTGGATGAACTGCAGCACACTTGGAGGCTTTGCAAGATCCTCTCTGAGGACAAGAGCTTAGGCTGCTCTTCTCCCATCACCAGAGTCCAGTTCTAGGGCTAGAGAGAGAGAGAGAGAGAGAAAGAGAGAGAGACTCAGAAAAGCTGGATCTTTGAACCCTTACCTTTGTCGCAGACGTTTTCAGGAGTTTCATGACTTCTCCCTCCCGGGCGTAATCCATGGGCGTGTGCCCCATTTCATTTCTCTGCAGGGGGTTGGCACCTGAAAAGGAAGGAACGGAACTCAACGCATGGGACAGAATCAGATGCCGGGCAGGGTACAGCCCCTAAGCCATCCGGGGTCCTCTTTAACCTTTGCTCCGCACGGGGCTTGGATCGGAAAGGGACAATGGGCCACCGGCGGATGTCAAAGGACGCGACGAAAGGGAGAGGTCACCAGCAACAATAGGCTCTGGCCAGGAAAAGCTGCTGGAAGGACAGGAACCATGTGGACGTGGGGGGGTGGTAGCAAGAGATGCCGCGCGGCATCGGAAAAGCCACCCCTCCACGGGCTGACAGCTCTCCTGCCGCCTGAGGGTGGCTTCCGTGGGGCACTGAATACACAACACAATGTCAAATGAAAACAGGGGAAAGGGTCTGCGTGCGCGTGCGGGTGGGAAAGGGATCTTGCCCCACAGCAACTCCCTTAGAATCATAGAATCATAGAATAGCAGAGTTGGAAGAGGCCTACAAGGCCATCGAGTCCAACCCCCTGCTCAATGCAGGAATCCACCCTGAACCATCCCTGACAGGTGGATGTCCAGCTGCCTCTTGAATGACTCTAGTGTGGGAGAGCCCACAACCTCCCTAGGTAACTGGTTCCATGGTCATACTGCTCTAACAGTCAGCAATCTTTTCCTGATGTCCAGCTGGAATCTGGCTTCCTTTAACTTGAGCCCGTTATTCTGTGTCCTGCACTCTGGGAAGATTGAGAAGAGATCCTGGCCCTCCTCTGTGGGACAACCTTTCAAGTATTTGAAGAGTGCTTTATTTATTTATTTATTTATTTATTACATTTTTATACCGCCCAATAGCCGAAGCTCTCTGGGCGGTTCACAAAAATTAAAACCATGATAAAACAACCAACAGGTTAAAAGCACAAATACAAAATACAGTATAAAAAGCACAACCAGGATAAAACCACGCAGCAAAATTGATATAAGAATAAAATACAGAGTTAAAACAGTAAAATTTAAATTTAAGTTAAAATTAAGTGTTAAAATACTGAGTGAATAAAAAGGTCTTCAGCTGGCGATGAAAGGAGTACAGTGTAGGTGCCAGGCGGACCTCTCTGGGGAGCTCATTCCACAACCGGGGTGCCACAGTGGAGAAAGCCCTCCTCCTAGTAGCCACCTGCCTCACTTCCTTTGGCAGGGGCTCACGGAGAAGGGCCCCTGTAGATGATCTTAAGGTCCGGGTGGGTACATATGGGAGGAGGCGTTCCTTCGAATAACCTGGCCCCAAACCATTTAGGGCTTTAAATGTCAATACCAGCACTTTGAATCGGGCCCGGACCTGGACTGGCAGCCAATGAAGTTGTAAAAGGACTGGCGTAATGTGATCTCGCCAGCCAGTCCCTGTTAGTAAACGGGCTGCCCTGTTTTGTACCAGCTGAAGCTTCCGGACCGTTTTCAAAGGCAGCCCCACGTATAACGCATTGCAGTAATCCAAACGAGAAGTTATCAGAGCATGGATCACTGTAGCTACGCTATCTCTATCCAGATAAGGGTGCAGTTGGTATATCAGCCTAAGCTGATAAAAGGTGCTCTTTGCCACTGAGTTCACCTGTGCCTCAAGTGACAGTTCTGGATCCAAGAGCACCCCCAAACTACGGACCCGATCCTTTAGGGAGAGTGCTCTCATGTCTCCCCTCAATCTTCTCTTCTCCAGGCTAAACATGCCCAGTTCTTCCAGTCTCTACTGCTTCCTCTGAAATCTCTTCCTCGTTCCCTCCGTCTGGCAAACGCTAGCCGCCTTAACTCGGGGCCTCCACACCCTCACGGTCTTTCTCATCCCCGTGCTTTCTCTTGTGGCTCCTCATATGCGCATCACCTTTTCTTTAAAACAAACCTCTTTCGTCCCAAGGGCTTAATTTCATTTCAGAGAAGCTTTCAGGGGTCGTGTAGTAGGAAGCTTGTCTACTCAGAAGTAATCAAGAAAATAATCCCTCAGCAGCACTTTTAAAAAGCATCCCAAACACCAAGCCTCCACATGTCAACTCAGAAGTAAACACGAACATCATGTCTACTCACAAGTAAGCAGGGCGATCTTCTGCCTGACTGCTCAGAAGTAAGTAGGCAAGCCGCGCCGGACAAGGCTCAAGAAGGAAGCATAACTGAACCACTTGGCAACTTCCTTCTCTGGCCCCAATCCCCTCTTCCTAGTGGGGTAAAGTTCTTACTTGCCATCAGCAGCTGATCGGAGAGAAGTGCTTTCCCCTGCTAAGCATTGAGAAATGCAGCCCTTCTCAGTGCTAAGCAGGGGAAAGCATTTATCTCTGCTCAGCTGCTGATCAGAGAGAAGAGCTTTCCGTTCTGTGGCAGAGGGGTCAGAGGCCGGGGTAGAAGCTGTCGGGCCACATAGGGACCCCCGTAAGTCTGAGGCTTGCAGGCTAGAACCTCCCCAACCCTGCTTCAAATATTCAGTGGGTCTCCTCTTTGTTTTACTTTTAAGAAATTATTAAAAGCTCATATATGCTCTGTTGTATTTCCTTCGGATGTACTATTCGGCTTTCTCCCCCTTTCCTATTCTAAGGTTAACAACTATACTGGTGAACCCTTCCTTTCTTGTGCCATCTCCCAGCTTGTCCAAAGTTTCCCATTTCTGCCCATGCCCCCTTGTTTTTTGTTTCTTTTTTTTTGGGGGGGGGGAGTTGTGAGCCTGTGGGCAGGGACTTGAGTTTGCATATTTCCACTCAATACCTTGGCTACATTAGGTACCTTATAAATGATGACGACGATGGTGTAGAAGGAGACATAGCTTGGAAAACAGCAACAGGTGTGCCACAGAATATCTGCAATTGGCTGTAACGTACATTCACATTTCACATCAGCAGTAAAGGAGGCGGTAAAGGACCCCCGTTTATGCTGCCTCCACACACAGCTGTGTCAGTGAGGGCCAAACTACTCTTGCCTCTCCTTGATACACCCAGGAGTGCAAGAAGGAGAAGTAGCCGCTTGCCTTCCTTTCACTGAGCACTGGGTGATAATAGAAAGGCTCCCTTACTCCCTATTTCTACTCAGGAGGGCTGGATTTGTCACACACTGCTCAAGAAACATCCATGAGAGACCACGCAGTCCATGCATACCACTCAACATAGAACCATAGAATAGTAGAGTTGGAAGGGGCCTACAAGACCATCGAGTCCAACTCCCTGCTCAATGCAGGAATCCACCCTAAATCACCCCTGACAGATGGTTGTCCAGCTGCCTCTTGAAGGCCTCTAGGGTGGGAGAGCCCACCACAATCCTAGGTCACTGGTTCTATTGTTGTACTGCTCTAACACTCAGGAAGTTTTTCCTGATGTCCAGCTGGAATCTGGCTTCCTGTAACTTGAGCTCGTTATTCCGTGTCCTGCATTCTGGGAGGATCGAGAAGAGATCCTGGCCCTCCTCTGTGTGACAACCTTTCCTGTGGCTTATTTAAAACAGCACGTTACCGGTTCATGCTTGCAAGGTGGCAGCAGCCGGGGGATGGGACGGGACACATAACTCTCTCTTAGAGACAGCCTCTACTATGATACCAGGGGAGGGAGAAGAGTTAACTGGGTCGCATGCAGAAAGCCCCAGGTTCAATCTCTGGCATTTCCAGTCAGTTAACCAAACGGAAGGCTGGCAAAAGGTGCGAGTCAGAAGAAAGTACAGTGGGCCCAATGGAGCAAGGCCTGACTCCTGTGTAACCCATCTCTAGGTGTTCACAATCCCACAGGTTTTAGGGATTAGCAACAGGAGGCACGGGGAATAGATTTACTTCCATCGAAGGTTTATGGCGATGGCCGTGCAAATTTTAAACCCCCGAACATCCAGCACACCACTCTCCTTGTCGCCTGAGTGTGAAGCCCACTGGATTGTCAACGCTGGTGCGTCCGCTATCATGAGCCCAAGAGAGCCAGGAAAGAGCAAGTGAGCGAGAGACAGACAGAAATTAGCTCTTTCCAGGATCCAGCATAAAGAGATCTATATTTGCTTACAGAATGAAAAATGTGCTCCATAAACATCCGACACAGAGTAATGTCTGTTGTGAGGCCCTTGTCGCATCCAATATAGAATATGATCGGAACAGGTGAGATTATATACTGCCTGCCCTGGCCACTCAATATCTTTTAAAGAGACAGTGACCCACACGTAACACAATTCTCTCCCCGGCTCTTTTGTTATGCATCCGTTTGCGCTGTTTCAAAGGAGGAGGAGGAAGAGGAAGAGGAGGAGGAGGAGAAAGTTTTCTCTGCCCCTGCAGGAGGGCATCCTCGGGGCCAACTCTGCCTTCATCTTGGAAGACCTAAATTTCCTGCCGCGGATCTATTAATAACGGCTAACCAATATTGGTCTAATCCCCCTGTTAATGGCTTTGACGACTTGACTAATTGCTGCAATAATTGATACAACCTGACTCGTGCAACCGGTCGATCTTCACCTCCGGTACCGACGACAATAAAATATTATACTTTAATAAATAACTTGGTGTCAGGGCTGCTCGCGAGCCCATTGCAGGGGTGGCCGTTTCCCTGTCCTAAGAGCCCTGGCCTGACCTCGGCGCAGGGGGCAGCTGGCCCCAAGGAGCCCAGCCCTCCGGAAGGCAGCCACGGGCTTTGGGCTAGCGATTGCGAGCCTGCTGGGAGGGTCCCAACCTTTAGGAGTCGTGATGGGAGGCAATTTGTCACCTCCCACTAGCTGTCTCTAGCACAGAATCAACACCTGGGCAACGCCCGGGGCTGCGCGAGGCGTCCCCCCCCCCCGCACAGCTCCCAACTTTGCTCATATTAGCAGGCCCCGACTTATAATACTTGATAAATAGCAGACTGGCTCACTCCTAGCACTGCGGCAGCAACGCCGAGCCGGAGCAGCTGCATAAGGTCACTCATTGGGGAAATATGTTTCTGTCGGAGGTATTGAAAAAAGTTTAGCAGAGTGACAGGTCTCAATTTTTCAAATTTTATTAACTCTATCCTCTTAATCATTTGTCTTGAATTCCTTCAGATTCCAGATAACTGTCAATACGGAGGCAGAGGGAAGGGATTATGGATGGATGTGACTTTGCCGGATGGCTTTGGTTTGGTTAATAACTCTGGGGCAAGGAGGGCGGGGGGCGGGGGGAGATCGGGACCACGT
The DNA here is from genome assembly GCF_023053635.1 of Elgaria multicarinata webbii. NCBI lineage: Eukaryota > Metazoa > Chordata > Lepidosauria > Squamata > Anguidae > Elgaria > Elgaria multicarinata. The sequence goes on from NC_086175.1 coordinate 138,449,245, forward strand.
GCAAAAGAGAGAGGGACTGGTCCGGGATGACTCTGCTGGGACGCTACTTTGTGTGTGTGTGTGTGTGTGTGTGTGTGTGTGTGTGTGTGTGTGTGTAACCCCTATACAAAATTGGGGCTGGCGGTGGCTGCGTGCCAGTCTGTGTTATGAAGTAAGCTACAAGCCTACAATCAAGGTCCATTCAGTCCAGCATCTTAACCCTCAGCAAAGGGCTGGCTGGATGCCTCCAGGAAGAGCCTTCAGCGTGGTGGCCCCGCTCCTGTGGAACGCCCTGCCTCTGGAGGTCAGGCAGGCGCCAACTTTGTATTCCTTTCGGCGCCTCCTGGAAACGTCATTATTCCAGGAAGCCTTTCCTTAATGACCAGCCACGGTTCACTGCACATTTTGCTTCTTTTAAAAATCTATTTTAAAGTTTTGTTTTTGTTTTTTTATCTTGTACACCGCTCCGAAATTTTGCGGTAGGGAGTGGTATATAAATATTGTAAATAAATAAATAAATAAATAAATAAGAACAGCCACGGGCCATGATGGCAGCAGGCCCCAGGCCTCCAAGCCATCAATTCCCCAGCCCGGTTCCATCCAGATGTCTTGCACTATAGCTCCCAGTGTCCCCCAGCTAGCAGAGTGGACACTGGGAATTGTAGTCTGACACATTTGGAGGGCACCAATCTGGAGAAGGCTGCCATACATTCATTATTTGACAGGAGTCTGATTTTCAGCTTTGCTGACCGCTGCTTTTTAATGTGCTGTTCTCATTTTTATCTGCTCCAGTTTTTAAATGTTAGGAACATCAGAAGTGCCCTGATGCTGGATCAGACCAAGGGTCCATCTACTCCAGCACTCTGTTCACACAGTGGCCAAGCAGCCGTCGGCCAGGGATGAACAAGCAGGACATGGTGCAACAGCACCCTCCTGCCCATGTTCCCCAGCAACTGGGGCACATAGGCTTACTGCCTCAAATATTGGAGATAGCACACAGCCATCAGGGCTAGTAGCCATGGATAGCCTTTGCCTCCAGGAATTTATCCAACCCCCTTTTGAAGCCATCCAGATTGGTGGCCCTCACTACATCTTGTGGTAGTGAGTTCCATAATTTAACTATGTGCTGTGTTAAATTTTATTTGTCCTGGATCTCCCACCAATCAGCTTCATGGGATGACCCTGTTGGGTTCTACTATCATGGGAGAGGGAGAAAAATGTCTCCCTGTCCACATGCTCCACACACTATGTATAATTTTTTTTTTTAAATTTTTTATTAAACAACATATAACAACAACAAAACATCAAATAAAAAACACTTGTTACATATACATAAAATTACCTTAATATCAAATATTCAAATTTTGCCTATTAAACATATTTATGCTAAACATAACAGTGCTCCCCCCCCCTCGGGATCTCATTCCTGTTTCCAAAAACTCATAGTTTCTTCTGTTGGTGGTTTCCCACTGCCTTTAGAAAATACAAACTCCAGGAACTTTTTCCATATACCCTCAAAATCATTTGTTTTTGCTATACCTTTTTTCATTTTAATATTACATGTCAATTTATCATTTATAGCAATGTCCCACACTTCTTTATACCATTCTTCAATACAATAGTCTCCTTGCATCTTCCAGTTCCTGGCTACAATCAGTCTCACAGCCGTCAACAGATTCGTTATTAGCTCTTTCGTTTCTTTATTACATTTAAGTTCTTCTTGCGGTGAAAGTAGTGCAATCCTTGGTGTGACTTCTACTTTAAATCCCACTATCTGCTCAATCTCATAAAAAACCATCTTCCACAACTTTTGCACGTGTTTACAGTCCCACCACATATGTAAATACGTTCCTTTTTCACCACATCCCCTCCAACAATCTGCTGAAAGCTGATTATTAATCTTATTTAATCTGACCGGAGTTAAATACCACCTCCATACCAGTTTGTAGTAATTCTCCTTTATTCTTACTGACATATTTCTCAACACTCTCTGTCTCCATAATCCCTCCCATCTCTGCTGTCCTATCTGTATCTTCAAATCAGTCTCCCAAACCACTTTCCCACTGCTATCCCACACTCCTTTCTCAATTAATATATTGTATAGTTGACTCATTAACCCTTTTATCCCTATATTTTGTCCCTTATCAATTCCTTTTTTTTCAATTAATTCCTCAAATTTCGTCTTCTCTCCACACTCTCTATTTTCTTTTACCCAATTTTTAGTCCATTGTTCCAATTGCCCATAGTTTAACCATGATAATTTCAAATCTTTTAAAACATCTTCCAACCTCTCTCTTGTATTCATCCCCTTTAACCATTCACTTAATCTCATTTTATTTTTCTCCTTTAAAACTTTACCTAATCTATTCTTTAAATTTTCAGGAAATTTCTTTAGCATTATCACTGGTGTTAAAGGGGAATTAATTGAAAGCAATTCCTTTTTATATTTATTCCAAAGTTCCCAATGGAACTTCAAAAAGTAATTATCTATTTCATTAAGCCAATTACCCTTCCCTTTTTCCTTAAAAAATACATTCTGCAAATTTAGCTCAATATTATCTAATGTATTTTCTTCCATCCATTCTAAGTCCCCTACCCCTAAAATTGCTTCAGCAATGTGCCTTAACCTGTTTGCTATATAATAGTACTCAAGGTTCGGGAGACCCAATCCACCCTTCTTTTGATTTATATACCATTTACTTTTGTTAATTCTTGCTTTCTTCTCCGCATTGCAATAATTATTTATAAGATTCTGCCAACTTTTTAACTCTAAATCTGAAATTCTTATTGGTAACATCCTGAAAATAAAATTGATCTTTGGCAAAATTTTCATCTTTATTAGAGCTATTCTTCCAAACCAAGAAAGATTCAGTTTCTTATACTTCTTTAGCTTTTCTATTACCTCTTTTTTCAATCCATTTAAATTTTCACTTTCCAAATCTTCTAAATTTTTAGTAATCTTAATACCCAAATATTTAATTTTTTCTTTACTATTCAAAACTGAAGCCTTCCCTTCCCATTCCTTCTCTTCCTTTTTAGTGTAATTAAATAACATCAACTCGGATTTTGCCCAATTTATTCTTAACCCCGTAACTTCTTCAAATTCTTTTAACTGCTGTCTAATTCTTTCCATTTTGCTTATCGGATCTCTGATAGTCATCAATGTATCATCTGCAAACATATTCAACTTAATTTTCTTTCTTCTATGTATAATTTTGAACACCTCTTTCATATCTCCCCTTAGCCTCCTTTTTTCCAAGCTAAACAATCCCAGTTGTTGTAACCTTCCCTCGTAGGGGAGATGTTCCAGCCCCTTAATCATTTTAGTCGCCTTTTTCTGCACTTTTCCCAGCTCTATAATATCCTTTTTTAGGTGTGGTGACCAGAACTGCACACAATATCCTAAGTGTGGTCGCACCATCGATTTGTATAAGGGCAGTACAATACTGGCCGTTTTATTCTCAATTCCTTTTCTTATCATGCCTAACATGGAGTTTGCCTTCTTTACAGTGGCTGCACACTGGGTGGACACTTTCTTCGAGCTATTCCACCGCAACCCCAAGATGGAGGTACTGTTAGCGGGTGGTTCATCTGTCCGGCGAGGTGATGTTTGCCCTGTCCTGGACGGGGTTGCACTCTCCCTAAAGGATCGGGTCCGTAGTTTGGGGGTGCTCTTCGATCCAGAACTGTCACTTGAGGCACAGGTGAACTCAGTGGCAAAGAGCACCTTTAATCAGCTTAGGCTGATATACCAACTGCACCCTTATCTGGATAGAGATAGCGTAGCTACAGTGATCCATGCTCTGATAACTTCTCGTTTGGATTACTGCAATGCGTTATACGTGGGGCTGCCTTTGAAAACGGTCCGGAAGCTTCAGCTGGTACAAAACAGGGCAGCCCGTTTACTAACAGGGACTGGCCGGCGAGATCACATCACGCCAGTCCTTTTACAACTTCATTGGCTGCCAGTCCAGGTCCGGGCCCGATTCAAAGTGCTGGTATTGACATTTAAAGCCCTAAACGGTTTGGGGCCAGGTTTTTTTAAGGAACGCCTCCTCCCATATGTACCTGCCCGGACCTTAAGATCATCTACAGGGGTCCTTCTCCATGAGCCCCAAAGGAAGTGAGGCAGGTGGCTACCAGGAGGAGGGCCTTCTCTGCTGTGGCACCCCGGCTGTGGAATGAGCTCCCCAGAGAGGTCCGCCTGGCGCCTACACTCTTTTCGTCGCCAGCTGAAGACCTTTTTATTCTCTCAGTATTTTAACACTTAATTTTAACTTAAATAATTTTACTGTTCTAACTCTGTATTTTAACCTTATATCAATTTTTGCTGCGTGGTTTTATCCTGGTTGCGCTTTTTAGACTGCATTTCGTATTTGTGTTTTTAACCTGTTGGTTGTTTTATTATGGTTTTAATTTTTGTGAACCGCCCAGAGAGCTTTGGCTATTGGGCGGTATAGAAATGTAATAAATAAATAAATAAATAAAATCTGTTTCTTGTTTGGTCACTGCCAGCTCAGATCCCATTAGATTATACTTGAAGTGTTGCTGCTTTTACTTGTGACTTTTGTTGTCATCTATACTTCCATTTTTTACTTGCAAGATAGTGCTGTTAGTCACCTTGGGCACCGAGTGCGGGAAGTAAGGGTGTCCCTTGAAATGGCAACAGCAGGCAGCAGGAGCTCACAAGCGGCCTGCCAGCCCCCCACTCCTCCTGCCCCTCACCGCTACCCTGGGCCGCTTTTCCTCAGTGGGTAGAAATGGCTGGCGGCATCCCAGGAGACATGGTTCCTAATTACATTCCTGACTACCTCACTGGGTTGTTCTAACAAGGAAAGAGAATACAGGAAGAGTTTAAAAGAGCATGGCTCCTTAATTTAGGAAAAGGAGGTCTTAAAGACCATGCAGCAAAGAGATAAAATGTAAGAGTAAGTGACTGTGCTTGGGAGCCAAAAGGCCCCAGGTTCAAATCCTGCGTCGCCATGAACTTACCGGCCTTAGGCATATCACACTTTCACCCTCTTGGCCCCCTTCCCTATCTGCAATATGCTAATAATAATAATAATAATTTTAAAATATCTTTCTTGCCTGCCTCTCCATTTTGATCGAGGTGGGGAACAACACGATAAAATACATAATACTCAATTAAAACATAATATACATTGTTAAAAACATCCTAAAAACATTTTAAAAACATCTTAAAATTCCACTGGGTAGTGAAAGATATAGCTTGATAATGCTGACCTTATATTCTAAGATTGTCATAAAGGCTACGGAAATAATATGTGTACCTAAAAACGATTATGATGGTATTTCAAAGGACAGGTCAGACTGGCGAGAAACCATAGAGCAGGGGTGGGCAACGTGGGGCCCTCCAGGTGTTTTGGCCTACAACTCCCATCAGCCCCCAGCCAGCATGGCCAGCATGGCATGGCCCCCAGCCAACACCTGGAGGGCCACACGTTGCCCACCCCTGGCCTGTGCATGTGTGTGAAGGATATAGCTTGGCTCACTCGCTCAGGTCACCCGGCATTACTGCTCTAGTCGACGCGAACTAGTGTGGCAAGCGACCCACTCCACACAGCAACACCTTGCTTGCCTCGGCTGGAGGTAACAGGTACCTCTAGCAGTACACCTGGCTTGTGGTGCAACGGAGCCTGGACGGTGTAAGTGGGCCCGTGGAGTTCTGACAGGTGAACAATCCCCCTCCCTTACAGGTGGGGCTTGGAGCAGGTGCTCTTCCGCTCGCTCCGTTCCAGCTCCGTGATTCCAGAAGCTACTGTGCATGGAAAAAAAACCTCTTATATAAACAGAACAGCAAAAGCAGCAATCACGTTCATCAGTTACAAGGAATAAACTGACTGCGATTTTCTTTCCTCCTGGAAGCCATTGCGGCTCTTCGCAAGTGTGCATAAATACACACACACACACACGTGTGTGTGTGTGTGTGTGTGTGTGTGAAATGTCAGCTGCCGTCTCAAGCCCCAAACCAGTCCGGCGCTTGCCAGCAGGAAGCCACCCTTGCCGCTGTACGAGGAATGACGCTGTGTCATCAGCCATCATCTCTGACAAGGCCCGACATCCTTATTGCTCTACATGGCTAGTTAAAGTAATAGAAAGAGACTCCTGTCCTCCTGAGCCTCACTGTGATTGAATTAACATGATCACCCTTTTTTCCAGTAAAATAAACGTGCTTCCAATATGGGGCGGCAAAAATGCTTCACAGGTAGCTTTTTAAGACACAGGGAGAGTGCTGGGTCCACAAGAAATCAGGGTGGCCTAGTGGCTAGAGTGTTGGACTGGGAGTCCGGAGATCCGGGTTCTAGTCCCCACTCGGCCATGGAAGCCCACTGAGTGACACTGGGCCAGTCACAGACGCTCAGCCCAGCCGACCTCACAGGGTTGTTGTTGTGAGGATAGAATGGAGAGGAAGAGGATTTATGTACACCACCTTGGGGTTCTTTGGAGGAAAAAAGGTGGGATGTAAATGTAATAAAATAAAGACAAATCCAGCTCTCCCTGCCAACAACAGCTCATGCTTTTTAATCATTTCCACCCATGCTAACATGTCACCTATTTCAATTGGGGATGATGGGTGTCAAGTCCCGCCAAGTAAATGTTCACAGCTGTCCTCAGAGGGGCTGGATACCTAGGGCACTAGATGACCCCAAACTGGCTCAAAATAGCTTGCGGCCTTCTCTTCCTGCATTGAGCAGGGGGTTGGACTCGATGGCCTTGTAGGCCCCTTCCGGCTCTGCTATTCTGTGATCCTATGATTCTTCCGTCTACACCTATTTTGCTAGGGCTTTTGACCTCGTCTGAAGCCAGGTGCAAAAGTCACAGACTTTGGAGAAGTTTTCTGTAATAGCAGTAATTATTAGTTATATACCGCTTTAGAATGCACAAAGCACTTGACAAAGGTTATCTCATTGTGATCATTACAACAACCCTGCAAAGTAGATCAGTGTTAACATCCACGAGCCTTCGGGTGAGTAGAGAACACCCTCTGGACGGTTGTGTCGCTGCAATACACACATACGGCAGGAGCACTCAGAGAAGGGTTTGCTAAAACTGCCCACAACTGCAGAACCCTTTTCACCAAATCCTCACGAAGGCCTGAACAACATTTTCTGCTCAATCTCGTCATTTCCGTTTGGTATTTAATGGCCACTGCTCAAGTAGATCAAGTCCAGGACCAGAGCCTCTGGAGGGTGCTGGCGCTGCCCTCATGCCCGTCCTCATGGGCACCGCTTGGCTGCTGTGGCAAAAAGGACACGGGACTACAGAAGCCTGTGGCCTGATCCAACTCAGCTCTTCTCACATTCAAATATGAATCCCCCCCCCAGTGTTTTGCAATTTTATTAATGCAAACACCCTGGTTTAAGGATTTTTCAGGTGATGAGACACCTGCCCTTTAATTAATTGAAATTAATTCATTGGTTACATTGAAATAAGTACTGATGTGATTAAATCCTCAATAAAAGTTCTTTTCTGAGATACTAAAGAAGTATGAAACTGCTTACAGTTTAATAAATGCTAATGTTTGTTAGAAGAAAAAAACCAGCTTAAACATTTTTTTTCAATTACAGTAACACACCGGAAACAAAATAGCCTGAAAAATAAGCAAGCCTGCCCTGAACTCACAGACCCACCAGTTACAATTACCTCTCCCCACGTAAAATTGGCAGACATTCAACCGATGCTATAGCAAGCTCTATTAATCTGCTCTATGACGACCGTGGTTTTAATTTTGACAGGTATTTCACTAAAAAGGGGCTGGGCTTATCTCTTGCCCTAAACCGGAAAATGCTCAGGTCTCAGTTGTATCGGGCTTTGTGTCTCAAAAACTCTGGCCCATGGAAAGCTAGCGTGTCAGGGAAAAGGATCCAGGTTATCTGGCCCGGGTCCAGGTTATCTGAAATACCATATTAATAGAATCAGAGAATAGCAGAGTTGGAAGGGGCCTACAAGGCCATCGAGTCCAACCCCCTGCTCAATGCAGGGATCCACCCTAAAGCATCCCTGACAGGTGGTTGTCCAGCTGCCTCTTGAAGGCCTCTAGGGTGGGAGAGCCCACAACCTCCCTAAGTCACTGGTTCCATTGTCATACTGCTCTAACAGTCAGGAAGTTTTTCCTGATGTCCAGCTGGAATCTGGCTTCCTTTAACTTGAGCCTGTTATTCTCCCTTATGAGCCTGCCCGTGCTTTGAGATCCTCTGGGGAAGCCCTTCTCTCAGTCCCATCATCTTCACAGGTGTGCCTGGTGCGAACATGGGAGAGGGCCTTCTCGGTGGCTGCTCCAGTGCTCTGGAACTCTCTTCCCGGGGAAGCTAGGCTGGCTCCCTCCTTGATGAGCTTTCAGAAGCAGGCAAAAACTTTGTTCCGGCAGGCCTTTGGAGAATAATCTGGCCCTCCGTCTATGTTAAGGACTTGTAAAATTGCTGTGTATTTTAAACCTTTAAGGTTTTAGTATTCTATTTTATTTTTTGTACGTTTCTTTTCCTCGGCTTTAAAATGTATATGTTTTAAATTGCGCAAGGGTTTAAAATTGTGAGGCCCAGTATTGGGCAAAAGCGGGATACAAATAAAGATGATGATGATGATGATGATGATGATAATAATAATAATAATAATAATAATAATAATAATAATAATAGCTTTCTCCCTATGCCTCGAAGAATTTTGATGTGCAGGGAGAATCCCACCCCCACAGCACCGGTACAGTTCCTGGAGGAATTCCTGCAGGACACGGAATAACGGGCTCAAGTGACAGGAAGCCAGATTCTGGCTGGACATCAGGAAAAACTTCCTGACTGTTAGAGCAGTACGACAATGGAACCAGATACCTAGGGAGGTGGTGGGCTCTCCCACACTCGAGGCCTTCAAGAGGCAGCTGGACAAGCATCTGTCAGGGATGCTTTAGGGTGGATTCCTGCATTGAGCAGGGGGTTGGACTCGATGGCCTTGTAGGCCCCTTCCAACTCTGCTATTCTGTGATTCTATGATTCCCACCGCCTTTATGTTTGAATCAATTCCTTTTTGCGCCCTGCGTGTGAGGCAAGGGAAGGCGAGGGAAAGCGCGGCCTACTTTTGCTGCCCTTCAGACAGACATCTTCTCCGCCCCCCCCCCCCCTTGACGTAGCGCTATTAAACGTCTTACAAATGGTCGTGTCAGTGTGAAAACCTCTGTGCCCAGGAAGGCTTCCGAGGGCTCCATTTGCTCCCCACCCTGTGGGGAAACTCTTCTTAAAAGCTTCGACACAAGACATAAACCTGCTGCCGGCCGGTCGCTTATTGCGCTCCCCGTGTCGGGACGCCGGAGCCCTCGGTGCTGTGACATGATTGGCTTTTACATCCTGGTCTCGCAGGAGTTTAATTACTGGTCTGGGGCTCCTGGCGTTGGAGCTGGCCGCCTTCAGATACGGGGGGTCGATACTGCCGGCCCGCAACATATTGAGCCCTGGCGCTGGCAGACTCTATTGCACTATTTAATCATCTTTTGCAAAATTTACAGTGCAACAGAAGGAATCAATACGGAATTTATCACATTCTCTTGTAAATATGAGCAGAACGAGGAGGAGAGATCCAGGCACAGAGCAGGAAGTGTCTGATGGCCCTGGTTGGGGGGATCTTAGGATCATAGAATCATAGAACAGCAGAGTTGGAAGGGGCCTACAAGGCCATCGAGTCCAACCCCCTGCTCAATGCAGGAATCCACCTTACAGCATCCCTGACAGATGGGTGTCCAGCTGCCTCTTGAAGGCCTCGAGTGTGGGAGAGCCCACAACCTCCCTAGGTAACTGGTTCCATTGTCGTACTGCTCTAACAGTCAGGAAGTTTTTCCTGATGTCCAGCCGGAATCTGGCTTCCTGTAACTTGAGCCCGCTATTCCGTGTCCTGCACTCTGGGAGGATCGAGAAGAGATCCTGGCCCTCCTCTGTGTGACAACCTTTTAAGGATTTGAAGAGTGCTCTCATGTCTCCCCTCAGTCTTCTCTTCTCGAGGCTAAACGTGCCCAGTTCTTTCAGTCTCTCTTCATAGGGCTTTGTTTCCAGACCCCTGATCATCCTGGTTGCCCTCCTCTGAACACGCTCCAGCTTGTCTGCGTCCTTCTTGAAGTGTGGAGCCCAGAACTGGACACAATACTCTAGATGAGGCCTAACCAGGGCTGAATAGAGAGGAACCAGGACCTCACGCAATTTGGAAGCTATACTTCTATTAATGCAGCCCAAAATAGCATTTGCCTTTCTTGCAGCCATATTGCACTGTTGGCTCTTAGTAGATGCTGCCCCATTTTAGGGAAAGAGTGACATTTGGGAGGGGGGGGCGACTCCTAGCCAGAATATGGTGTTCTGTTTGGATTAGGAGACCTGGAAATTAGTCCCTATAACGTTCCTTTAAGACCTGTGAATGGTGGATGCAACACAAGACCGAAGCAACATGTGTGTGTGTGTATGTTTATGGTGACATGTTAACACAGTTAAAACTTAATGCACCATTAACTATGGCACCACCTGACGGGTGGGTTCTGTTTGGTTCCTACTACAGCGGGAGTGTCACCCCACGCACCCCATTCCCCCGGAGTTTAGAACGGCTTTACGCTTCCTGTGTGGGCACAGATAGGCTACTCAAAACGAAATCCCCGCTTCAGTGTGGCAAATGCCACAGCGCAGGCATCCCTAACCATTTTGGGGGGGTTGGAATTGCGAAAGAGTGCGTCGTCGGTGCTCTGACAAAATGGCTGCTGCAGGAGGGGCTTTTTTTGGCCCTCCCTAAAACGGCTGCCAGGGTGGGCACGGCTGGTCACAAAACACTCATCTCCCAGAACGCAAACTGGCGAGACTGAAAGAAAAATAACTTACCCAAGAACCTAAGGGCAGAGCTCCAAAACACACAAAAGACGGCGCTGGAGGGCAGCAGTTGGCTTTGCAGCAAGACACCCTCCCAGTTAAAAAAAGGATTTTTAATATTAAAAAAACTTAAGAAATAAAATAAGGAGCAGGAGGGGGCAGGGAACCTAGTGGTCACCAAGACAGGTGTCCGTGGGTACAATGGTGCCCATGGGCACCACGGCGGAGACCCCAGCCACAGTGTTGCGGGTGGGAGACTGAGATGGCGGCATTTGCATGGAAAGAGCAGCACGAAACTGATATGAGTATGGTAAATGGCTTGGGACCGCAATACCTGACGGAACGCCTCTCCCGACATGAACCTACCCGTACACTACGATCAACATCTAAGGTCCTCCTCCGAGTGCCTACTCCGAGGGAAGCTCAGAGGACGGCAACAAGGGAGAGGGCCTTTTCGGTGGTGGCCCCCCGACTGTGGAATGATCTCCCTGCTGAGGCTCGCCTGGCGCCAACATTGTTATCTTTTCGGCGCCAGGTCAAGACTTTTCTCTTCTCCCAGGCATTTAACAGCATTTAACAACGCTGTTCGTTTTTAACGGACCCCAGAATTGTTGTTTTAAATGGATACTGTTGTTGTTTTTATACTGTTGTTTTTATGTTTTTGATGGTTTTTAATTTTTGTATACTTTTTAACGTTTACCGTTTTTAACTGTTGTAAACCGCCCAGAGAGCTTCGGCTGTGGGGCGGTATATAAATGTAATAAACAAAATAAATAGATATAAATAAATAAAGAACATGAAGGCACTTTAGCCCAATGGAAAGTGCTACAGAAACGGCCAACAGCAGCAAGAGAAACCCACAAGACCAAGACTGCCGCATCGAAGATCCCTGTGCCCCGTTCATTCAATGGTGACTTTGCAACATAAAGAGCAGAGTGACTCAGCCCCATGGAGCTGGGGCATCCTTCCCTCCCTCTCCCAGCCCCTTCCAACAGCAAGGATGGTTTGCTCTTCGGCTGTGAAATGCCCCGGAGCAAGAAGGCGGACAAAAGTATTGGCGCCCCAACCATGGAAATGCCGTAATAATAAGCGCCTGGCTTCAAAAGGCAGCTTGTATTCCTAACCCTCAACAACCTGAATGTGCCGGTAGCTCTAGGCCCCATTTTCCAATCAAAGGAAGACAAAACCCACGGATCGATCGGGCACGGAACCGGCGGCCGAGCGCCGCCTGGAGAGGGCCGTGCGCGGAGGAGGGCCGGCTCGCTCCCGCCGCTGACTGATGTCAGCTCAGGTCAGGCGACTGCGCACGGCCCGCAGGAGGACAAGAGAGAGGGGACCCGCGTCTCTCGGTCGGCTGGGCACGCACAGACTGACCACAAGGAAGGGTCAAGTGATTCAGCAAAGGGCCAGAGCAGTGGGGTTAAGGGTGAAGCGGAGGCTGCCGCTAGCCAGGCAGGGAGCTGAAAGGGAAGACCCACTGGAGGGCGGTGGGGGGCTGGGAGCTGTTTAAGCACAGCGAAGGGGAGGGGAGGGTGGAGCCTGGGTGGTTCATGGCTTCGGCCCCCAGGGCAGAGCAGCCAGCGGAGGAGGAAGTGTTGGCCGGACTAGAGGGCACTCGGTGAAAAGGCAGGTGTGGAGGGGCGCAAAAGGAGAGGGCAAAGGGCGCCTGTTCAGTGCAGGAGCACAGGAAGCATCCAGGCCTTGAATGTCAAAGGCACGGCACATGGCCGCATTATCTCCACAAAGGCGCCCGAGGGCAGCAGGCTTTTAAAAGGCCATCAAGCCGATGGAGGAGCCTCTGAGGCCGCGCATTCTGGCTCAGAACGAAATCACAAGAATGCGTGGATGGCCGCCGGGATCATCGTACCGCTTGGCATGGGGTGTGTGCGTTGTGCGTGCACGTGTGTGTGTGTGTGTGTGTGTGTGTGGCCGTGGGGGATCCAAATTTAGGACAAAGGAAAGGCACAGGTTGGAGTCCGCCTGGGAAACTGGGACAAGGAGAATGCAGAGTCCGGCACATTAAACTGAACAAACCACTAAGAGGAGGCCCGTCATCATCCTAAAACCAGTCCGGCAAATTTCTGTTTGAATAGCGGCTTCTCCAAACATACATTAAAAGGGGACTCAAACTACTTCCCTGCCCCCCCCCCCGCCCCCCAAAGTGTACATAAGTACGTACGAAGGGTCCATCTCATTCGGCACTCTGTTCGCACAACAGCCAACCAGCTGCCCGCAAGAAACCCCAAGCAGGACATGAGTGCAACGCAGCACCCTGCCACCCATGTTCCCCAGCAACTGGTGTACATAGACTTACTGCCTGAGAGACTGGAGGTAGCATTTGGCCATCAGTATTAGTAGCCATCGATAGCCCTTCTCCTCCAGGAATTCGTCCAATCCTCTTATGGAGGAGAATTTCACAATTTAACTCTGTGCTGTGTGAAGAGGCCCTTTCATTTATTCAATTATTTATTTCATTTATGTATTTATTACATTTCTAATCCACCCAATAACCAACGTTCTCTGGGTGGATCCTTCTTTTTTCTCTCTCCTGAAACTCCCACCGATCCGCTTCATGGGATGACCCTGAGCCTGAGTACTCTGTGATCCACTTCCTCCACATCACGCACGATTTCGTACATCTCTATCATGTTGTTGCACCGTTTGCAAAACTTGGCCCCTTGTGCAAAAGCTCCAAGCTGCCCCCCTAACAAGCACCCGATACTTTGGCTGGGGCTCTAGGCACTGAAAGGTGGCCCCTCTCCCCGTCTGGAAGTCCAGGCTGCATTGAGCAGGGGGTTGGACTCGATGGCCTTGTGGGCCCCTTCCAACTCTGCTATTCTATGATTCTATGATTCTTCAAATACTTAAAAGGTTGTCCCACAGAGGAGGGCCAGGATCTCTTCTCGATCCTCCCAGAGTGCAGGACACAGAATCATGGGCTCAAGTGACAGGAAGAGCCAGATTCCGGCTGGACAACAGAAAAAACTTCCTGACTGTTAGAGCAGTACGACAATGGAACCAGTGACCTAGGGAGGTGGTGGGCTCTCTCACACTAGAGGCCTTCAAGAGGCAGCTGGACAACCATCTGTCAGGGATGCTTTAGGGTGGATTCCTGCATTGAGCAGGGGGTTGGACTGGATGGCCTTGTAGGCCCCTTCCAACTCTGCTATTCTATGATTCTATGCCTGCTCTTTGACACATTTAGCCCCACAGAAGAAGGAAAACCCGAAAAACTTGACATGAAGCCCTTAGCAGGAGCAAGGAATGGCATTCCACACACAATTAGCCAGAGGAGAGCGCTGCGGCAAGTGGGCGCCTCCGAAGCCCACTCAGCACGGCACTGTTCACGCCACACCATAGTGAAACAAAACAAGCAGAAACGAGGAGGAAGAGGTGGAGAGACGGAGCATGACAAGGGCCCAGGGACTCTGGCCAACGGAGCAGCACCACGCAGGAGCCGTGGACAGCCCCTGCCAGAGGCCCTGAGACCGCAAAGAGTTTTGCGAAAGCAATCCACGTTCTTCCCCAGTGTCCTTTTTGTCCCCAAACCACGCTGACTAGAAACTTGGTGGTGGTGGCGCGTGTGGTTGGTTGTTTTTATAGAAAGAAATGGAAGCATCGCCGGAAGAATCTGCAGATGTTATTAGATTATGCCGTGAATAAGGGATTTAAAGCTCCACAACGCGACTGCAGAGTGAGAGGTATGCCCCCCCCTTCCGCAACGCCCCAACACCGCAGCTCCCAACAGCGATAGCTCTTCCCTCTTACCTCCATCCAGCAGCAACTTGACAGTGGGGTAATCGTCAGCGAGCACGGCGTAGTGCAGAGCTGTGCAGCCCTTGAAACTGGCCCGGTTGTTCAAACGGTTGTTGAAGTCATCCTCCCGGGTGACCAGAACTGCAGGGGGAAGGAAAACGCGGATTGCTGTGATGGTTGCAGAATGAGGCAAAAGGAGCTGAGACGCCCAGTTCCCAGTTTCTCAAAAGGGGCGCGCGCACGCATGTGTGTGCCCGAGGTGGCGGTGGGACGAGGGTGGCGCGTCACCCGTTTTGCCAGAACAGCCCATGCTCAAGACTGCTTCTTGCGATTTCCGAAAGGGAGGAATTGTTCCAAATACTTGGAATAAGCTGTGTCGACACGTTGCAGGATCTGCCTGGACATTTTCAAGACGATATGGAAAATATTGTTTGAGGTGCTCTAGCACGTAGGGGCAGTCCTACTGGACGAGACCAAAGGTCCTTCTGGGTCAGAATCCTGCTTCCTTCCTACAGTATAGGGATAAATGCCAAGTTCTACATCTAGGAACTAGAAACCAAATGCACAGGTGGGGGAACGTAATGCACGTAATGTGGAAGGTGGGAGATACTTGGCTCAGCAATACTACAAACGAGAAGGATCTTGGAATTGTTGTAGATCACAAGCTGAATAGGAGCCAACAGTGCGATAGGGCTGCAAGAAAGGCAAATGCTATTTTGGGCTGCATTAATAGAAGTACGGCTTCCAAATCGCGTGAGGTCCTGGTTCCTCTCTATTCGGCCCTGGTCAGGCCTCATCTAGAGTATTGCGTCCAGTTCTGGGCTCCACAATTCAAGAAGGACGCAGACAAGCTGGAGCGTGTTCAGAGGAGGGCAACCAGGATGATCAGGGGTCTGGAAACAAAGCCCTATGAAGAGAGACTGAAAGAACTGGGCATGTTTAGCCGGGAGAAGAGAAGTTTGAGGGGAGACATGAAAGCACTCTTCAAATCCTTAAAAGGTTGTCACACAGAGGAGGGCCAGGATCTCTTCTCGATCCTCCCAGAGTGCAGGACACGGAATAACGGGCTCAAGTTAAAGGAAGCCCGATTCCAGCTGGACATCAGGAAAAACCTCCTGACTGTTAGAGCAGTACGACAATGGAACCAGTTACCTAGGGAGGTTGTGCGCTCTCCCACACTAGAGGCATTCAAGAGGCAACTGGACAACCCTCCGTCAGGGATGCTTTAAGGTGAATTCCTGCATTGAGCAGGAGGTTGGACTGGATGGCCTTGTAGGCCCCTTCCAACTCTGCTATTCTATGGTTCTATGATTCTACCCAGACAGATGCTTCTATGAAGTCCACAAGGAGGACACCAAGGCAGGGGCCCTTCCCCTGTGTTGCTCCCCTACAGCTGGCATTTAGCAGTACACTGCCATTGAACATGGAGGCTCCGTGTAGCTACAATGGTAATGCTCAATGACAGACCTCTCCTCTTCCTCCATGGATCTGCCTAATCTGCACGTTAAATCATCTGCGCTAGAGGCCGCCACCACGTAATGTGGAAGTGAAGTCCATGTGAGCAAGCACTCCCCGTGTGTCTCTAGGCACAGCCATGCCCAGGCCACCTGGTGGGACCAGACCATCTCCAGGGCCACAGTGCTTTGGCTGGGCAGAGAGCATGGCTTGCTCACACTGCTGTTTCACACACCTCTCACGTAACCAGATCACGCTTGGGGACTAGATGTCAGGAATGGACGTGCCACAACCAATCAAGCCGCAGCCAGTGCAGGAGCCGAGCACAGAACAGGTCCAGATGTGGCTCTTTGAATATCAGCTGCTGGCATCTTATTGGACTCCAGATACTCAGTCAACGCTCTCCTAGTCCTCATGGTTGCAAAGACAAATCTGAAAACGTGACTGCAGGGCAAACAAAAGAGAAGCCAAGTGCGGTTGTTTTCAATTCCTAGGCAAAATGCTTCTCATTCTTTTTAAGGGGCAGAACCCATGACTTTGAGTTCTTGGGGCTAGGCATATAGGGGCTGGGGCCATTAGGGTGAGGAGACTCAAACCAGAGGTCCCTTCTGCCTGATGTCCAAGGCCTCCTTTCCAGACTTGTTGCCTTTCATATGTAAAATATGCAAGGCGCCACTAGGTCAAGGCCCTTCCCCTCGTGATGCTCTTCAAGCAAGAACAACGTCCAAGGGGCGGCCATCATTTCTGCCCCTGCCCATTTCTGCCACTGGTGTCAGACCAGAGGAGCTGTCCTGGCCGACCAAGGAATTCCAAGAGCTGCTGTTCTAGGAGAAGGGAAGGGATCCTTATCCAGGTGTCCTCGGGACCTTCTACAGAAGAGTTCTTGGAGCAGCACTAGAGGGCTCCAAGAGGCAGCTGGACAACCATCTGTCAGGGATGCTGTAGGGTGGATTCCAGCATTGAGCAGGGGGTTGGACTCGATGGCCTTGTAGGCCCCTTCCAACTCTGCTATTCTATGATTCTATTTGCAGCATCGACGTCCCTAAAGCTGCGCCCTCCCTCCTCTGCCGTCCTTGGGAACGGGCAGCGGTTAGCGAGAGCAGGGGACAGAAACCGAGCTCAGCACCTCAGCCGCCAACGGCGGCTACAGCACCTTCAGAGGGCTGCTGCCGGATCCCCAAAAAAGGGAAGTTACAATCTTGTGAGCCAAATCTAAAACACTGTCATTAATAGCCAGCTCCTCTCCAGGACGGGGCACCGCTGCTAGTAGACCTCCACGCCTGCAGAAGCACCAATCAGTGTGACAGGCTCCACCCTGCCTTTCTGTTCCAGGTGGAGGTGGGTCATTTTTTTGGCACAACAATGCTTGGGGGAGCCTGCTTAGCAAAAGGGCTGGGTGGGTGGGTGGGTGGGGTATGTATGTTTGTTTGTTTGTTTGTTTATTTATTTATTTATTTATTTATTTCCCTCCTTTGCCTATCCAGGGAGGGGCAGGATAATCAAGTGGTTGGTGTCAGGGAAGATGAATCTGAGATACTAGGGAGCAGTGCAGTAAAAAGATTAAAGTGTTATTATTGCTGGGTAGCTTTCCCCCGTGGTCCACCGTGACAGCTTGGCCGTCATCTGTAAAAAATGTCTCCGCGAGAGATAATCATCGAAAACTCAATAAAGCGTCAAGGGGAGCCTCGTCCGCCATCCATCACGGGGAGCCTGGAAATGTTCAGCTCTCAGACTCCCCTCCCCGCCATCCATATAAATGTCTGTAATATATTTCGCGCGGCAGGCGTGGCGGTGGCGGCGGGGGCGGGCAGGCGGCCCCCCCCCCATTGGGATGTTTTTATGGAAAAAATATATATATTTATACACAAAATATGCAAATCGTTAAAAAAAAAAAACCCCTGCAAAACAAAGGCAGTTTTTCTCTCTTGTACTTGTGATCTGTTTTTTTTAAAAATGCAACTGAATTTATTCTTTTTAATAAAACATGTCAACCAAAAAAAAATAAAAAAATAAAAATTAATGCAACTTCTGAGTGGCTTTATTTTCCTCCACTCCAGCCGTTCCAATCCTCCCTTCCCCGCCTCAACCCAAAAGTAATGTCTACTGGTTGCAAGGGCGGAGAATGCAAACAAAAAAAATGTTTAACTTCATTGGTTGTCATATTTTTTGACTTAAAGAAAGTCTGGCAAGATGCATTGCGCATTGGTATCCC
This sequence comes from Elgaria multicarinata webbii, assembly GCF_023053635.1. Taxonomy (NCBI): domain Eukaryota; kingdom Metazoa; phylum Chordata; class Lepidosauria; order Squamata; family Anguidae; genus Elgaria; species Elgaria multicarinata. Next base: position 138,467,497 of record NC_086175.1, read on the forward strand.
GTTTTTAAAAAACGTCATTTTGTGCATTTTGTATTTGGGACTACCGTGAGGCCCTGCTGCCCCTGCAGCATGTACATACGTGTGCATGCCGACAGGCCTGGTGGCGCGGGCTCCTTGCCTTTCACCCTGATCCCAACCCTTGACTTTTAACCTTCGTTGGTGTTTCCAAAATACATGGCAACTAAAGTGAGTTTCCCAAAGAACTGACATTGCTGGAGCAAAAGTGTAAAAAAAAAGAGTATCTTAAACCAAAAACAAACCTGAAAGCAAAATAAGTTTAAGGAAACTGGTAACTTCCTGACTGTTAGAGCAGTACGACAATGGAACCGGTTACCTAGGGAGGTGGTGGGCTCTCCCACACTAGAGGCATTTAACCATCTGCCAGGGATGCTTTAGGGTGGATTCCTGCATTGAGCAGAGGGTTGGACTCGATGGCCTTGTAGGCCCCTTCCAACTCTTACTATTCTATGATTCTATGATTCTTTTTCCTAAAGCTTTTAAAACTTGATTTTGTTCTGACTTTATACTGTTAGTTTTACCCTACCCAGTGCCTGTTTACCCTACCCTGTGCCTGTTTGCATTCTCTTCCCCTCCTTATTGTTTCATTACGATTTTATTAGAATGTAAGCCTATGCGGTTTTACTCTGTACAGCACCATGTACATTGATGGTGCTATATAAATAAATAAATAAATAAATAAATAAATAATAATAATAATGGTAAAAGCAATACATCAAATTTTGGTATATTTTGCTAATAATAATTATTTACCTATAAATCTTTAAGAATGTAACAAAAAAGACGGGGGACTAGGCATTCCCCGTCTTTTTTGTTACATTCTTGAAGATTTGTAGTTGAATTATTTATAGGGTAAATAATTATTATTAAAGTATACTCTTGGGCTGAAAAATATATAAATAAATAAATGGAGTGAGAGCACCAACAGGCATTTGGCAATCATTATTTCTTTTTCCTGCTTTTCAGGTCCTATACGAACTCCCTATATTTAGGGCATAAAAAGTTGTTTTAAACATTCGTATAATAATTTTCGAAAATCCACATATCATTTTCTCCCCACCTTTTATGGTTGAAACGCGTTTGGGATTTATGTTTGATGTTTGCTGTATGTGGACCATTCTGCTTAAATTTTAAGTGTACGTATTGGTTTTAAGATTAAAAATATTTTCTACTAACAATATGATTTTATTTTAATAAGCATAGTTATACCAGAATTTGATAAATTGCTGGAGCAAAGCCAAGTACTTTGCAAAACTTCAGCTCCTTGGCTGCTGTGGGGAAACAGGGCTGTATACAATACCTTAATTCCCTTGGAAACCAGTTAAAATACATTTTGGTAAATGCAGAGTGATATACAGACCGAGCCTTCCAGGTATCTTGTATGGTCACAATGTGCAAAATGCATCCAGACGCAGATTGAAAAAGGCCAGCGTGACAGACCCTATGCGGCAGGGTCTCGCTATTTACTGTTTTACTCTGTACAGCACCATGTACATTGATGGTGCTATATAAATAAATAATAATAATAATAAATTAATGGCTCTAGTCTAGAATCATAGAATAGTAAAGTCGGAAGGGGCCTATAAGGCCATCAAGTCCAAGCCTTCCCCAACTTGGCTGCCTGGAGACTGCTCAGAGCTGTAGTCCAGCACATCTGGAGGGCCCCAGGCTGGGGAAGGCCGCTTGGCTTAAACCCTGAAGCAAAACTACACTGGACAGCCAAGAGAGTTGGGGGATGGAATCGTAGGAAAGGAAAAACCTCCAGTGCCTACGGATTGTGCTTTGCAGCTGGTACAAAACAGGGCAGCACATTTACTAACAGGGACTGGCCAACGAGACCACATCACGCCAATCCTTTTCCAGCTTCATTGGCTGCCAGTCCAGGTCTGGGCCCAATTCAAAGTGCTGGTATTGACATTTAAAGCCCTAAATGGCTTGGGGCCAGGCTATCTAAAGGAACACCTCCTCCCATATATATCTGCCTGGACTCTAAGGTCATCCTCAGGGGTCCTTCTCTGCGAGCTCCTGCCAAAGGAAGTGAGGCAGGCGGCTACCAGGAGCAGGGCCTTCTCTGCTGTGGCACCCCGGCTGTGGAATGAGCTCCCTAAAGAGGTTCGCCTGGCACCTACACTATACTCTTTTAGATTCCAGGTAAAGACTTTTTCATTTTCTCAGCATTTTAAGAGTCTATCAACTTAATTTTAACTTTGCTGTTTTAAATTTGTATTTTAAATCTGTATAAATTTATGCATTGCTGCTCGATTTTATCAGGATTGTTTTTACATTAAGAACATCAGAAGAGCCGTGATGCTGTATCAGGCCAAGGGCCCATCTAGTCCAGCACTCTGTTCACACAGTGGCCAACCAGCCATCGGCCAGGGACCAACAAGGCAGGACATGGTGCAACAGCACCCTCCCACCCATGTTCCCCAGCAACTGGTGCACACAGGCTTAATGCCTATTGTATTTTATATTACGCTTTTATACTGTTTGTTTTATATTTTGAATGGTTTCCATGGTTTTAATTTTTGTAAACTGCCCAGAGAGCTTTGGCTAATGGGCGGTATAAAAATGCAATAAATAAATACATCCCCTGGGCTTCCATCTTACCTGCTTCACAGCGGGCAGCTCTGGTGTAGCAGAGACAAAGATCCCAGGGTTGGAGCTCATCAATGTTTGATCACAGGGAGGCATGGCATGATTTGCTGCCCCATTCTGGCTTGCCTGGGTCCCTCTTGAGCTTAGCTGCAACCCTCACAGGAGCTGGGAATAACAGGCATTTTCCAAGCAACAATGGCCCTGTTCAGAAGATACCTTAAACTAGGGCTGTGCTCCACTCCTTTCCAGATCCCTGGATCCGGAATGGATCGGGCAGATCCAGACCCCCTAAATTCGGATCCGAATAGGTTCGGGGGAGATCCGGATCGATTCGGATCAATCCAAACCAATCCAGAGCTCCAGACACCATTTTGGGTAAAACCATGTGTGTGTTTTCCATTAACTTGCATTGGAAAAGAAAAAATGCCTAATTTTTTTTTTACTTTTCAAGATACACACATGTAACTGGGCACCATGATTGCTTCTAAATAGATCCTTAGTCATGCCAATTTTGAAGCAAATCGGATCATCCCCTGATTTTTAGGTAATTTTTAAAGTTCCCCCCATTTACAAAATTGCATTTATCTCCATCATTTTTCAAGATACACACATGTAACTGGGCACCATGATAGCTTCTACATAGGACCTTATGCATGCCAACTTTGAAGCAAATTGGATCATCCTCTGAATTTTAGGGAATTTTTAAAGATTTAACCCTCAACCATTCCCCCAATTTTAGGGAATTTTTTAAAGATTTCAGCATTCCCCCTCATTTACAAAACTGCATTCATCTCCGTCATTTTTACAGTTAAAGACATGTAGCTGGGCACCCTGATAGCATCCACATAGGACCTTATGCATGCCGACTTTGAAGCAAATTGGATTATGCCCTAATTTTTAGCGATTTTTTAAAGTTAAACCTCAACCACAATATCCCCCAGAAATAAAATGTGTATTGGAAGGAGCTAATTGAAAGTGCATCTCAGGACAACATTAGCACTTCAAAGGGAACAAAGTGTTCCCTTTGAAAAAAAAGTCAGCACGTATAAGGTCCTATGTGGAAGCTATCATGGTGCCCAGTTACATGTGCGTAACTTGAAAAATAACGGAGATGAATGCATTTCTGTAAATGGGGGGGAGGGACTTTAAAAATTCCCCCAAAATCAGGGGATGATCCCATTTCCTTCAAAGTGGCCATGACAAAGGGTATATTTAGAAGCTATCATGGTGCCTATTTGCATGTTTCTATCTTGAAAACTAAAAAAGTTATAGCCATTTTTCTTTTCAAATGCAAGTCTACGGGGAAAAATCCGGACCTCAGGTCCGAACTGATCCGGAAGGTCTGGATCGCGATCCAGAGCAGATCATGGGGTCCCTGCACAGCCCTACCTTAAACCACAGTGGTTTAAGACACTTTAAACCACAGTGTTAACGAATAAACAAACAAAAAGCCTTAACCTCCATGGTTTAAGGTGCCTTCTGAACAGGGCCCATATATTGTGGTGAGTTAGCCCTGCTATCATTCAAAATCATTCCGAGGGCTCCTGGTTTTGAATGGGCCCATTTGCTTTACCAAAGACCTGTTCCTGGAGGAGATGAAAACTGTTACAACTGAGTTGTCGATAGGAGGATTAGAAAATTCAGCCACCTGCATTTTTCGGGCTTTCCTTGGGGGCGTGGCAAGGGCACATCTGCATGGTGAGCGCCTGCGCTTTCACCATTTACGACTGGATGTCAGGGCAGCACGCCGACCTCAGGTCCAAGAGCCAAGCAGGACACAAGAGTGCCCTTCCAGCATCCTGCCTTTCTCAGCCGGAAAGCGTCACTCTGGACCGGCACTCTGGATTGGCTCTCTGCGCGTCTTCTGGCAGCCTGGACAAAGCTGGCCAGACTCCCAGGGCGAAGAGCACACTGGGCAGCCGGCCTGACTGCGAGCAGATGTGCTTCGAAGGAAGCCAGCTGTGAAGAATCATAGAATCGTAGAATAGCAGAGTTGGAAAGAGGAGGGCTTTCTCCGCTGTGGCACCCCGGTTGTGGAACGAGCTCCCCAGAGAGGTCCGCCTGGCGCCTACACTGTACTCCTTTCGTCGCCAGCTGAAGACCTTTTTATTCTCTCAGGATTTTAACACTTAATTTTAACTTAAATTTAAATTTTACTCTTCTAACTCTGTATTTTAATCTTATATCAATTTTGCTGTGTGGTTTTATCCTGGTTGTGCTTTTTATACTGTATTTTGTATTTGTGCTTTTAACGTGTTGGTTGTTTTATTACGGTTTTAATTTTTGTGAACCACCCAGAGAGCTTCAGCTATTGGGCGGTATAAAAATGTAATAAATAAATAAATAAATTGGAAGGGGGCTCTAAGCCCATCGAGTCCAACTCCCTGCTCAATGCAGGAATCCACCTTAAAAGCATCCCTGACAGGTGGTTGTCCAGCTGCCTCTTGAAGGCCTCTAGTGTGGGAGAGCCCACAACCTCCCTAGGTAACTGATTCCATTGTCGTACTGCTCTGACAGTCAGGAAGTTTTTCCTGATGTCCAGCCGGAATCTGGCTCTTCCTGTCACTTGAGCCCGTGATTCCATGTCCTGCACTCTGGGAGGATCGAGAAGAGTTTGAGAGGTCTCTCTTTCGCCCAATTAGGTTAAACACAACTGCTGCAACACGGTTTAAAAAACAACAATCTCTACCTGAAAAATGGTACGGGGCTCCACTTTTAAATGATGGATCCCAAGCGCAGCTTTGAGCCTGCAAAATTGGGGGGGGGGGGGAAGAAAGCATCCCATTAAGGGAGCTGCACAGGCCTCAGACAAGGGTGAGGTTTACAAGGCATAATTTTAACGGCAGCCTAGTGATGACGACACAGTACATTTTTAGTATCGAGTGGGGGTGTTAGAGGAGGTGAGGGGAGAACAAAAAGTGAACGCTGTTCCAGGAAGCCACAGCAGGAGAAAAATGACAGCAACAGTGCTTCATTACCTTCTAGGGAATGCAGCCCCTTCTCTTTGGCCGTTTCGTAGACGCTGCTGAACTCATCGCCCAGGTTTGGGTCGGCTCCAGCCGTCAGCAAGAGCTTTACCACACTGTTGGGAAAGAACAATGGGAAGGAACAGTGGTGTCAGTGACAGGAAGTCCTTAAGGAGAGTTTTAGACAAGGGGGAAGTATGTTAGAACTTCAGCTATTGGGCGGTAATAATAATAATATATTTATTTCTTACCCGCCTTTCCCTTTGGATCGAGGCGGGGAACAACATTAGAACAGGAATCAATACATCTTAAAAATTCTTGATTTTACATTGATCTGGGTAGGCCTGCCGGAAAAGGCTAGTCTTTAAGGCTGCCTTAAAATCACAAAGGGATTTAATATTACGAATCTCCTCCGGAAAGGCCGTTCCACAATCTGGGGGCGACAGAAGAAAAGGTCCTCTGGGAAACTGATGTCAGCCTAGTTTTAGCTGACTGAGCTAAGTTCACCCCAGAGGACCTGAGTGTGCGGGGCGGACTGTATGGGAGAAAGTGATCCCGCAGGTAACCTGGACCCAAACCATTTAGGGCTTTAAAGGTAATGACCAACACTTTGTACTTTGCCCGGAAACTAATTGGCAGCCAGTGAGTGATTTTAATGTTGGGGTAATGTAGTCACCCCTAGATGTACCGGTGACCCACCTGGCTGCCATATTTTGAACTAGTTGAAATTTCCGGACTAGGCACAAAGGTAGCCATGTAGAGCACATTGCAGAAGTCAAGCCTTGAGGTTACCAGCGCGTGCACAACCGTCTTTAGGTCTTCTGACTCTTAAGAAGGGGCGCAGCTGGCGTATCAGCCAAAGCTGATAGTAGGCACTCCTGGCCGTCGCATTTATCTGGGCTGTCCTTTGGAGCGACGGTATAGAAATGCAATAAATAAATAAATAGAAATCAAGGAGGGGGGGCGGCAGCTTTCTTTATGTTTGGACATGGAAAAGCGGAGGCAGAAAACAGAAACGCCTGAATATAACTCACAGGTCCAAGAAATTTCCACCAGCACCCACCCTTTTAGCCAACAGCCCTACGATATTAGCGAAACGATGGTGGAATACTCTTCAGTGAGTGAGGTCTTGCAAGAGGAAAAACTACGCGAAGGATAGCAGGGGGTTGGACTCGATGGCCTTGTAGGCCCCTTCCAACTCTGCTATTCTATGATTCTATGATCCTTGGGGCGAGGACTGGGGAGGGGAGGTTAACTTTCACATTACCAAAGCTGGAAGTGAAGGAGCTGGGAACCCTGGAGGACAGAACATACGGGAGGTCCCCTAAAGATGGCATAACAATGCATTGCCCACCTGCCCCCTTGTCTGAACCTGGCACCCAACGGACCTGGGATTAATCCTTGCCACCATCAACCAACAGCCTTGCAGACCAGGAGGGACTCACCTGTGGCCAGATGCTCCTGCTTCCCCTCCAAATATGATAAGCGAACCAAACCTTGCCAAGAGCTGCCAACATCAACAATGGGTTGTATCCAATGTTAGTCTAACTTGTCCCATTCATTTCAATGGGTCTAAGGTTTCGGCGGTGGCCAGGCGTGCATTTGCACAGTTAAAGCTAGTGCGCCAACTGCGCCTGTTCCTTGAGATGTCAGACTTGGCCACGGTGGCACATGCCTTAGTTACATCCCGACTGGATTACTGTAATGCGCTTTACATGGGGCTGCCTTTGAAGACTGTTCGGAAACTTCAGCTGGTTCAAGAGCTGCAGCCAGATTGCTGACTGGGGCTGGTTACAGGGAGCAGAAAACTCCCCTGTTAAAACAGCTTCACTGGCTTCCAGTCTGTTTCCGGGCACAATTCAAAGTGTTGGCTATCACCTATAACAGGCTTCTCCAACCTGGTGTACTCCAGATGTTTTGAACTACAGGTCCCAGAATTCCTAACCATTGGCTATGTTGGCCGCGGCTGATGGGAGTTAAAGTCTAAAACATCTGGAGGTCACCAGGTTTGGGAAGGCTGACCTATAAAACCCTCTACGGCTCGGGTCCAGGTTATCTGAAAGACCGTATTCTCCCATGTGAGCCTGCCCGTGCTCTGAGATCTTCTAGGAAGGCCTTTCTCTCAGTCCCACCAACATCCCAGGCGTGGATGGGAGACGGACTTCTCGGTGGCTGCTCCAAGGCTCTGGAACTCCCTTCCCAGGGAAGCTAGGCTGGCTCCCTCTGTGCTACAGTTTCGGAGGCAGGCAAAAACTTTTTTGTTTCAGCAGGTTTTGGGGACTATACTGGACCTGTGTTAATGTGTTGGATCCCCCCCTTCCTTTTAACCTGTTGCAGTTTTTAAAAAGTTTTTTACATGTTTTTAATTTTACTGTAGATTTAATTCTATTTTAACTGTTGTAATTTATATTTATATGTTTTAATTGTACATGTTTTAATCTTGTAAACTGCCTTGAGTCCCAGCACTGGGGAAAAGGCGAGATAGAAATAAATATAAATATCATCATCATCATCATCATCAAAGTAGGGCTAACATTGGATCCAACCCATAAGTTCTAAAGCAGGTGCTTCCAACTATTTTGATGACTGCCAATTGCACTGGACTGATGTGTGTGTTACCTGTGGGAACCAATGGGAATCTGTCCCCAATAAAGCTCCCCTCAGATAAAAGTCTGGGCAGATTCATTTTATGGAAACAGATGGAATTTGCTACCACCAAACGTGGCAGCGGCCTAGCAGCTGAGAGGGCTTCCAAAAGAAAAGGAAGCGGCACGTTCCTGGATGAGGGTGATATAGATGGCTATTTGCCACGGCTGCTAAATGGAAGCCGTCTGAGAGGTCCTCCTCTCCAGCCTGGGGGACAACAGGGAAAGGAGGTCACCCTCACTGCCTGCTTAGAAGCATCCTGGGGGGAACCTTCCTAGTTGATGCTGCAGAGCAAGTACCATTGGGGCAGGGCCTTTTTTGTGGTGGCAAAATCCTCGTCTTTCACAGAAGTCCATCAGAGGATGAAGACCATCTTTTCAGAAAGTGGGGGCAGGGAGAGAGAGAGAAAAGGATTCCTATTTCAACATAAAGATTTTAGGGGGAGTTGCTTTTAATCATAGAATCATAGAATAGCAGAGTTGGAAGGGGCCTACAAGGCCATTGAGTCCAACCCCCTGCTCAATGCAGGAATCCACCCTAAAGCATCCCTGACAGAGTGCTGTCCAGCTGCCTCTTAGAATCATAGAATAGTAGAGTTGGAAGGGGCCTACAAGGCCATTGAGTCCAACCCCCTGCTCAATGCAGAAATCCACCCTAAAGCATCCCTGACAGAGGGCTATCCAGCTGCCTCTTAGAATCATAGAATAGTAGAGTTGGAAGGGGCCTACAAGGCCATCGAGTCCAACCCCCTGCTCAATGCAGGAATCCACCCTAAAGCATCCCTGACAGAGGGCTATCCAGCTGCCTCTTAGAATCATAGAATAGTAGAGTTGGAAGGGGCCTACAAGGCCATTGAGTCCAACCCCCTGCTCAATGCAGAAATCCACCCTAAAGCATCCCTGACAGATGGTTGTCCAGCTGCCTCTTGAAGGCCTCTCGTGTGGGAGAGCCCATAACCTCCCTTGGTAACTGGTTCCATTGACTGATAATACTTTTATTATACTGGTTTTATATTTTTACACATTTATTTTACTGGTTTAAATTGCCTCAACATTTTAAAGGAATGGTTTCTGATAAATATAGTCAATAAATGATTTTTAAAAACGTAAGAACATCAGAAGTGCCCTGAGGCTGGATCAGACCGAGGGTCCATCCAGTCCAGCACTCTGTTCCCACAGTGGCCAACCAGCCATTGGCCAGGGATGAACAAGCAGGACACCGTGCAACAGCACCCTCCCGCCCATGTTCCCCAACAACTGGTGCACACAAGCTTATTGCCTCAAATACTGGAGATAGCACACCAAAAATGGTATCTTAGTCTGCTCTAGTAAGCCCATTCATACGATTTGCCTGAACCCAGGTCAATCTGATGAGAGACTCTGTGGTAATTTATGCCTCCCCCTGTAGCACGCTACTTGGCTCGCTTGAGTCACGGGCAGCTCTTCGTTCCGCAAGTCCCTGGGCACAGCCATTTCTCTGCTTGTGGAGTGCCAAGATCTAGACTCGGCACCCTACCATTCAACTCAAGCCCAGTTCCTTACAGACTGCGGTAAAGAGGCCGCCGGAGGAAGGGGTTGATCAACAGTCAAAGGGACTATAAATGACCCTTCATCCACGCCCTCCATATGCAATTGCCTTTCAGTCTAACGTCCCCGCAAAATGGCAGGCCGTCCCCTCCAGGCAGCTCACGTTACCATCCTTCCCTTTTACGGAGCCGGTTTGACATTTGAGCGATCACAGATATTGATTGCCCCTGTCCAATTTGCAGGTAACAAAACATACTCCAACTTTCAAGCAAATTAGCCTTTGCAAAGGTGAATGAGGAGCAAAACAGCCATTAAAAAGTCATTTTTATTTATTTATTGTATTTATATTCTGCCACAGGGCCCAATGGGTACCCAGGGTGTAACAATAACAAAGCAATTAAAACAATGTTAACATACAACCGGAAAGCTTAAAGAGAGAGAGAGAGAGAAATTGGTTTAGTTATTTTAAACAAAGGACCAAAGAACTCCCCCATGAATCCTGCTTCCAAATTACTGGTGGCAAGGGTTAAGAAGCAGTGTAAGTGGTGTCAGTTTCGCCATCTGTAAAATGGGCATATACTGAGGAGAACTAAAAGGCTCAACTACAGAAATGAGAGGAACACGCCCTAGTTTTGGCCACAGATATCACAGCTCCCTTTGGTGTGCACACATACATGGCGTTAGGGAAAGATTATGTCCCCTTCTCTCACGTTCTTGTGTCATGCATGACGTGCCCCCCGAGTCGTGGTTTCCTGTCTGGAACTGGGGCCTGGGGCGGCGGTGTGTGCCTGCGCATGTGTGCTCGCATGGACGGACTGCCCAGGCCTCCCTCTAAATAGGTTATTAAGCAGGCAGCCTTGCAAGCTGTAATAAGTTGAGATCGAGCTGGTGCGCAATTGGCTGGCCCAAGCAGGGCTTTAATTTGCTGATCAGGTCTTAATTGTATTAGCAGCAAGACTCCTCATCTGCACACACATAAATCTGCACTGACCCCAGAGGGCACCCTTTAACTAAAGTTCACCAGGCAGTTAAATCAATGGCGTTAAGTGCTTTCTGCTGTTAGTGGCCAGGTGGGTGACGGGCGGGGGAGGGTGGGGTGGGTGCTCACATGGGAGCTTGGGGGGGGTGCTAGCTGGACTTGACTGGGCACATGGTGGGGGGGGAAACAGCTCCACAGCCTTGATGACACACCGGCAGCTGGAGGTGGTGAACACAGGTGGCTACGGAGCAGGGTAGACCCCAACTGAAAGGCAGAAGTAAACAAGGGAGATGAAGCGCTTCAGCGGCAGACCTGCCTGAACCCCTGCCCAGCAAAAAGAGCCTCCAAGGGGTTCTATCTTAACTTCAGATGGTGCTCAGAGTAACAGGGGTGTGTGTGTGTGAAGAGGAAAGTGGAGTGTGTGAGAAGAGGAAAGTCACACTTGGCCCACTAAAGCCCAGTGGCCACACAATGTCCCCTTTTCCAGCTTGAGCTCTGAAGCGTCCGCCTGGTGCAGAGTCATAGAATCATAGAATAGCAGAGTTGGAAGGGGCCTACAAGGCCATCGAGTCCAACCCCTTGCTCAATGTAGGGATCCACCGCAAAGCATCCCTGACAGATGGTTGTCCAGCTGCCTCTTGAAGGCCTCTAGTGTGGGAGAGGCCACAACCTCCCTAGGTCACTGGTTCCATTGTTGTACTGCTCTAACAGTCAGGATTTTTTCCCTGATGTCCAGCTGGAATCTGGACATCCTTTAACTTGAGCCCGTTATTCCGTGTCCTGCACTCTGGGAGGATCGAGAAGAGATCCTGGCCCTCCTCTGGGTGACAACCTTTTAAATATTTGAAGAGTGCTATCATGTCTCCCCTCAATCTTCTCTTTTCCAGGCTAAACATGCCCAATTCCTTCAGTCTCTCTTCATAGGGCTTTGTTTCCAGACCCCTGATCATCCTGGTTGCCCCCCTCTGAACACGCCCCAGCTTGTCTGCGTCCTTCTTGAACTGTGGAGCCGAACTGGATGCAATACTCTAGATGAGGCCTAACCAGGGCTGAATAGAGAGGAACCAGGACCTCACGCGATTTGGAAGCTCTACTTCTATTAATGCAGCCCAAAATAGCATTTGCCTTTCTTGCAGCCATATCGCACTGTTGGCTCATATTCAGCTTGCGATCTACAACAATTCCAAGATCCTTCTCATTTGTAGTATTGCTGAGCCAAGTATCCCCCATCTTTGAACTGTGCATTTGCTTTCCATTTCCTAGGTGTAGAACTTGGCATTTATCCCTATTAAATTTCATTCTGTTGTTTTCAGCCCAGCACTCCAGCCTATCAAGATCACTTTGAAGTCTGTTTCTGTCTTCCAGGGTATTAGCTATCCCACCCAATTTGGTGTCATCTGCAAATTTGATCAGCGTTCCCTGCACCTCTTCGTCCAAATCATTAATAAAAACGTGGAAGAGCACTGGGCCCAGGACTGAGCCCTGCGGCACCCCACTCGTTGCCTCTCCCCAGATTGAGAAGGTTCCATTGATAAGTACTCTTTGAGTCCTGATGGCCCAGAGCATTCAATGTCAGGTGTGGTGAAATGCTAAGACTGAATGGCCATCTAACCCCTTTCATTGACTGCAGGATCTGTGCTTCCTAACTGCTGCGCTGGCCCCGCTCTACCTGCAGCCTGTCTCGAGCAGAGCCGGAGGAACGGAGATGCAGTGGGCCGGAGGGGCAGGGAAGAGGATGAGGCTTGATTCTGGGGTAGGATGGAGAGCCAAGAGGCCCAGCCTCGGGAGGGAGATGAACGTGTGTGTGTGGACGCACGAGTTGCCTTTCGAGGAACAGGGATCGTCACAGAAGAAATGTGTTGAGCAAAAAGAGTCCCACATAAGAGGGGGTGGTTTTGTTGTCAGCTGGCATAATTTGGGGGTTAAGAGCACAAGTTGTGAGCTTGACTTCCACAGTTCCGATCTCCGCTCAGTCATAAAGCTGGGTGGCCCTGGGAAGCAGCATTCTCCGTCTCAGCCCCCGTCATCTGTAAGGGGGAGAGGAGGCTGGTTCCCTGGCAGTTTTGCTGAAAACATCCTGAGATATGGGATGTGAAGTGCATCAATGAATGATTAGGAGGAAGAGGAATTTCCAAAAAAGCTTCTTGCTCCCAGCTGACAGCCAGTAACAAAAAACAACTTGCCTCTTACAGCGAAAAACTGCTGTGCAAGAACCCTGCTGCTAACCTGAGAACTTGTACAAAACAGGGCAGCCCGTTTACTAACAGGGACTGGCTGGCGAGACCACATTACGCCAGTCCTTTTCCAGCTTCATTGGCTGCCAGTCCAGGTCCGGGCCCGATTCAAAGTGCTGGTATTGACGTTTAAAGCCCTAAACGGCTTGGGGCCAGGCTATCTGAAGGAACGCCTCCTCCCATATGTACCTGCCCAGACCCTAAGGTCATCCTCAGGGGTCCTTCTCCGTGAGCCCCTGCCAAAGGAAGTGAGGCAGGGGGCTACCAGGAGCAGGGCCTTCTCTGCTGTGGCACCCCGGCTGTGGAATGAGCTCCCTAAGGAGGTTCGCTTGGCACCTACATTATATGCTTTTAGACACCAGGTGAAGACCTTTTTATTTTCCCAGCATTTTAACAGTCTATAAATAAATTTTAACTCGGTGTTTTAAATTTGTAATTTTGCATTGCTGCTGTTTTTATCTGGTTGAGCTTTTATATTGTATTTTATAGTATGGTTTTATACTGTTGTTTTATACTTTGAATGTTTTTAATTTTTGTGAACCGCCCAGAGAGCTCCAGCTATTGGGCGGTATAGAAATGCAATAAATAAATAAATAAATAAATTGTGGGAATCCCATCTTAGTGGAATCTTCCCAGAGCAAACTGAAGGTGCATTTGACAGGAACAACCCAGGGAATCCAGCCAGGCTCTTCATAAAATTAGAGATGGGCAGGTGGGTGAAAGCAAACTCGTCACAATCCCAGCAATATCAACAGCCCAGGAAGAAGGGCTGAGCCTAGAATTTTCCTCTGACTTTCAGAGCGAAACGATTCCATTGACTTCATCAGCTTCCCAGTATATTCTCAGAGCGTGGCCCCATTGAGTGCCATTTATTTAAGGACTCTTCCTGAAGAAGAAGAAGAAGAAGAAGAAGAAGAAGAAGAAGAAGAAGAAGAAGAAGAAGAAGACAAGCTGAAGAAGACAAGCAGAAGAAGAAGAAGAAGACAAGCTGAAGAAGACAAGATGAAGAAGCAGAAGACGACAAGCAGCAGAAGATAAGCTGAAGAAGAAGAAAAGATGAAGAAGACAAGATGAAGAAGACGAAAAAGCAGAAGACGACAAGAAGAAGAAGAAGAAGTAGTAGTAGTAGTAGTAGTAATAGTAGTAAGATGGAAACGTGATTCAAGAGCCACTCCCATAAACATTTTTGTGCCATCACTTAACCAAGAACCACGCTGGTTCGATCAGGCAGGTTTAGCCCAGAGGCTGCATTTCAGCCACTTCTACAGATAAAGGGCCTAAATTGGGTAAAGATGGGATCAAGAACCATCTGGGGCAATTATTGTACCATGAACAGCTTTTCTCCTCGCCTCCTCCGAGTCTTTGCACCTCCAAAAACCTTGTTCCGGTCCACCGGTCACTCGGAATGGTCAACAACCGTCACACTCCACCGCTGGCCATTGTCTGTCAGCAAAGGTCGGGGGGCGCTAAGCCCAGCCCTCCGCAGCGGCGCAAACAAGGGAGCCCGTTGCTGCTCGGACATCAAAGTTAAACAAACAGACCCCAGGCCCCCCGCCTCTCGGCCCATTTTAAGGAGCTCCCCGAGGGGGTCACGACTTTCAGCTTGTCATAGCACACATCAAAGTTTGCACCACACACGAACTCGGCACACGGATTCGTATCGCATCGCCCGAGAGCGGATATGCAGCCTTTGTATGCCAGCTTAATCCTGTGTTTTCCCAAATAATTAAGCCTTTTTTGCTTATGAACTTGTGACTAAGTAAAGCGCCCCTGAGAGGTTGTAACATCAAAGCCCGTTCCCAACTGGCTGTCCCACGTTTCCTAAAATTGGATTCCTCTCTCCTTCTTTTGCCTCATCTTTAAATAAAAACTAATTGAATTTAGTTGTAGACTGAATGCATTGAAGAGTTGCCTTTAAAGGTTACAAGGAGACACAGCGATTGTCCTGGGAACCTCAGGGATGTCAGGGCAGAGCGATCGCAGCACATGCGCTCCAGAGAAGCAGGGCGCAAAACACAAAGGCGGCCCTGCTCCGTGGGACAAACCTCACAGCGACGCCACAGAAGCCAGAAGGCCGGCCAGCGAAGCCCGATCCCCATGGACCCGGTTTCTATCCCATCCTATTCCTTAAGCCCCAGAGCAGGCAACGACCATGTCAGATCCAAAGAGGGGAGACGTGGTGAGCAGCCTCTTGGCTGGGGTGGATAATGGAGGACACGTTGCATCGACTACTGGGTGCCCAGGCTGCCCAGGAGAAGGCCTTGCATGTTTGGGAAGGGCTGGTGCTCATTATTATTATTAGATTTATTTATTTAGCACCATCAGTGTACATGGTGCTGTACAGAGTAAAACAATAAACTAGCAAAACCCTGCCGCCTAGGCTTACATTCTAATAGCATCATAATAAAACAATGAGAAGGGGAAGAGAATGCACCAAACAGGCACAGGGGAGAGTAAAACTAACAGTATAAAAGTCAGATCAAAATCAAGTTTTAAAAGCTTTAGGAAAAAGAAAAGTTTTTAGCTGAGCTTTAAAAGCTGCGGTTGAACTTGTAGTTCTCAAATGTTCTGGAAGAGCGTTCCAGGCGTAAGGGGCAGCAGAAGAGAATGGACGAAGCCGAGCAAGGGACGGAGAGACCCTTGGGCAGGTGAGAAACATGGCATCAGAGGAGCGAAGAGCACGAGCGGGGCAATAGTATGAGATGAGAGAGGAGAGATAGGAAGGAGCTAGACTGTGAAAAGCTTTGTAGGTCAACAGGAGAGGTGAATTGGAAGCCAATGAAGAGATTTCAGAAGTGGAGTAACATGGTCAGAGCGGTGAGCCAAGAAGATGATCTTAGCAACAGAGTGGTGAACAGAAACCAACGAACTGATGTGAGAAGAAGGAAGGCCAGTGAGAAGAAGGTTGCAGTGGTCCAACCGAGAAATAACCAAGGCACGAACAAGAGTCTTGGCAGAAGAGACAGACAAAAATGGTCGAATCGTGGCAATATTATACAGGAAAAAACGACAGGATTTAGCTACTGCCTCAATATGAGGAATAAAGGAGAGCGAGGAGTCAAATATAAAGCCAAGACTACGAGCTTCCTTGACTGGAGTAAGTCAAGAGCACAGGCTCTACATGCAGAAGGTGCCCGGTACGATCCCAACAGGGCCTGGAAAGACCCCCGCCCAGACTCTGGGGAGTCACCCAGCGTCGATGCAGACAACACTGAGCCAGACTGACCAATGGAAAGTAGCTTCCTAGTCTCCCATGCCTCCTGGGACTCCTCTGAAGTTCTAGTCGCTTGGAGTGCTCTTCTCCCCCTTCTCACTAGATGCCCTCCGAGGTGCCCTGCCAACTCTGTGCTTCTCTGGCATCTTCTCAAGAACTGCCTCAGCATCAGTAGTGCGCCCAGTTGAGCGCGTCTGGTCTTACTCAGGGAGCTCTAATTAACTGCCGAGGGGGTGGAAATGGGTCAGTCGGAAGCACCACGCCTGGCCTTTGGCTCGCCACACACCGGCCACGTCAACCGTTATTTATTTATTTATAAATAAAATAAATAAATAAACCCACAACGTTCCCTGCCAGTCCACCGCTGTTCCGAACCCACGGCCCCTGACCTCTGATCTGAGCTGGCACCTCCAGGGTCCGCTCCTCAGGGCATCAGCTCAGAGGGCTTCATCCACCGCTCGGCCTCCCCGAACAGGGCAGGCAGCCTGGGGAGACCTTCCACAAGGTGGCACAAGAGAGGGCCGCACTCGCTGCTCGCCTTGGCAAGGGGCATGCATGGCCCACTCTGTTTATGAGTCTGTGTATGAATGAAAGGGGGGGGGAAGAGTGTGAGTAAATGGTGTGTGTGTGTGTGTGTGTGTGAGAGAGAGAGAGAGAGAGAGAGAAAGAAAGGCTGAATGAACGGGGGAAAGCATATTGGAGCTCCACACACTCTGGGCTTCGCCCCCAATTCAGCTGTCAGCCCAAAAAGGTTTCCCCACTCCGTTTTATCAGTTGTACAGCTTCTTTTGCTTTGCTTCGTTTTAATATTTTAAATTGTAAACTGCCTTGAGAGCACGGGCAAAAAGGTGGCAAAGATAAACGTAAAATCGCACTGACCTGGAGTTTCGGTTTATAGCCGCTACCATCAGAGCTGTCCAGCCAAGTTTGTGCCGGGCGTTCACGCTGGCTCCTTCCTGCAACAACCTGGAGGAAAAGACACACACACACACACAACATGCCCATTAGCCCAATGAATCTAGTGCTGGTTCCCATGTACCCTTAGCCACGGCCCGGCGCTACGTGGATGAGCCTGAGCAAAGCACCGGGCTTGTGCACGCCCTCTCCCCTCACAGCCAGGAGAACTTTGGCAGAGTCTAGTTTGACTTTTAAAGAATCCTGGGGTGGTTTTACGTCTGAACCAGGGATCGTGCTTTAAAAGGTACTCTAGTTAGTTCAATAAGGCTATTTCTGAACCCAGGGGGCAGGACCCAATGGTGGCCTTGCGTGGGCAGTCCAGGTCAGCCGCCCCAAAGAGAGGAAACACTTCTTTCTGGAAGGGGCAGGCCATGTCCCCCCCCAGAAATGTTTCTGCTCATTTTAGCAGTAGCCCCCAGAAGCACTACATCGCAGTGGTAGGGGCTGCGTGTGCCGCCGCTAGCAGACCTAGGCCACCCATGCAAGGGCACCATGGGATACTGCCCGTGGATTGCAATTGGCTTGTTTTGCCACTACTGTTTAACCTTGATTATGTGATGGAGGCCCCCCACGCACACACACTCTCACATTCATACATGCCCACAGACACAGTGAAACCAAAGCTTATCTATGTGTAAGAGAATGTTCACGTATCTGTGCCCCAATTCCTTCCACAGTCGAATTTTTAAGACTATCAGCTTCTTGGGTCAGGAACCCGTCTTTAACTCTGCAAAGCGCCACGGACAATATATATATATTCTCTGGTTTATTTATATAAACCAGAGAATTTATATAAGACAGTGGATAATTTATATAACACAGAAGAGGGCCAGGATCTCTTCTCAATCTTCCCAGAGTGCAGGACACAGAATAACGGGCTCAAGTTAAAGGAAACCAGATTCCAGCTGGACATCAGGAAAAATTTCCTGACTGTTAGAGCAGTACAACAATGGAATCAGTTGTCTGGTAAGGTTGTGGGCTCTCCCACACTAGAGGCCTTCAAGAGGCTGCTGGGGAACCATCGGTCAGGGATGCTTTAGGGTGGATTCCTGCATTGAGCAGGGGGTTGGACTCGATGGCCTTGTAGGCCCCTTCCAACTCTGCTATTCTATGATTCTATGATTCTATAACTCAATCACCTAAATACAGTTTCTGGTTCCCAGAGCCAGGTTTCAACCATATTAAGATCACCGTTAGACAAATATTGCTGGGTTGGGTTGGGAGGAGAGGATGGACTGGACCATTCAGGGTTGTTGCTTGCGGGGCAAGGAGGAGTCTCCTCCACAAGGAAGAGAACTCCAGTTGAGTCCCATTACAGCTTCCGTGGTATCGCCAGATGCTGCCCATTCAGAAAGACGAAGAGCTTTCCACGCAGGCCTTATTTATTCATTTATTTATTTATTGCATTTCTATACCTCCCAATAGCCGGAGCTCTCTGGCGGTTTACAAATTTAAGTCAATTCAAGTATAAAACAACAGTATAATATAAAATACAATATAAAAGCTCAACCAGATAAAAACAGCAGCAATGCATAATTACAAATTTAAAACACCAAGTTAAAATTTATTTATAGACTGTTAAAATGCAGGGAGAATAAAAAGGTCTTCACCTGGCATCTAAAAACATATAATGTAGGTGCCAAGCGAACCTCCTTAGGGAGCTCATTCCACAGCTGGGGTGCCACAGCGGAGAAGGCCCTCCTCCTGGTAGCCACCTGCCTCACTTCCTTTGGCAGGGGCTCGTGGAGAAGGACCATTGAAGGTTATCTTAGGATCTGGGCAGGTACATAAGGGAGGAGGCGTTCCTTCAGATAGCCTGGCCCCAAGCCGTTTAGGGCTTTAAATGTTAATACCAGCACTTTGAATCGGGCCCGGACCTGGACTGGCAGCCAATGAAGTTGTAAAAGGACTGGCGTGATGTGATCTCGCCGGCCAGTCCCTGTTGGTAAATGGGCTGCCCTGTTTTGTACCAGTTGAAGTTTCCGGACCGTTTTCAAAGGCAGCCCCATGTATAACGCATTGCAGTAATCCAAACGAGAGGTTATCAGAGCATGGATCACTGCAGCTAGGCTATCTCCGTCCAGGTAAGGGCGCAGTTCACCCCACTAAAAGGTTTTTCTTGGCCACCAAAAACGTAAGGAATGTGTTCTGACAGGTTAACTCCACTGAAGCTGCATCGGCCCGCTGGAAGGCCAGACTGGATGTCAACTGGGCAGATGGAGCTGTGTTTACAGTAGAAACAAGAGAGCGCCTTGCCGCCAGAGCAGTCCAGTGCTCCATCTGGAAGCTCTGAAAAAGTCCCCCCGCCCGGCTGGCTGTAGCAGGGGCAGGCAACCTGATGCCCTCCAGATGCTTAAGCTAAAGCTCCCACAATCCCTGACCGTTGGCCATGGTGGCCGGGGCTTATGTAAACCACCCAGAGAGCTTTGGCTATGGGGCAGTATACAAATGTAGTAAATAATAATAATAATAATGGGAGCTGTAGTTCAAAGCTTCTGGGGTGCACCAGGTTGCCCACCCCGGTCCATAATCGTCTTGGTGTGCATCGCATTAAGCATGATCAAAGCGATCCTACCCAAGTGTATTCGACCTCCTGAGCTCAATGAGGCTTTACTGCCAAGTGCGTGTGCCTAGGATCGTGCCGTAAAGGTTAATTCAGGCTGCACTGCTCTACCCCTCTGGCCTTACTGGCCACAGCAACGACTGTAGCTCGGGGGCGGAGTGTGTGCTATGCATGCAGAAGGCCCCAGGTTCAATCCCCGGCTGCTCCTGGTGAGCAAAACACCCCTGGCTGCTCCCCTGAAGAGCCACTGCTGTCAAGTGTGATCACAGAATCATAGAATAGCGGAGTTGGAAGGGGCCTACAAGGCCATCAAGTCCAACCCCCTGCTCCATGCAGGAATCCACCCTAAAGCATCCCTGACAGAGGGTTGTCCAGCTGCCTCTTGAAGGCCTCTAGTGTGGGAGAGCCCACAACCTTCCTAGGTAACTGATTCCATTGTCGCACTGCTCTAACAGTCAGGAAGTTTTTCCTGATGTCCAGCTGGAATCTGGCTTCCTTTAACTTGAGCCCGTTATTCCGTGTCCTGCACTCTGGGAGGATCGAGAAGAGATCCTGGCCCTCCTCTGTGTGACAACCTTGTAAGTCTTTGAAGAGTGCCATCAAGTCTCCCCTCAATCTTCTCTTCTCCAGGCTAAACATGCCCAGTTCTTTCAGTCTCTCCTCATAGGGCTTTGTTTCCAGACCCCTGATCATCCTGGTTGCCCTACTCTGAACACGTTCCACTTGTCTGCGTCCTTCTTGAGTTGTGGAGCCCAGAACTGGATGCAATACTCTAGATGAGACCTAACCAGGGCCGAATAGAGAGGAACCAGTACCTCACGCGATTTGGAAGCTATGCTTCTATGAATGCAGCCCAAAATAGCATTGGCCTTTCTTGCAGCCATATCGCACTGTTGGCTCATATTCAGCTTGTGAATATGAGCTGAATTCATGAGCTGAATTCTGGGCTGGATGGACCAAGAGCTTCCCATCGCTACCATGCCATTGGCGGCCATACTTCCCATAGATAGTCAGCCTTCCCCTACCTGGGGACCTCCAGATGTGTTGCGACTGCAGCTCCTATACTTTTCAGCCAAGACGGCCATGGCGGCTGGGAGTGATGGGGGTTGCAGTCCAACACATCTGGAGGACATCAGGTAGGAAAAGGCTGTTTCACATCATATTGATTCTATGGACATCATGACATTCTATGGACATCAGGACATCATGACATAGAGGCCTTCAAGAGGCAGCTGGACAGCCATCTGTCAGGGACGCTTTAGGGTGGATTCCTGCATTGAGCAAGGAGTTGGACTCAATGGACTTGTAGGCGCTTTCCAACTCTGCTATTCTATGATTCTATGAGACTCAAGGAGAGTCACATACCTAGGTTTCTGACTTCGAAGGTGAACAGGACGTTTCGAACAACACACGGACCAAGCTTCTGATTTCTATCTGCTGTGGGAGTCCTTTTAATGCTTTCAACATGCCCACACGCCTGAAAAGCCCAACCACAGAACGATCGAGCAGGCAAGCCCTCATCTTTTTATTTATTTATTTATATATTACATTGTTATACCGCCCAATAGCCGAAGCTCTCTGAGCGGTTCACAAAAATTAAACTCATGAAGGGCATAAAAACAACCAACAATGTAAAAACACAAATGCAAAATACAATATTTTGTAGGCCGTCCAACCCAAACTAAAGCTTGAAGCCAGAAATCCGAGTGTCTCTATCTTTTACAAGTGGACGCAGCTTCCCTTCCGCAAGCAGAGACCCGCTACTGGGTGTCCTGCCCCCAGCCGAGTTCAAGCACAATTCAAGCCACAGATTTCCCAATGTGCCAGCACTCTGCTCCATGCATAGTCTGGCCTCTGTTACGAGGCAAAACTTTATGTCCTGGGTTTTTACCTCTGGGTATAAATCCTTTTCAAACAAAGAAGACGCCCTGAGCTACACGCATGCCGCACTTCAGCTTTCTTGGTGGTGTGGAAGAACCTTAACTATTTGGGGGACACCGGTCCTATCCCTCTTTTGAGAGAAAGATGTATAAAGTACATCTTTTTTGAAGGCATGTCTGGTGATCAGTGCACCTTAGGCTCTAGAGCAGCCTTCCTCAACCTGGGGCGCTCCAGATGTGTTGGACTACAACTCCCAGAACGCCCCAGCCAGCTCTGCTGGCTGGGGCATTCTGGGAGATGCAGTCCAACACATCTGGAGCGCCCCAGGTTGAGGAAGGCTGCTCTAGAAGTACCAAAGGCCAGCTTTCTGCCTGAGTCAATGCTTTTTAAACACTTAGGAAGGAAAGGAACCTCTCGTGCAAGCACTGAGTCATTACTGACTCTTGGAGGGACACCAGCTTTCGCTGACATTTTCTTGGCAGGCCTTGTAGCGGGGTGGTTTGCCGTTGCCTTCCCCGGCCGGTATTACCTTTCCCCCAGCTAACTGGGTACTCATTTTACCGACCTCGGGAGGATGGAAGGCTGAGTCGACCCGAGCCGGCTGCCTGAAACCAGCTTCCACTGGGATCGAACTCAGGCCGTGGGGAGAGTTTCAGCTGCAGAAACTGCTGCTTTACTGCTCTGCGCCACACGAGGCTCTTTTTAAACACTTAAGATGTCTTAATCTTTGTGTATATGATTTTTATGCACACACACACAAACACACCTACCACCCACCCACCCACATACACAGGGCAGGACCACAGGGATAACATTTTCAGTAGGCATTTCACTCATACACCGATACGGCAGTGATCCTTGCACATCTATAAAACTTTAATAACAGTTAATGCAAGAAGAAGCATTTGCGTTTAATCTTACTTTACATGTTTACAACACTTTCAAGGCTTACGCACAGATTCAGAGGCAAAAGCCCTCCGCATTTTTGTTTTAAAAAACGGTTATTTTATTAGCTAGAAACAAAACAGATATGAGCAAAATGAAATCTAATAATTACATCACAGAGGCATAAATCACATATGGATAAAACTGTGCGAAAACAAACAACTTTCTTATTCTTATAAACAGGATGTTTCAATATATCAATGAGAGGGTATATCCCTTGAAGTAGTTTGATAGTATCTGCTATTTCAAATTATTCATGAAGCTCTCCCTTCAGTCATTCTTTATCAAATCCCCCACCTTTTTTTTTAGCTTGCACCATCCAGCTATGTGAAATCCCATTTGGGGGTTGCGTGTGGCGGCAGGGGTTACTGCTATTGAGTATAGCCCCCTCCTGCTACACGCAGATACAGGCAATCCACAGCCACAGCTCATTCCTTACCTTTTCAGTGATCCCAGCTCCAAGAATCATAGAATCATAGAATAGCAGAGGTGGAAGGGGCCTACAAGGCCATCGAGTCCAACCCCTTGCTCAATGCAGGAATCCACCCTAAAGCATCCCTGACAGGTGGTTGTCCAGCTGCCTCTTGAATGACTGTAGTGTGGGAGAGCCCACCACCTCCCTAGGGAACTGGTTCCATTGTCGTACTGCTCTAACAGTAAGGAAGTTTTTCTGGATGTCCAGCTGGAATCTGGCTTCCTTTAACTTGAGAAGAGAAATGTCCGGAGGCCTCACTCCCAACGACGCCTTGTGCTTTCTAGGCTTGTAGCACCCTTCACCCTTGCTTGACATCCCTCCGCCCCTCCCAGGGGGAAAGAAAAAGGTTCCAGATCGTACCCCAGCCCAGTCCCACCATCTTGGCCCTACACTACCCCACCCCATGAGAGATGAAAAGAATGTTTAGCCTGGAGAAGAGAAGATTGAGGGGAGAGATGATAGCACTCTTCAAATACTTGAAAGGTTGTCACAAAGGTTGTCCTCCGTCACACAGAGGAGGGGCAGGATCTGTTCTCAATCCTCCGAGAGTACAGGACACGGAATAATGGGCGCAAGTTAAAGGAAGTCAGATTCCAGCTGGACATCAGGAAAAACTTCCTGACTGTTAGAGCAGTACGACAATGGAATCATTTGCCTGGTGAGGTTGTGGGCTCTCCCACACTCGAGGCCTTCAAGAAGCAGCTGGACAACCCTCTGTCAGGGGTGCTTTAGGGTGGATTCCTGCATTGAGCAGGGGGTTGGACTCAATTGCCTTGTAGGCCCCTTCCAACTCTGCCATTCTATGATTCTAGGTGCTGCGTGCATACAAAGGACACCTGCTGAAATCCACTTATTTATACAACTGTTAAAGACACAGAAGCCCTCCTTTCCATAGGGTCACTCTAGAGTCGCCACGGACGCAGCCACAAACCTTTCCCAATCACCAAAAACAAGAGAAACCACGACATGAGAAGGTGGGGTCCTTGCGCATGGAAACGGAATGTAAATTGCTTAAGGCTCTCTAGAATGATGAACTGAGAAAGCCAGAACGCAGGACAACCGCAGCGCCATCGAGGAGCACAACGTGCATCGACATTTCAATTAGGGGCATTTTTTAAAATCAGCACATTGGTGCTGGAGCAACTTAGCAGCTTTGTGAAAAGGCTGAACTTTATGTTCAGGGCACTTGTGATCATCATTAATATATTCCCAGCCTGATTTAATCACAACAAATCAATAAAGCGACGACCACTGCTCAGCTCCTAGACAACCAAATGTATTTACCAGCAGGGGTATTTTATTCCTAATTAAATAAAATTCTCTGATCAATCTTTAAGGATGTTTATCCACATTTTAACCAAATAAGGCCCAAGGAGCTCAGTTAAATGGCATCCAAAGACTTGTACGACCACAGACACGCACACCCAAACACACATGCAGAGCAGCAACGAACGCTAGATTCTGGAATTTCCAAGGAAAAAATCAAGGGCACAATTCTATGCATGTTTAAGATGGGGAAAAGCCCTATAACCCCCAGCATGCCTCAGTGGCTGGGGCATGTTGGGAGTTGCAGGGCCTTTTTTCTATCTAAACATGCATAGGATTGCACCTTAAATATATTTAATGATTATGTCAGTGTTTAGAATCATAGAAACATAGAATAGTAGAGTTGGAAGGGGCCTACAAGGCCATCGAGTCCAACCCCCTGCTCAATGCAGGAATCCACCCTAAAGCTTCCCTGACAGATGGTTGTCCAGCTGCCTCTTGAAGGCCTCTAGTGTGGGAGAGCCCACAACCACCCTAGGTAACTGCTTCCATTGTCGTACTGCTCTAACAGTCAGGAAGTTTTTCCTGATGTCCAGCTGGAATCTGGCTTCCTTTCACTTGAGCCCGTTATTCCGTGTCCTGCACTCTGGGAGGATCGAGAAGAGGTCCTGGCCCTCCTCTGTGTGACAACCTTTTAAGTCTTTGAAGAGTGCTATCCTGTCTCCCCTCAATCTTCTCTTCTCCAGGCTAAACAGGCCCAGTTCTTTCAGTCTCTCTTCATAGGACTTTGTTTCCAGACCCCTGATCATCCTGGTTGCCCTCCTCTGAACACGCTCCAGCTTGAACCAACATGGTTCAATGTAAGCAAGTGTAAAGTGATGCCTGTCGATGCAAAAACTAGAAAACTCAAACTTCTAAGACACAGTGACGAGGACTGAATTGGTGGCACTGTATCAGGGGGTGAGGAAAACATCTTGCAGGTGTGTCAGGTAATTCAGTGAAAACATCAATTCAGGGCATGTTAGCGGGGAGGCAGCAAACTCGTTGCTAGGATTATTAGGGAAAGAATTGAAAATAAAATGGGCAGCAGCAAGATACCTTTATAGAAAGCGACGGTGTGCCCATGTTTCGAATACCGTGTACAGTATTTAAAGAGGGGAGCCATGATAGCACTCTTCAAATACTTGAAAGGTTGTCACACAGAGGAGGGCCAGGATCTCTTCTCGATCCTCCCAGAGTGCAGGACACGGAATAACGGGCTCAAGTTAAAGGAAGCCGGATTCCAGCTGGACATCAGGAAAAACTTCCTGACTGTTAGAGCAGTACGACAATGGAATCAGTTACCTAGGGAGGTTGTGGGCTCTCCCACCCTAGAGGCCTTCAAGAGGCAGCTGGACAACCCTCTGTCAGGGATGCTGTAGGGTGGATTCCTGCATTGAGCAGGGCTTGGACTCGATGGCCTTGTAGGCCCCTTCCAACTCTGCTATTCTATGATTCTATAAATGATGATGATGCCAGACCAACCCAGGCAATCCCATCCAACGGAAGGGCAAATGCCTCCACCGTAACGAACGACACAGGCAGGTACGTCTCCCTCACTGGGCCTGGCTAAATGAGGGGTGGGGGGGCTCATCTCCCTTCCCCGCTGGGGAATAGGGTCTGCGGGGCACAGGGCTCCCATTGGCTCAAGGGAGGGAGCCAATCTGTTTTGATAAGAATATTGTGTTTTTTATGCTTTTTATTTATTTATTACATTTTTATACCACCCAAATAGCCAAAGCTCTCTGGGCGGTTCACAAAAATTAAAATCATCAAGAGCATAAAAAAAACAACCAGCAAAGTTTATGTTTTTATACTTTGTATATTTGTTTTTAGCGTTTACTGTTTTTAACTTTTGTAAAACGCCCAGAGAGCTTCAGCTATGGGGCAGTATATGTGTGCAATAAATAAATAAATAAATAAATAAGCCACAGGAGAAGGCAACCGGACGAAGCCTCCCGGGGATTCTAGCCGGCCTACGGCAGAGAGAGAGAGAGAGGGAGAGAGAGCGGCATTCCCCCCTCTAGCAGGCCCCTCCTCATTCACGCTACTCCACAGACACACCGTCCCCCAACACCCCAGAGGGAACGTTCTGGCCATTTGGAAGGTGTGCAAAACACTGCACTGGCCGGTGGGCGAAGGAGGCCGCGACTCAGCCCGGGCTGGGTTTGTGCCTCCTGGTGACAATCACACACACCCCCACCAGCCCACCTATTCAGAGTGAAGGCGGACGACCCAGAGAGCCGCTGGGGTCCTCGGGCATCTCCTGTTGCAGCGCAGGCACTTTGCGTCCTCCCCCCCGACCCCGGACATATGGGCCTTCTATTCAAGCCTCCGATCCCATGAGTTCTGGGTGAGCGACTCCGGGTTGCTTCTGCTTAAAAGCTGGAGCCCAAAGGGCATGTTTGAGTTTGTGCTCAGCGCCTGCGAGTCGGGCCCGCTTCGCCCCCTTGACAGGTGGAGGAAGAGGAAGCTGGAAACTTGAACTTTTGGCCACAACAAAAGCTTCTGTTGCCGGCAGCCAGCTAAACATCGCTCCCCCCCCCCGATACGCGAGTGTTTAACTGCTGGGGGGGTGGGGGGGGGTGGAGGGTCTGATGCGTTAGGAAAACTTTCCCCCTTCTTCTTGGGAGGTGCCCTCGGCTTTGTTAAGGACGTCGGCAACAGTTACAGAAGGAGAGCCGCGCTCCTGCGCTCCAATCTCAAGAGAAACGGCACCACGCCAGTCTGTCAAACTGCACTAAAAGCGTCAGCTGGGAAAGTTAAAAGCCAGAGCGTTTGGGGGGTGGGGGTGGAGGAGGAGGCCAAGGGGCCTGGGCTGACTCAGAGAGAACGCCGCTTCCTGCAATTACTGCCAAGGGCCAGCGCTGCTGCCCATCAGCCGCCGTGATGTAGGCCAGGCCTAGGGAAGCTTCTTCCACCACGGCCAGGAGGCTGAGAACAGGCTCGAGAATGAGAGAGGGAGCGGGGAGGCCTAGAGCACGTGCGGAGGGAGCCTGGCTGCTGGGCACTGGAAGACGCCGGGCAAAACACGGCACACAAGAGGCCGCACCCCACAGCGCACGGAGACCAAGTGTCATAGAATCATAGAATAGCAGAGTTGGAAGGGGCCTACAAGGCCATCCAGTCCAACCCCCTGCTCAGTGCAGGGAATCCACCTAGACATCCATAACGTCTAGCCCTGCTCCCCCTGGGTTGGAAGAAGGTGTTTCAGGTGATCAATCAGACTCAGACTCTGAAATAGAGGAGTCGGCGCCAGAAACAGGCCAGCTTGTACCAGCGGGGGAGGAAGCTCTCACGGGCTCTTCACCAGCTGGGAGTGAACCCTCTCCAGAGCTTATCTCCTCAAGGGCAAATAATACACAGTCAGTGAGAAGCCAACATTCCTCTTGATGTCAGAGGAAAGGGTAGCCAGAAGGAGGAAGGGGGTGGTATCCACCGGGGCTGAGGAAAGGGCCCCCACAGAAATCTGAGCCAGCCACAAGTGCATAACTCGAGCAAGTGAGCCAAGCTGTATGCTTCAGGGGAAGGCAAACCCTACCACAGTCTGACTAGCCAATCTGTCCTAGGAACAATCCCACACAGCGTGTTCAGAGGAGGGCATCCAGGATGATCAGGGGTCTGGAAACAAAGCCCTATGAAGAGAGACTGAAGGAACTGGGCAAGTTTAGCCTGGAGAAGGGAAGACAGAAGGGAGACATGAGAGCACTCTTCAAATACTTAAAAGGTTGTCACACAGAGGAGGGCCAGGATCCCTTCTCGATCCTCCCAGAGTGCAGGACACAGAATAATGGGCTCAAGTTACAGGAAGCCAGATTCCGGCTGGACATCAGGATAAACTTCCTGACTGTTAGAGCAGTACGACAATGGAACCAGTTACCTAGGGAGGTTGTGGGCTCTCCCACACTAGAGGCCTTCAAGAGGCAGCTGGACAACCCTGTCAGGGATGCTTTAGGGTGGATTCCTGCATCGAGCAGGGGGTTGGACTTGATGGCCTTGTAGGCACCTTCCAGCTCTGCTATTCTATGATTATATGATTGGCCAGACCCCTCATTGAGAATTTCCGTGCAGCACACACACACACACACACACACACACTCCGCCCTGCCTCTTGAGATGGGTGTGCAAAGCCAGCAGCAATCCTACAGGCCTGCTTCACGCCACCGGCAGGGCTGTTTCAGAGCGCTCATGACACAGAGCCTGGGGGCCAAATCCTGCCTTCTGCACTTCCCCCACAGGGCTCCTCCCGCTTACCCACCAAACACAGATTGTCAG
Source organism: Elgaria multicarinata webbii (assembly GCF_023053635.1). Classification (NCBI taxonomy): domain Eukaryota; kingdom Metazoa; phylum Chordata; class Lepidosauria; order Squamata; family Anguidae; genus Elgaria; species Elgaria multicarinata. Next base: position 138,496,079 of record NC_086175.1, read on the forward strand.
GTGGTTTCCGACTTTTGGGGGGCCCTTTCCCTGCATTCCAAAAGGCTGAAACGCTTCTCCTAAGGCCTAATTACTGGCAGTGAGAACTTTAAGTTGAATATTTTGGGGGTTTTTTTGTTGTCTCTGCCCCATTCTTTCTCCATGCCTGCCCCACCCACGCCCACTGGAATGCAGCCCCCAAGAGCTTCCCCCAAATGGACTTTTGGCCCTGGGTCTGAAGGAGCCTGTGCACCCGAGCGAAAGGGTGTCTCACCTGTCCACTTCGGAAATATTGTTGATTCTGGCAGCTTCCAGCAGAGTATCCTCTGGAAAAGACAAAGAAGGACCACTTTGAGCAAGGAGGTAAGCAAAGGGGACGTGTTGCAAAGCAGGGAACATGGAGAAAGGGGCATCCTCCCATTTTAATAATAATAATGATGATGATGATGATGATGATGATGATGAAGAAGAAGAAGAAGAAGAAGAAGAAGAAGAACACTCCTACTGGCTGCCAGGGCTGGCTCTGGAGGTGCCAATTCAAGGTGCCCGGTAGTTGCCTCCCCACAGAAGCTGATCCTGGGCACATCCCAACAACCCAACCCAGAACCAGACTCAGGCCCTTCCAGGGCCAGCTCCTCGGAGGATCCACCAGGCAGTTCCACCCACTGCAGTGATTTGTGCTGGAATATTATAGCCTCTGCCAGGCCACTGAAATCGAGCAAGCCAAGCCTCAGCATGGCTCCCTGAGCGGTCAGGCCCCCCAACAAGGATCATAGAATCATAGGATAGCAGAGCTGGAAGGGGGCCATCGAGTCCAACCCCCTGCTCAATGCAGGAATCCACCCTAAAGCATCCCTGACAGAGGGTTGTCCAGCTGCCTCTTGAAGGCCTCCAGTGTGGGAGAGCCCACAACCTCCCTAGGTCACTGATTCCATTGTCGTACTGCTCTAACAGTCAGGAAGTTTTTCCTGATGTCCAGCCGGAATCTGGCTTCCTTTAACTTGAGCCCGTTATTCCGTGTCCTGCACTCTGGGAGGATTGAGAAGAGATCCTGGCCCTCCTCTGTGTGACAACGTTTCCAGTATTTGAAGAGTGCTATCATGTCTCCCCTCAATCTTCTCTTCTCCAGGCTAAACATGCTCAGTTCTTTCAGTCTCTCTTCACAGGGCTTTGTTTCCAGACCCCTGATCATCCTGGTTGGGTTACTTGTCACAACTAAACAATACCCATTTCTCTATTAACTTGTTGAATCCGTAGGGATTCTTTACTCTGAAACGTGGATTATAAATGAAATAAGTACGCAGGGCCCTGAAAAATGATGTCTTGGACAGCATTTCTGCTGTGCAAACAAGCTGGCTTCTTCCTCCTCCTTTCCCTCTCCAGTTTATATTCAAAGCTAGTCCATCATTTGCCTTTCAGAGGGAAACGATCAAGGTCTTCCCTACTGATTGGTTTTCACCTCCTACAGGGGCACATTTGGGGATTGTCTGCCGACACTGAGAACCAGAGGTGGATGAAGTGGGTGGGATACCACGAAAACCAGCATCAACATAGCTTTTAAACTTGCCACAAGACTAACGGGCCTTGAACTTATTTATATTTGCAGTCCTTTTGGCTCTTGCGCTACATCGTAACAGCGAACACACTTTATCGTCTGGAGGAAAAACTTCCTGACTGTAAGAGCAGTACGACGATGGAACCAGTTCCCTAGGGAGGTTGTGGGCTCTCCCACACTAGAGGCCTTCAAGAGGCAGCTGGGCAGCCGTCTGTCAGGGATGCTTTAGGGTGGATTCCTGCACTGAGCAGGGGGTTGGACTCGATGGCCTTGTAGGCCCCTTCCAACTCTGCTATTCTATGATTCTATGAAAAGAAAACATGAAAGCTGGCAGAACTAACAGAACGGGCAGCAAACGGAGACAGCCTTAACTGCTGACACCGCGCGGTCAAGAGAATCTGCCCTCCTATCTTCACGATCCTCAAAAAGCCACCTTAATCAATTTGTTGGTTAAATGCCAAATTAATTGACTAAGAAAGTCTGTCATCAGTTGATAGCTCCGTAAAGACCTTGCCTGGGGAAGGAAGGTCACGCAGCATCGTGAGCACAGCCTGGCGGGAGACGGGCGGCCTTGGGAGCCACGTACCCACGCCGGGAGAAGAACAGGGCACGAGGCTAACAAGGCCTCTGCTTCTCACCCCAACCTGGCTCAGGGATCCCAACGCATGTGCCACAAAAAGGGAGGTGAAAATGTGCTGTTGGGTGATGCGTCCACCACCCTATGCCTGCCGGGGCCCCGATCCTTCCCTCCTTCACAAATAGATGAGCGTCTTCCCAGGTGCATTTCAACCTTTTAGGATGGGGAGGGAAATAGCACCAAAGCAGGACCAACACAAAGCATTCAGGGCAGGGCAGGGGCCCACCAGTCGAACTCTGGAGGTCTGCATTTGGTCCTCAGGGGGTTGGACTCGATGGCCTTATAGGTCCCTTCCAACTCTACTATTCTGATTCTCTGTACCCTTGTCCCACTGAATCAGACCACCAGCTCATTTTATCCAATTCAAAGAATCAAAAAATAGCAGAGTTGGAAGGGACCTACAAGGCCATCGAGTCCAACCCCCTGCTCAGTGCAGGAATCCACCCTAAAGCATCCCTGACAGGTGGTTGTCCAGCTGCCTCTTGAAGGCCTCTAGGGTGGGAGAAGAGCCCACAACCTCCTTGGGTAACTGCTTCCATTGTCGTACTGCTCTAACAGTCAGGAAGTTTTTCCTGATGTCCAGCCAGGATCTGGCTTCCTGTAACTTGAGCCTGTTACTCTGTGTCCTGCACTCTGGGAGGATCGAGAAGAGATCCTGGCCCTCCTCTGTGTGACAACTTTTTAAGTATTTGAAGAGTGCTCTCATGCCTCCCCTCAATCTTCTCTTCTCCACGCTAAACATGCCCAGTTCTTTCAGTCTCATTCCATGGGGCTTTGTTTCCAGACCTCTGATCACCCTGCCAATTATGACTGGCAGCATAGTGAGATGATGCATACCTATGGGAGAGGGAAAGATGCCAGAGAGGCTCCTTGGCTGTGGAGGTGCCGTGGACCGTGGCCCAGAGTGCAGTGCAGCTCTAGGGGGAGGTCAGGAGCTTCGCCAGCCTGGCTGCCGGTAAGCTCACGAAACAGGCAGCTCTTGATGTGCAGGAGACCTTCCCACCAGGGAGATGCACTCTCAGTACAGCAAGTCCACTCAGCCATCCCATAAGAGGCACAGATGAGGATAATTCTTGAATTCAGAGTCACCCTGGGACACTGACTAGAGGGGCGGGGAGAGGAGGAAAGCCATCAGCAGAGGGAAGAGGAAAATGCCGCTGACTAGGAAATTCACAAGCACTAGGTGCGGTTGCAGAGATGGCTTCTGAAAAGGGGTCTGGCCCCACTCATGGAGGAGAGAATCTCTTGACGGCTGTCAGCCCCAACACCTGAAACAGCAAATGCCACATTCATGGGCCGACCAGCAACAAGGGATGGTCCTGCCTCACCTGAGATCTCTCCAGGGGCATCCAGTTGGCCATCATCAGCCTTCACCTTCCCCAACCTGGCGCCCTTCAGGTGTGTTGAACGACAACTCCCACCAACCCCCAACTAACATAGTCAGACTGATGGGAGCTGTAGTCCAACACGCCCGGAAGGCGGCAGACAGCTGGCTTTCAAAGATTTTAGCCTGGCTGGGCACCTGTCAAGACTTTCAGAAGGAGCGACCAGGCAAGAGTCCCAGGTGCTTCGAGATCTTCTGCTGCCACCTGGAAGACTGACTTGTTGCTCTCTCAGCTCTGGGGTTGCCAGCTTTTTTTTAAAAAAAGGGAAAACCTTAGCCTTGCTCAGGTGCTTCTACCAGCCGTTCCTCACACAGCTATTATTCATTATTATTATTATATTTATTTGTATCCCACCTTTTGCCCAATGCTGGGCCTCAAGGAGGCCTTACAAAGTTTAAAACACACATTGGGGGAAGAAGAAAAAACATAGTTTAAAATACACAACAAAATTATAAGACATTAATATAGATGGAGGGCCAGATTATTCTCCAAAGGCCTGCTGGAACAAAAAAGTTTTAGCCTGCCTCTGAAAGCCCATCAAGGAGGGAGCCAGCCTAGCTTCCCCGGGAAGAGAGTTCCAGAGCACCGGAGCAGCCACCGAGAAGGCCCTCTCCCATGTTCCCACCAGGCACGCCTGTGAGGATGGTGGGACTGAGAGAAGGGCTTCCCCAGAGGATCTCAAAGCATGGGCAGGCTCATAAGGTAGGGTGACCATATGAAAAGGACAGGGCTCCTATATCTTTAATGGTTGTATTGAAAAGGAAATTTCAGCAAGTGTCATTTGTATATATGGAGAACCTGGGGAAATTTCCTCTTCATCACAACAGTTAACGCTGCAGGTGCCCTGTCCTCTTTTAAATCTGGTCACTCTAGTACAGCTCTTGCACTTTAACTGTTGTGATGAAGCCGGAATTTCATCAGGTTCTCCATATAAAAGCCTCACATGGTGCAAAGCGGTAAAGCAGCAGTTTCTGCAGCTGAAACTCTCCCCACGGCCTGAGTTCGATCCCAGCGGAAGCTGGTTCTCAGGCAGCTGGCTTGGGTCGACTCAGCCTTCAATCCTCCCGAGGTTGGTAAAATGAGTACCCAGTTAGCTGGGGGAAAGGTAATAACGGGCGGGGAAGGCAACGGCAAACCACCCCACTATATAAGGCCTGCCAAGAAAACGTCAGCGAAAGCTGGCGTCCCTCCAAGAGTCAGTAATGACTCAGTGCTTGCACGAGAGGTTCCTTTCCTTTCCTTTCTCCATATATACAAATGACACCTGCTGAAATTCCCTTTTCTATGCGACTGTTAAAGATACAGGAGCCCTGTCCTCCTTTTCATATGGTCACCCTACATAAGGGAGAATACGGTCTTTCAAACAACCTGGACCCAAGCCATATAGGGCTTTATAGGTCATGACCAGCACTTTGAATTGTGCCCGGAAACAGACTGGAAGCCAGTGGAGCTGTTTTAACAGGGGAGTCGTCTGCTCCCTGCAACCGGTCAACACTCTGGCTGCATCTCTTTGAACCAGCTGGAGTTTCCGAACACTCTTCAAAGGCAGCCCCACGTAGAGCGTGTTACAGTAATCCAATCGGGACGTAAGTAAGGCATGTGTCACCGTGGCCAGGTCTGACATCTCTAGGAACAGGCGCAGCTGGCGCACGAGCTTTAACTGTGCAAATGCACTCCTGGCCACCGCCGAAACCTGGGTATCCAGGCTCAGGGCTGAATCCAGAAGTACACCCAAGCTGCGGACCTGTGTCTTCAGGGGGAGTGTCACCCCATCCGGCACAAGCTGAATGCCTGTTCCCTGATCTGCCGTTCGACTGACCAGGAGCACCTCTGTCTTGCCTGGATTAAGCTTCACATTTGTTCGCCTCCATCCAATCCATTACTGGTTTAGCAGCAGGCGAATCTCTTCCTGGCGCTGGGCGATGTCAAGGAGACCCCAGCCACTGCTGCCCATCGCCGCTGGCACAGACAGGGCTAGCAGCTTGGAGGAATCTGAAGCCTGCCCCCGTCGGTCACCTTTGGAGACGTGGCCCTTGCTGTAGCAGAGCGCCAGCCCCGCGGCTGCCACGGCCGTGGCGGTGAAGGCGGGGATCCTGACCCGTCGGCTGCGGTGGCTCTCTCGGTTCCGGCGGTGGCCCGCGTGCTCCGGGTTGGGCCACAGGCGCAGCCGGCTGGGCTCCTTGGCCAGGGCCTGGGGCTCCTCCTTGTCCGGGCAGGGCAGCCGGGGCAGCCAGCCCCCCTCGGGGCAGGAGGGCAGCGCTGCCCCCTTCATGCCCCCCAGGGCCATGCCAGCCTCGCAGGCTGCCCCCTGGCTCCCCCTGCCGGCCGCGCCCAGCTCCTGCAGGTTCGGCCCCCTGCTGGCCACGGCCTCGGACGGCGACCATATCTCGTGCTCGCAGCGCCCCTTAGCGGCCAGGTGCCGGCTCTGCAGCGCGGCCGCTCTCTCCTCCGCGTCCCACTCTCGCCGCAGCCGCGGCACGTCTGGCTCCCGGCGACCCCTAGCGGTCTCGCCGGGGTAGTGCAGCTCCTCGTGCCCGGCCGCGAAGGCCTCAGCGGCTCCTGCCCGGTTCAGCTCCCGCGCCGAGGCTCCGCGTGTCGCCAACGGGCGCCTCGTCCCGGCCCCGAGCAGGCGCGTGAGACCCGGCGGTAGAGGCCTGCTCATCAGGCAGGCCAGCATCGCGGTGCCCCCCCCTACACGGGCCGGCTACTGCCAGTCAGCCCGTCCAGTCACCCTGGAAACCAAGATGGCGGAACCCAGGTCGCCGCTATGAGCAGGACGCACGCCACGCACGGAGGGGGGTGGCTGGGAGAAGGGGCTCACGGGAGCTGTAGTCTTTGGCTCTCCGTGTCCCGCTTTGCTCTGCGGCGTCCGGTGACGTGGGACTACAGTTCCCATAGACGCGCTGGGGCCTTGCGTCAACAAAGAGCCGCTACATAGGCGCAAGCGCGTGGTAGGAAAGGTAGCGGAGGAGGGTGGAGCGAAATCGAAGGGCAGCGATAGCGATCAAGCGGGGTTGCGAGTTCGAGGCCCGGCAGAGGAGGAAACGTGTGAATGCAAATAGAGGAGATTGGGAAAGCGGAGTCTGCGAGATGCGAGACTCAGAAAAGGATCCTGGGGTTGTTGTTAGAAGCCTTATGTCTGACCCAGGGTGCAGCTGCTGTGAGAAAGGCGAACTCCGTGTTAGTCGGGAAGGAATTGAGAATAAAACTGCCAGCATCATACTGCCTTTATTATTTATTTATTTATTTATTTAGAATATTTATACACCACTCCCCATTGAAAAATTTCAGAGCAGTGTACAAGGTAAAATGAAAATAAAAACAGAATAAAAACAGTTAAAACAAAATTTAAAAGAAGTAATAACAGTAATCCAAGGCTGCATGTTAGAGAAAGGCTTCTTGGAATAAAGATGTTTTCAGGAGGCGCCGAAAGGAGTACAAGGTTGGCGCCTGCCTGACCTCCAGAGGCAGGGAGTTCCACAGGAGGGGGGCCACCACGCTGAAGGCTCTTTCCCTGGTGGATTCCAATCGGAGGATGGATCTAGGTGGAACCACCAGGAGCAGGCCCTCGGATGACCTCAGTGACCGGGCAGGTTGGTAAGGGAAAAGGCAGAGCTCTCTCAGGTATCCTGGTCCCAAGTTCTTCAGGGCTTTGTACACCAGTACAAGAACCTTCAACCTGGCCCGGTAGCGAATAGGCCGCCAGTGCAGCTCCCTCAGCAGAGGAGTTCCATGCTGGAAAGGGGCAGCTCCAGACAACAGCCGAGCTGCAGCATTCTGCACTAGCTCCAGCTTCCGGAGCAGCTTCAAGGGCAGCCCCACATAGAGCGCGTTGCAGTAATCCAATCTTGAGGTTACCAATGCCTGTACCACCATGGCCAAGCTGTCCCTGTCCAGGAGAGGCCGGAGTTGGCGAACCAACCGAAGATGGTAAAATCTATATGCAAATCTATGGTGTGACCATGCTTAGAAATACTGTGTACAGTTCTGGTCACCCAAAAAAGTATATTATAGAGCTGGGAAAAGGGCAACTGCATCTCTCCTAGGAGGGAAAGTTAATAAGAAGAGCCCTGATGTTGGGATTTATTTAAAAATAATAATATTTATATCCCGCCCTATATTACTAAGATCTCAGGGCAGCGTACAGATAAAAACACAGTATAAAACAATAAATATACACAGTTAAAAACAAATTAAACCATGATCCAAGTTAAAACAATATATAATAGGGTGACCCTATGAAAAGGAAGACTGGGCTCCTGTATCTTTAACAGTTGTATTGAAAAGGAAATTTCTGCAGGTCTCCTTTGTATATATGGAGAACCTGGTGAAATTCCCTCTTCATCACACCAGTTAAAGCTGCAGGAGCCCTGCCCTCTTTTAAATCTGGTCACTCTAGTATAGCTCCTGCAGCTTTAACTGGGGTGATGAAGAGGAAATTTCACCAGGTTCTCCAGATATACAAATGACACCTGCTGAAATTCCCTTTTCTATGCAACAGTTAAAGATACAGGAGCCCGGTCCTCCTTTTCATAGGGTCACCCAAATATATAAATTAAAAGCAATAGGTCAGGCCAAAGGTCCCATCTAGTCCAGCATTCTGTTCACACAGTAGCCAAACAGCTGCACCAATGGAAAGGTGAGTGAGGGGAGACTGCCAGAAGTCTACAGAATTACCTATGATTTCTCTTTCTCTCTCTCTCTCGAAATACTAGAACCCAGAGGGGTCATTATCCCATGGAGCTGATTGGTGGGAGATTCGGGACTGATAAAAGGAAGTGGCTTCTTCGCACAGCGCATAGTTAAACTATGGAACTCACTGCCACAAGATGTAGCGATGGCTACTAATTTGGATGGCTTTAAAGGGGGGGGTTGGATAAATTCCTGCAGGAGAAGGCTATCCGTGGCTACTCTTCCTGGTGTTTGTGTGCTACTGGTGTACACCAGTTGCTGGGGAACATGGGTGGGAGGGTACTGTTGTACTTGTGTCCTGCTTGTGGGTTTCCTGTATGCCGCTGGTTGACCACTGTGTGAACTAGAAGGACTCTTAGGCCATAGCTAGACCTAAGGTTTATCCCTGGATCGTCCAGGGGTCAAACCAGTTCATATAGGTAACACACACGGGATCCAGTGCTCATGCAGGGGCGAACCCTGGATGATCCCAGGATAAACCTTAGGTCTAGCTGTGGCCTTAGTCTGATCCAGCAGGGCTCTTCTTCTGTTCTCATGAAAGAACAACATTTAAAATATAGATTCACTTCATTTCAATGTGTGTTTTAGTTTCTCTTCTCAACCAGTTCTTGTCTTGGGGCAAGGATGATATAATCTACACAGGATGAGGTTGAGTGGAAGCCTGCACAGCTCTTCAAGCCAAATGCAGCTCACTCTCTCTGTGTTTGGTTGGCTGCCATTGGAAACCAGCACAGGGCTTGTTTTGCAAGATAATAATAGTAATAGTAATATTTCATAGAATCATAGAATAGCAGAGTTGGAAGGGGCCTACAAGGCCATCGAGTCCAACCCCCTGCTCAATGCAGGAATCCACCCTAAAGCATCCCTGACAGATGGTTGTCCAGCTGCCTCTTGAAGGCCTCTAGGGTGGGAGAGCCCACAACTTCCCTAGGTCACTGGTTCCATTGTCGTACTGCTCTAACAGTCAGGAAGTTTTTCCTGATGTCCAGCCGGAATCTGGCTTCCTTTAACTTGAGCCCGTTATTCCGTGTCCTGCACTCTGGGAGGATCAAGAAGAGATCCTGGCCCTCCTCTGTGGGACAACCTTTCAAGTCTTTGAAGAATGCTATGATGTCTCCCCTCAATCTTCGCTTCTCCAGGCTCAACATGCCCAGTTCTTTCAGTCTCTCTCCATAGGGCTTTGTTTCCAGACCCCTGATCATCCTGGTTGCCCTCCTCTGAACATTTATTTATTTCTTACCCGCCTCTCTGATTGGATCGAGGTGGGGAACAACAGCAAGCATAAAATACTGATTAAAAACATAGTATACACTGTTAAAATTGTGCTAAAACATCCTAAAAGCATATTAAAAGCATCCTAAAATTCCACTAGATAGGCCTGCCGGAAGAGATCAGTCTTGATAGCTTCCTTGAATGCTAAGAGGAGCACAGCTGGTGGATCAGATTAAAAGGTCCATCTGGGCCAGCATCCTGCTTCTCGTGGTGGCCCAGCAGATACCTCCAGGAAACCCACAAGGAACAGGGTGGGGTGGGCGAATGGTCCCTACCCCGTTTTGCCTGTTCTGCAGCAGGTTGGCTGCCTCTCACCTGGGAGCTCTTCAGCTATCCTAACACAGCTATTCGCCAATCCTACAGCAGCTGGGAGTTGTAGTCCAACACATCTGGAAAGCATGAGGTTGGGAAAGGCAGTTCTATACTGTCAACTGAGGACAACACCTTGTATTTGACACAGGGGGACTCCAGTCCACAGTTGAGCATTTTAACACAATAAACCCATCCGTCCCTATCGTGCCCCAAGACTCTCTCTGTTTTTTCTCATGTCACCTCAGGAATACAACAACCCTGTAAAGAAGGCCGGTATTATTTTGCAGAGGGGAGGGCGCCGAGATTGAGAGAGAGAGAGAGAGAGAGAGAGGACACTGAGACAGGAGCACAGGACGCTGCCTTCTACTGAGTCAGAGCCTTGGTCCGTCTAGCCCAGGAGTGTTGACACAGTCTGGCCGCAGCAGCAGCTCTCCTGGGTTTTAGGCACGAGTTTTTCCAGCCCTGCCTGGAGATGCTGCCAAGGGTCAAACCTGAGACCTTCTGCGTGCAAAGCATTTGCTTTACCGCTGAGCTACCGACAGCCCCTCCTAGCAGTTCGCAGCGGAAAGTTGACAGTCTAACCGGGCTTCTCAACATGCAGTTCTTTGCAGAAACTACATTGCATGAGGTCCTCTGCAGGTGATCAGGGGCACATGTCTGGTGACCAGGACTGAACCCCGATAGGACAGGATAAACGCCGGCTTGCTGAGCCTCCACTAGGCCACTGCTTCCTGGTTGCGTCCTTTGCTGTGGCATCTATCCCCACTAGAATCCTGTTTGCTTAACTGCCCTCAGGGGGGAGGTCCTTCCTCCCTTTGCTCCGGGCATCCTCGTGGGGGCAAATTAAAGCAGGCAGAGATGGCTGCACATACTAATGAGCTCGTTATAAGCAGGCCGGTGGCAGCAGCAGCGGCAGCAAACTGGGAAGGCAGAGCAGCTGATGAAGCCGTGCCGGTGTCCGAGGAGCGGACTGGGCTGCCAGGGCAACGGGGCTGCGTTGGCTGGGGGCGTTCAGAGTACGGCTGCCCCCTGCTTAAAATTCAGGGGAACCCTCTCTGCAGGGCTGAGTCATCTCTGGCAAGAACAAGACACATTTTTCTGGAGAGGAGAGGAGACCATCGGGGGGGGGGGGGCAGGAGGGCGCTCTGCCTGCCTGCTGCTGCTAATTACTCAAAATTAACACTGACTCCAGCTTAATTAATGCTGCAATCCTTCTGTCTGACTAGACCTGTGTAGGATTGCACTGCAATCCGGATAATGAATGCAGATTAACGAATACAGTTTCAAAGCACAATCGCTAAACCAGAGAAGAATCCTCACATTAGCCGTGACTGTGCAGAGAAATGCCCTGCCTTTTGCAGAGCTGGCCTTAAGATATTTGGGTGCCTGACTTGACTGGAGGCAGCAAACTCAAATGCCACCACTCCCCACACATACACACACACTTGTGCTTATTCACACAGGCCACCAGGAAGTTCTGCAAAGTCCCAAGCGGCTCCCATTGATTTCAATGGATAATGTGCAGGAGACCTTCCTGGTGGGTCATGCCCTGCAGGTCAGATCAGTCTCCCACTCTGCTGATGCAAGTCGCGGGGCTTGGATTTGTGCCTAGAATAGATGCTGGCGGTCCCATGCCTTCTGTGATCACTGCACACCTAAGTGCGTGTGGAAAGGTTCCTCCTTGCTCAGTGGGAATGGCCCACTTGCTCATTGTTGTCAGTCCCACCTTGGAAGTTTAGCATTCTAGGGAGAGGGCGCTCCTAGGCACGATAACAGATACTGCCCGCCCACGGGTGCAAAACCTGGGCCTGGGCCCTGAAACTGGCCCTCCTGTAGCCCCCAATCGAGCTCTAAGGGATCCCCAGGGCCTCATACCCCCTTTCCCCTGGTTTCTCATGATTTGGGAGGGTTCCCTAGCTTTTGTGTAATTTCGAAATCGTCGAGATGGCTCTCTGAAGGCGTCATTACTGGCAGTGAGAGCTTTGAGCAAAGATATCCTGCTACTGTTGGTTCCACCCAGCACTGAAATGCACCGCCCCCCCGCCCCGCCCCCCCCCCCCGTATGTTCTGTCCTCCGGGGTTCCCAGCTCCTTCACTTCCAGCTTTGGTAATGTGAAAGTTAACCTCCCCTCCCCAGTCCTCGCCCCAAGGGTCATAGAATCATAGAATAGCAGAGTTGGAAGGGGCCTACAAGGCCATCGAGTCCAACCCCCTGCTCAATGCAGGAATCCACCCTAAAGCATCCCTGACAGAGGGTTGTCCAGCTGCCTCTTGAATGCCTCTAGTGTGGGAGAGCCCACCACCTCCCTAGGTAGCTGATTCCATTGTCGCACTGCTCTAACAGCCAGGAAGTTTTTCCTGATGTCCAGCTGGAATCTGGCTTCCTGTAACTTGAGCCCATTATTCCGTGTCCTGCACTCTGGGAGGATTGAGAAGAGATCCTGGCCCTCCTCTGTGTGACAACCTTGGAGCAAGCGATTTAGCAAGCGAGCACAACTTCCCGTCAAGCATTTCCACTGTACGTTTTGTGATTCCTTTCCGGCGTCCAGGCAGGGCTGGCTCCATCCTCTTTTCTGCAGTCTTGGGGGTGGTTGCTGTGGTGTAACTCATCCCTGACGGTGATTCGACAACATGCCCAAACATACCGGGAGCACGCTCCTGCCGCCCAGGCTTCAGCCGCCTCGCTTTGTGCATGGTTCTTGGGACGGGAGAGAGATTCTTTTGGAAGCCTGACAGTTTGGGAATGCGGTTCTTACTGACGGCAAAGTCCTCGCTGCTAGGAGATGCCAATGTCTTGTACATGATGTACAATAAACAACCTTGAAGTGTTCGACTGTGTGTGCAGAACAGACGCCTCATCTCGACGTCACTGTCTGGAGCTTTCAGCACAACCTTTTTCGTTCCCATACTACACCCCCCCCCACTAAGCCAAAGCACATGGTACCTGAAATAAATGCATCTTCTTTCCCTGCTTAACCCCTCCCCTCACAGCCTCCCATTTCTTTTCCTTCCTCTGTCTCCACTGCGTTGAATGTTAGATTGTGAGCTCCTTGGGGCAGGGAGCTGCCCTCTTGTACTTTGTACAAGGGCCTTCTCATTTGCCCACCCGTGAAGCCCTATGAAGAGAGACTGAAAGAACTGGGCATGTTTAGCCTGGAGAAGAGGAGATTGAGGGGAGACATGAGAGCACTCTTCAAATGCTTAAAAGGTTGTCACACAGAGGAGGGCCAGGATCTCTTCTCGATCCTCCCAGAGTGCAGGACACGGAATAACGGGCTCAGGTTAAAGGAAGCCAGATTCCAGCTGGACATCAGGAAAAACTTCCTGTTAGAGCAGCACGACAATGGAACCAGTTACCTAGGGAGGTGGTGGGCTCTCCCACACTAGAGGCCTTCAAGAGGCAGCTGGACAGCCATCTGTCAGGGATGCTTTGAGGTGGACTCGATGGCTGTCACACAGAGGAGGGCCAGGATCTCTTCTCGATCCTCCCAAAGTGCAGGACACGGAAGAACGGGCTCAAGTTACAGGAAGCCAGATTCCAGCTGGACATCAGGAAAAACTTCCTGACTGTTAGAGCAGCACGACAATGGAACCAGTTATCTAGGGAGGTTGTGGGCTCTCCCACCATAGAGGCCTTCAAGAGGAAGCTGGACAACCATCTGTCAGGGATGCTGTAGGGTGGATTCCTGCATTGAGCAGGGGGTTGGACTAGATGGCCTTAGAGACCCTTCCAACTCTACTATTCTATGATTCTATGAGAACAAGCAGGTGGGTGATCACACTTGAGATGGCCTTCTCTGCAATGGCCCCACACCTTTGGAACAAGCTGTCATTGGAGGTCCGCCATGTTCCATCATTGTAGGTTTTTAAGAAGGCCTTGAAAATATATTATTTTACTGGGTCCTTCTCATTTATTTATTTATTTGATTTGATTTGATTTGATTGCATTTTTATAGCCAAAGCTCCCTGGGCGGTTCACAAAAATTTAAACCATTCAAAATATAAAACTAACAGTATAAAGACATGATATAAAAGGCAATATAAAAGCACAGCCAGGATAAAATCAGGAGCAGTGCAGAAATACAAATTTAAAATACACATTTAAAACAGCAAAGATAAAATTAAATTTATAGACTGTTAAAATACTGAGAGAATAAAAACATCTTCACCTTCCTATTCTCATGACAGAAGTACTGTTGCTGCTGCTATGGCCATTGCTGTTCTTGCTGTTTTTATTGTAGGCTTTTATAGTTGTTTTTATTTGCTATTTTATTGTGTCTATGTTGTGTTGTGGTTGTTTTTTTACTGCTTTTAATATTTTAACTGCTTTTATGTATTTTATTGCTGTAAGCCGCCTTCGGAGGGCTTCTGCCTTGAAAGGCGGCCAAGAAATGTTTAAAATAAATAAAAATAAATAAATAAAGCGCCAGATACTGATGGAACTGTATTATTATTATTAATAGAGCAGAGAATGGCAAGTATACAGACATGGCCCGTAGAAGACTTCCCTAACCTGGGACCCTCTGGATGAATTGCGCAACAGCTCTCCTCACCATACTGTCTGTGGATGATGGGTGTTCTACATCTGGGGGTCTCCAGATTCAGGAAGGCTGCGCTATAGTGAAGGTCATCTGTTTTAGTCTGGCGGGGTGCTTTTGCCTTTAAGAGCAGCACAATGGGCAGAAATTCAACAGATCAAATCGCTGATGGAAAGGGAAGAGTTATTTGCTGCATTTGGGGTGGGGGTGGGGATCATGCAACAGTTATCAGAAGAGAAGCCTCGCTTGGGGGTTGGAGAGAGGTGACAACCCTGTCTGTGACTGAGAATCAGCTCCCTTTCCCTCCTGCAAGAAGAGTTCTGTGTAATGAAGAAGTTCATGTTTTTTACACTAGCAAAAAAACCTGTTGAATCATAGAATCATAGAATAGCAGAGTTGGAAGGGACCTACAAGGCCATTGAGTCCAACCCCCTGCTCACTGCAGGAATCCACCCTAAAGCATCCCTGAGAGATGGCTGTCCAGCTGCCTCTTGAAGGCCTCTAGTGTGGGAGAGCCCACAACCTCCCTAGGTAACTGATTCCATTGTTGTACTGCTCTAACAGTCAGGAAGTTTTTCCTGATGTCCAGCTGGAATCTGGCTTCCTTTAACTTGAGCCCGTTATTTCGTGTCCTGCACTCTGGGAGGATCGAGAAGAGATCCTGGCCCTCCTCTGTGTGACAACCTTTTAAGTCTTTGAAGAGTGCTATCATGTCTCCCCTCAATCTTCTCTTCTCTGGGCTAAACCTGCCCAGTTCTTTCAGTCTCTCTTCCTAGGGCTTTGTTTCCAGACCCCTGATCATCCTGGTTGCTCTCCTCTGAACATGCTCCAGCTTGTCTGCGTCCTTCTTGAATTGTGGAGCCCAGAACTGGATGCAATACTCTAGATGAGGCCTAACCAGGGCCGAATAGAGAGGAACCAGTACCTCATGCAATTTGGAAGCTATACTTCTATTAATGCAGCCCAAAATAGCATTTGCAGACGTTCAGACGACCCGCTATGCCATAGTTAGGCCGCTAACCCTTCTGCAGCCAATGGTGAGTGATCCTGTTTAAACCGTGGTTATGTAGCCACCCTGGTTAGGAATGGTTCACATGACACAGTACCGTATTTCTTCGATTGTAAGACGCACACTAATTTCAGTACCACCAACAGGAAAAAAAAAACCTAAGGCACACCCGCGATTCTAAGACGCACCCCATTTTTAGAGATGTTTATAAGGGGAAAAAAGTGTGTCTTAGAATCTAAGAAATAGGGTAAGTCATGGTTCACATGACATGCTGAGCTATAATGTTTAGTTCAAAATACTTAACCGTTGTGGCTTAGTATATTGTCTAAACAGGGTGTTAGAGAGCTGACTTGAAACCAGAGCAAAACCCAGCCTCTGCTGACATATGCTGGAAATTATGGGAGTTGAAGTCCACCACATCTAGAGGTTGGGTAAGGTTGGTTCGAAGGCACATGATGCAGCCACCTTGCTGAAGCGAAGCCGGCCTCTGGGTCCCATCAGTGTCTGGATGGGAGACTTGCTTAGGATCCCTGTGAGTGCTGCCTTGAATAGAGAAGGGCATTTGAGAACCATGTGGCATAGTGGTTAGACTGCTGGATTAGACTCGTGGATACCTGGGTGGGTTCCAATCCCCATTCTGCCATGAAGCTCACTGACTCTCAGTCTGACCTACCTCACAGGGTTGTTGTTAAGATAATGCGCAGAGGGGGAGGACGATGTGAACCACCTTGGATTCCTTCCAAGTTTTTTAAAAAAGTAGGATGTTACTGTAATAGTAACGGTCATGGTCATATAACTCAGCAGCTTTCAGATTCTACAAATATTACAGAGGAGATAGTACTGTCTTGTGGCAAAGAAACCAGCTATGGGAAGCTCTCCTCCTGGAGCCTCCTGTTGCTGGGGGAATGCAAAATGCCGCTCCCTGCCTACACAGACACGCGGGGACACGTGGCTCGCACCTTCGCTGGGCTGCCTGCAAGGGGGAGAAAGAGAGAGAGAAGAGAGCGATGCCACTAGAGCCCCTTCGGCTCCAGGCCTGACTCATTGCTGCAGCCTCTGTGTTTGTTTCCAGGCCCATCTGCCTGTGTTCGCAGGAACATGTGGAGACCCAGACGCTGTTTCTCCTCGTTTCTCTTCCCACACATCCTGATGCACCGCTGATGAAACAAACAATGACAAAGAGCTGTGGACTGTCTGCTCCAAGAGGCTGGCTGGCAGCCCTGCCGGATCGTGGCCCCAGGACCCAGATGTCAGGTTGCTGCCACCCCCTCTCCCTCCCCATCCCCTACCCCAGGAGCCGTCCCTCCCGAATGGCGATGTAGCTGCTTTGATTGTGTGGATGTAAAGGCAGCGAGGAGCAAATCTAAGCGGTTCTGTTTGTCAAGCCTAGGGTGACCATCTAGAAAGGAGGACAGGGGCCCTGTATCTTTGCCAGTTGTATAGAAAAGGGAATTTCAGAAGGTGTCATTTGTATGCATGCAGCAGCTGGTGAAATTCCCTCTTCATCACAACAGTTAAAGCTGCAGGAGCCCTGCCCACTTCTGTATCAGGTTGCTCTAGAATAGCAAGGCCATCGAGTCCAACCCCCCACCCTACAGCAGCCCTGACAGATGGTTGTCTAGCTGCCTCTTGAAGGCCTAGAGTGTGGGAGAGCCCACAACCTCCCTAGGTAACTGGTTCCATTGTCATACTGCTCTAACAGTCAGGAAGTTTTTCCTGAGGTCCAGCTGGAATTTGGCTTCCTTTAACTTGAGCCCGTTATTCCATGTCCTGTACTCTGGGAGGATCAAGAAGAGATCCTGTCCCTCCTCTGTGTGACAACCTTTTAAGTATTTGAAGAGTGCTCTAGGGTAACCATATGAAAAGGAGGACAGGGCTCCTGTATCTTTAACGGTTGTATTGAAACGGAATTTCAGCAGGTGTCATTTGTATATATGGAGAACCTGGGGAAATTTCCTCTTCATCACCACAGTTAAAGCTGCAGGTGCCCTGCCCTCTTTTAAATCTGGTCACTCTACTATAGCTCCTGCACCTTTAACTGCTGTAAAGAAGAGAGAATTTCACCAGGTTCATATATACAAATGACACGTGCTGAAATTCCCTTTTCTATGCAACTGTTAAAGATACAGGAGCCCTGTCCTCCTTTTCATATGGTCACCCTAACATACACACACCCTACTCTGGGATGCAATACTTGATTTGTCTTCTGTGTTGCAGAAACTAACTGCAGCCCTTCCGGTGTTCTAAGAACTCTTGGAGTTTATATTTATTTATTTATTATTGCATTTATATCCCGCCTTTTTTCCTCCAAGGAACCCAAGGCAGCATACATAATCCTCCTCTCCATTTTATCCTCACAACAACAACCCTGTGAGGTAGGTTGGGCTAAGAGTCTGTGACTGTCCCAAAGTCACCCAGTGGGTTTCCATGGCCAAGTGGGGAGTAGAACCTGGATCTCCTGACTCCTGGTCAATGTACTCTAGCCGCTACACCACACTGTCTCTGACAGTTCCCCTATCAGATTGTGGCAACAATTAAGGATGAGGACTTCTGCCAGTTTCGCTTCCTCCTGAATTCACATTTTTAAAATTTGAATTCTTTCCATGACCAGATCTACACCAGGCAGGATATAGCACTATGAAAGCGGTCTATGGTCTGTGTCAATGGGCCCCAACAGTTGTCAGTGCACTTCAATACCGCCATAAAGCTGTAGTGTGGCTCCTGCCTTTTATATACCGCTTTCATACCGCCTTCATAGTGCAATATCCTGCTTGGTGTAGACCTGGCCCATCTCGAATATGAAGGAATTCACAAACCTTGGAAAATTCTTATCAGAAAACAAATTGAAATTATTATTTTTTATCTATCTGCACTGGCCAAATCCAATAGATACATGGGAAGGACCACGTCGTAACTCCCTGGCTTAAAGATGAAGAGCCTGTCAGGCAGGGGGTTGGACTCAATGGCCTTGTAGGCGCCTTCCAACTCTGCTATTGTATGATTCTATGATTCTATGAAAAAGAGCTGGCAACCCTGACTCAGCTGAACACACAGCGATTCAAATCCAGACTTTTAACAGCACTCAAAACCACTGGATGGATGAATCTCTCACTTTTGGTTCCTCCTGCATTCAAAATGTTTAAATCTTAAGTCTGTTCTGAATACGAAGGAATTTGCTCGTTTAGGTGCATTTTTATCCAAACCCCCCCAAATCCAAATGACATTTTCTCCCATCCCTAGCACTTTGCACATGGTCAGAGGTACGCAATCTTGAAATAACAGCAGAGCACATTCTAGAGCTGAGCGCTGGCATCAGAGTTCTGGAGTTGGGCCTTAACTCCAAGAGAGCCCATCTGAATAGCTCTTCATGTCCAAAACAAGCCCAGCTGCCTTTTTACACACACACACACACACACACACACACACACACACACACACACACACACACCAGCTGTTTTCATAGAATCATAGAATAGCAGAGTTGGAAGGGGCCTACAAGGCCATCGAGTCCAACCCCCTGCTCAATGCAGGAATCCACCCTAAACCATCCCTGACAGAGGGTTGTCCAGCTGCCTCTTGAAGGCTTCTAGTGTGGGAGAGCCCACAACCTCACCAGGCAACTGATTCCATTGTCGTACTGCTCTAACAGTCAGGAAGTTTTGTAGGGCTTTGGAGAAAAGAGGGGCTGCTCTCCCCAGTGAACCAAAGACGTCTAGGGCTGTGTGGGACGGAGTGACTCACATATCCATCAGGTGCTGCTGCTGTTCCATACACACTGGCAGGTCAACAGGTATCCCAACGACACACTGGAACGGCTTCTCTGGGCACACTTTATACCACCTTTCCCCTACCTGGACT
This sequence comes from Elgaria multicarinata webbii, assembly GCF_023053635.1. Lineage (NCBI taxonomy): Eukaryota > Metazoa > Chordata > Lepidosauria > Squamata > Anguidae > Elgaria > Elgaria multicarinata. Next base: position 138,515,316 of record NC_086175.1, read on the forward strand.
GCAACTCTCATCATTCTCACCCATGCTCTCTGGAAATGATGGGAGTTGCAGTCCAACATATCGGGAGGGGACAAGGTGGTTCGAGGCTGCTGAGTCAGGACCCTCAGTTCCTCTGGCCCAGTACTGATTGCCTTGATCTGCGATGGCTCTGCAGCATCTCTGGCCAAGAGGCAGGGACGGCCCTTGCGTGAGGCAGGGTGAATGCCTCATTCAGGCAGCGGATTGGGAGGGGCAGTGGGTCGGCCACCCACCCCTGCCACTGGGAGAGACCCTGCAGGCCTTTGCTTTGCTGCGCTGCCCCTCTGTTGTGGCAAATACCATAGTCGGAGAACTGCAAGCAAGCAGGAGATGCAGCTTTTTCTCCACCTGCCTAATTTGGCCACAGTGAAACCCTGTGGGCCTGCAGTAGGGCTTCTCCTAGCCCAGGCGTGGGCAGCCGGTTGGCTGCAGGAGGCCCTCCACATCCTAAGTGGCCTGCAGGCCTGTGGGAGGCCCCACCTGAGCTGTCCCCACCTGGGCAGGGAGAGGAGAGCGGGGAGCAGTGGAGCAGTGTGCAAGGGTGAGGTGGGGTGGGGATCCCGGGGAAAGGAGACGTTTAACCCTTCCCTCCCCTGGCTTAGGAAAAAGCAGTTGGTGGGGTGGATGTGTCTTCATCCAGATCATGGAGTGGGGAAGAGTGGCCAGGGCCGGTGCCAGACTATTTTGTGCCCTAGGCAAGGTGATCTACTTTCACCCCTCCCCCACAAAATATCAACTTTGATTTTTAAGAACAGATGTTTCCTGGAAAAAATAAGAAGCACAAAACTTGAAACTGCTAAATTAATTTTAAAGTGCAAGAAATACGTCATGCCAATGATAGCAACCAAATTGGAAAGGAATGTCTATGGCTCTAAAATGCATTATTTATTAGAAATATCACCTCCAAATCACCCCCCACAACTCACACACGCACACTCAGCATCACTCACTCCAAACACACGCATGAACACATGCATTCACTCAAAGACCCCATGCACCCCATGCACCCATACATTCTCTCTCTCTTTCTCTTCTCTTCCAGAAATCCAAATGTGGAGCTGCCCCACCCCCACCCCAGCGTCCCTGGCTTCACTTCAGCTGGGCAGGCGCGGGGCACCATCTCGCCCACCCAGGCCCAGCTGAATCCTCGGGCCGGGCCGGCTCACAGCCAACGCGTGTGAGTGCTGCGCTGTGCCTGGCGGCCCTCTTAGCTTGGCGCTCTAGGCGGCCGCCTGAGTGGCCTCTATGGTAGCACTGGCCCTGGAGTGGGGCTAACCCTGTGTGTGTGTATGTGAGGACGAGTGAGTGAGAGAGTGAATAAATAGGGGGCAGAGTGTGGGTGTTTGTCCATGGAGGGGCAGGGGAAACCCCACTCATCATCAGCCCTGGGTGTAGATCCTGACCAAGTACCCCAAGGAACTCACTGCCACAAGATGTAGTGATGGTCACCAATCTGGATGGCTTCAAAAAGGGGTTGGATAAATTCTTGGAGGCAAAGGCTATCATTGGCTACTAGCCCTTATGGTTGTGTGCTATCTCCAGTATTTGAGGCAATAAGCCTGTGTGCACCAGTTGCTGGGGAACCTGGGTGGGAGGGTGCTGTTGCACCATGGTTCCTGGCCGACGGCTGCCTGGCCCCTGTGTGAACAGAGTGCTGGACTAGATGGACCCTTGGTCCAATCCAGCCTCAGGGCACTGCTTCTGTTCTTATGCTGCCCTCGGTGGGGGCAGAGGGACGGGCTTCAGGACAGTCAATTATGTACAAAACAATTATTATTATTATTATTATTATTATTATTATTATTATTATTATTATTTATTTATTTATATAGCACCATCAATGTACATGGTGCAGTACAGATAACACAGTAAATAGCAAGACCCTGCCGCATAGGCTTACAATCTAATAAAGTTGTAGTAAACAATAAGGAGGGAAAGAGAATGCAAACAGAAGTGTAAACAGGCACCGGATAGGGTGAAGCTAACAATATAGAGTCAGAACAAACTCAATATTTGAAGGCTATAGGGAAAAGAAAAGTTTTTAGCTGAGTTTTAAAAGCAGTGATTGAGTTTGTAGTTCTCAAGTGTTCTGGAAGTGCGTTCCAGGCATAAGGGGCAGCAGAAGAAAAAGGACGAAGCCGAGTAAGGGAAGTGGAGGTCCTTGGGCAGGCGAGAAGCATGGCATCAGAGGAGCGGAGAGCACGAGCGGGGCGGTAGTGTGAGATGAGAGAGGAGAGATAGGCAGGAGCTAGACCGTGAAGAGCTTTGAAGGTCAGCAGGAGAAGTTTATATTGGATTCTGGAGTGAATTGGAAGCCAATGAAGAGATTTCAGAAGTGGAGTGACATGGTCAGAGCGGCGGGCCAAGAAGATGATCTTAGCGGCAGAGTGGTGGACAGAGACCAGCGGACTGATGTGAGACGAAGGAAGGCCAGAGAGAAGAAGGTTGCAGTAGTCCAACCGAGAGATAACCAGTGCGTGAACGAGAGTCTTGGCAGAAGAGACAGACAAAAATGGTTGAATCCTGGCAATATTATACAGGAAGAAACGACAGGATTTAGCTACTGCCTCGATGTGAGGAGTAAAGGAGAGCGAGGAGTCAACTATAAAGCCAAGGCTACGAGCTTCCTTGACCGGAGTAAGCGTGACATCGTTGACAGTAAGAGAGAATGAGAGGTGAGGAGAAGGTTTAGGAGGAAAAACAAGCAATTCAGTCTTTGTCATGTTAAGTTTCAAACGACGATGAAGCAGCCAGGCTGAGATATCTGAAAGACATGCCGAGATACGATCGTGAACATCAGGAGAAAGTTCCGGAGATGAGAGATATAATTGTGTATTGTCGGCATACAGGTGATATTGGAGGCCGTGAGATTGAATAAGCTTACCCAAGGGCAGCATGTATAGAGAGAACAACAACGGGCCAAGCACCAAGCCTAACAGCAAACAAAAATGCTTAACTATTAAAATGGTTTCAGCCAGTTAAGATGCCTGGGCAAATAAGGAGGTTTTTTTTTCCCTAGTGCTGAAAAAATTGCAATGCAGGTGGCAAGCAAGCCTCTTCCTGGAGCCTACTCCAGAGCAGCCCATGCTGCCACTGTGGCTGGTGCTGGGGAGCAAACCCTCTCTTGCGTTGCTCCACGCCATGCGCTTCTGATACATGCAGCAACACTGGACTCTCGTGTACAATTCTGGCCGCTCCATCACAGTAAAGAGACCACAGGGCCAGGAAAGGGGCACGAAAGAGCCACCTAAAAGCGTCCAGAGGGGCAGAGCTCCTTTTCCGCGTGAAATGTTTGGGGCTTTTTCATCTAGGAAAAAAAAAAATGAGAAAGGAAACGAAGGGACCTACAAAGCTCACGGCAGAGTTTGTAGCATTATGCCTGGTGGTGTGCGGAGAAAGTAGATGGAGAAATCGTGATCTCTGTCTCTCGTCATACAGGGAAACTGGTGAGCAACAGCAGGCCATGGATTTCAGCCTAAGAGAAAGAAGAGGTTTTTCGCACAACGACCATGTAATTAATGTGTGGAATTTGCTGCCATACGAGCCACCAGTCGGGAACGGATTCATGGAGCATAAACCCAGGGCCGCTAGTCACAAGGGCAGCACGAAAGCTCCCCACCCAGTATCAGCAAGCCAGTGAAAGCTGTTTGCCGGGGAGGGCTCTCGCGGTCCTCCTGTCCGGCTCCTGGGCTTCTCAGAGGCCTCTGGTTGGCCACCGTGAGAAACTGGACTGGAAGACCTCCGGATGATCTGATCACCTTCCGTAGAGGCACAGGGAGTCAGATCTTCAAAATAAATCGGTTTGTATTTATTTATTTATTTATTTATTACATTTTTATACCGCCCAATAGCCGAAGCTCTCTGGGCGGTTCACAAATGTAGGAATGCATACAAATGTATGTAGGAATGCATACAAATCTGGTAATTCATAGCAAAGCCTGCTCATATCCGCAGAGAGGTAAAACAAATATTCACCCAGAAAAATCTCCATGGGAGATTTATTTATTGGGTGGGGATGTCTTCTCATATGCTACTAATGTAAGGTAAGGGACAGCTGCTCTTATTCTGCACAGCTATTAGGAGCGCAGGAGCCCTGCTGCTGTCCTCCTTGGCGCCTGCTTGTTCTACTCTGACGTACCAATGCTTCCTTGCAGCTCAAAACTGGAATCTGGCGAGTGGGAGGGAGGGCGGCGATCATTTTGCTAAGAGAGAATCAGTACCAGAACTTGTTTTACACGCCATGGCTCGCTCCTGGAACAAGAATATGTGTAGTGCTTCTGTTCATGTGCAGAGTGGCTATCTCTCTGCAGTGAGTAACCAACGCTAGCCCCTTCTCTTACTTACCCCCGCCCCATCCTAGGGGTGCCAGGCTCCGGGCTGCCTTTGGCCCTGGGGTTCCTCCGTCCTTAGAATTCAAGCAATACTGGATGAGGATGATTGCCTGGATGGCCGCTGGGCGGCCTGTTGGGAGTACCGGTTCACAGCCAGTCATTAAGCCTGTTTGGTACGGCTGGAGGCAGCCGTGGGATGGAGCTGCCCAGAAAATTAGCCATGCTGACTGCCTTCATTATTACCTCTCCCACCTTGCTTGCTCAGCCCAGAACAGCAATTAGATGCAGATCGCGCAGCCGCTGCGCAGGAAAGGAACCCGGCCTCTGGGCTTCGGAAAAGAACGAATTGTGCCCATCAACCTCCTATTAGCTGTAGTGGCTGCTAGGGAGCCAGTAGACATGCATCTTGCTGCTTTTCATTAAAGGGGTGTGAAGCTTTGCAGGGAGCAGCCTCTTCTCTATTTTGACGTAATGGGTCACTTTCCAGTTAATGGTGTGCCAGCGTTTGCCGTGTGTGTGTGTGTGTGTGTGTGTGTGTGTGTGTGTGTGTGTGAATGTGAATGAGTGAGTGTGAGCATATGCATATGTACACACACACACACTCAGGACAGCAGTGCTTTCTAAACACCAAGCTGTGCTTTAATATGCCAGATGTATGGCTGAATTAAGCGCATTAATGCTCTTTTGGGAATCTCTGCAGCTACCCGAATTGTACTGAAGTGCCTCTGCTATTATGCAACGCTGCAACTACTGGACAATATTATGGTGGATGTTTTTTTCATTAATCAGCAGCATTTGGATTTTGCTCTCGGAGTGTGTGCTGAAGGCTGGGGAATGTGCCCAACATTTCTGTAGGGCACCACGTTGCGGACGGCTGCTCAAGACTGAAACTACCTCAGAGTTCGGACTGGTGGCATGTATATACAGAGCACACATGGTGTGAAGGCATGGGATGCTGCAACATTGATGAAGCTAAGTGGGTCTAGGCCTGGTCAGTGTCTAGAGGGGTGACTACCTGGGAACCCCATGTATATTTGATTCCTGCAATTTATTTATTTATTTATTAAATTTATATACCGCCCCATAGCCTAAGCTCTCTGGGCGGTTTACAAAAGTTAAAAAACAGTGGACATTAAAAAGTATACAAAATTTAAAACCATCAAAAAATATAAAAACAACAGTATACAGTATCTATTTTAAACAGCAACAGTTCTGGGGTCCATTAAAACCCCCCCACAAACTTAGCATATGTTGTTAAATGCTGTTAAATGCCTGGGAGAAGAGAAAGGTCTTGACCTGGCACTGAAAAGATAACAATGTTATCCTCATCGGGGAGATCATTCCATAATTGGGGGGGCCACCACTGAAAAGGCCCTCTCCCTTGTTGCAATAAGCAGGGGGTTGGACTTGATGACCTTGTGGGCCCCTTCCAACTCTACTATTCAATGAGTCTATGTTTGCTATAAAAAAAAAATGGTGTTACAACAGTCAGCCTTCCTTGGTCATGCATCAAAGATGTTCTGCAGAAGTCAAGGCCTGTATATTCATCACAGACCTTATTGTGTTTGACATGGTTCTGGCATGCAGGCTGTTTCCTACATGAAATTTCTGTGGAGGAAAGTTCATGGAAATCTTCACCTCGTATAATGGAAATTTCCTGTCGTACCATGTGGTCGTACCAGAGATTCTGGTAAGAATTCTACTCCTGATGCATGGAAAAGGCAGAGATGGCTTTCATCAAAGCACTGCAAATGATTATGGAACAATTACACCGTAAACAGATGCTGCGCTATCAGCCAATAATCTCCGTAACGTGTTAACAGTCGATCCCCAAACTGTAAAGGTGTGTCCTCCTTTCTTCTCTCACCTTCTCAAAGTAACTCCTCTTCTGCAACGGACCGTCCTTAGCTGCTCCTGTCCATCCTGTGCAACTCCTAATCAATGTTCCAGCCGTGATAAGGGGGCAGAACACTGCACAGCCGTTCAGGTGACAACTCAATGGCGTGAAATGAGCATGACATGAAAATCCCTTTGGGGCAGCATTGTAGCCTTTAAGGGCCACCAAGAACCAGCCCTGAGGGCTAACGGCGCCTGGCCGGCTGCTTCCTGTAGGCAAGCATTTCTGCTGTGCAAGGTTATGAGTGGGGGGGGGGGAAGGAGAGGGCTGCGGCCCAAGGCCCACGGCTCAGAGAATCAAGGGCAGCGTGTGCCAAAGACTGTCCTGTCACAAGGACACAGAGGGCCTTGTCTTGTTCCGCACTGCTCTCTCTGCCCTGAGCAGCAAGTCAATATTTCTCTCTCTCTCCTTTTAATATCAGAAGAGATTCAGCACAGACCAGAGCAAAGCACAGCCCCGGAGCACCTGGTCTGCCTGCGGACGTGGAGCAGCTACTGCCTGGGAAGCCAACAGGGCCGGATCAAGGCCATGAGGGACCCTGGGGCTCCCTGTCTGGAGTGGGGCCCCTACTCTGCCCCCAAGGCTAAACTCACTCAAAGAATTTGATTGTGCGTGTGCCCACCCCCACCCCACTCACCCCACGCCACACCCACACCCACACAGAGTCAACAAGGGACCATAATAATTCAAAGACAATTTTCAATACAGATTTTAGTGGAAACCATCCTCCATGCTTTCCTGGAAGCAAAAGACTAATATCTCTTCTAGGGTACAGAACTCAGATACAAGGTTGCTTTTTGCAGCATGCAGCACACAGCCACAGAAAACAAATACACATCAAAGTGAATGCTCTCTCTCTCTCTCTCTCTCTCTCTCTCTCTCTCTCACACACACACACACACACACACACACACTTACTTTATCAAGAAAGAGACAAAGTTAGACTACCTTAACTGCCTCAGTCAGACATAACAACCCAACACTCTTCAAATACTTGAAAGGTTGTCACACAGAGGAGGGCCAGGATCTCTTCTCGATCCTCCCAGAGTGCAGGACACGGAATAACGGGCTCAAGTTAAAGGAAGCCAGATTCCGGCTGGACATCAGGAAAAACTTCCTGACTGTTAGAGCAGTGCGACAATGGAATCAGTTCCCTAGGGAGGTTGTGGGCTCTCCCACACTAGAGGCCTTCAAGAGGCAGCTGGACAACCATCTGTCAGGGATGCTTTAGGGTAGATTCCTGCATGGAGCAGGGGGTTGGACTCAATGGCCTTGTAGGCCCCTTCCAACTCTGCTATTCTATGATTCTAGGACACTTACTCACAGCCAGTGCTGGTCCAGGACATAGAATCATAGAATGGTGGATTTGGAAGGGGCCTCTAAGGCCATCCAGTCCAACCCCCTGCTCAATGCAGGAATCCACCTTAAAAGCATCCCTGACAGTTGGTTGTCCAGCTGCCTCTTGAAGGCCTCTGGTGTGGGAGAGCCCACAACCTCCCTAGGTAACTGGTTCCATTGTCGTACTGCTCTAATGATCAGGAAGTTTTTCCTGATGTCTAGCCAGAGCGCTGACCCAGGACATAGAATCATAGAACAGTAGAGTTGGAAGGTTTCTGTCTGGGTCCTGCCTGAGGAGGATCAGCAAATGCCTTCCATTTCTTATTGGATGATCTGGGCCAATCACTACCCCTCATTCTAACCTACCTCAAAGGATTGTTGTGAGGATAAACATAGAGAGATTGTTAGTTGCTGGAGGAAAGGCAAAACATAAATACAATAAAATAAAGTAAGGTAAATAATTCTATACTAGGAAGACATAATTGTCTTTCACTGTGGTCATAATAGCGTGTCAAATGGCCCTCTGTGTATTGTATTACACAGGATCTCGTCTCGATCCTCCCAGAGTGCAGGACATGGAATAACGGGCTCAAGTTACAGGAAGCCAGATTCCGGCTGGACATCAGGAAAAACTTCCTGACTGTTAGAGCAGTGCAACGGTGGAATCAGCTACCTAGGGAGGTTGTGGGCTCTCCCACACTAGAGGCATTCAAGAGGCAGCTGGACAACCATCTGTCAGGGATGCTTTAGGGTGGATTCCTGCATTGAGCAGGGGGTTGGACTCAGTGGCCTTGTAGGCCCCTTCCAACTCTGCTATTCTATGATTCTATGATACTACTACTACTTGAAAGCTGAGCATCTGGGCTAGCTAGTGGGGCCCCTGAGATCTGAGGCAGGGGCTACAATCCCCTTAGCTCTGTGGTTAATCATGCTATGGGATCAACAAGCAGAATGTCACCTTGAGAAAGGTGGGAATATTAATAACGAAGTCCACAGTGATTACTAGCCTGACTTTCCACACAAACCTGACATCTGTGACACGTTGAAGGCCTGGGGGAGGGGGGAAGTGGGTGAAGGGAGTGCTATTGATCTATGTAAAATTATTTCCAGCTCCCTTTAAAAGTGGAACCCTCTAACCACCTTTCTTGCCTTTTTTTTTAAACCTGGCTGCATTTCTTACCCAGAGAACGGTTCTTTACCAGCCTGACTGAGCACACTGCACATACATGTTGCATTGTAATACACGTAGAAATGTGTTGGATCAGTTCTGAGTGCCTGAATCGGTGCAGAACTCCCAAGTTTTTCATCCAAGGATTGTCATTTCATGCTTCTCATTTCGCCAGTAGAGTTAATATTCTTCTGATGTCTGAGCTCCAAGCTTTCAGAATTTCAGGAGATGTGCCTGGGTTTGGTCCATGCTCCAGTTGTACATGAGATATAAAAATAATGTGCTCCTCTATATCCCCTTGTAATAGGTCCACATGCTAAGCAAGATCACAGAATCCAACATAAGAGAGACTGAAAGAACTGGGCATGTTTAGCCTGGAGAAGAGAAGATTGAGGGGAGACGTGATAGCACTCTTCAAATACTTAAAACGTTGTCACACAGAGGAGGGCCAGGATCTCTTCTCGATCCTCCCAGAGTGCAGGACACGGAATAACGGGCTCAAGTTAAAGGAAGCCAGATTCCAGCTGGACCTCAGGAAAAACTTCCTGACTGTTAGAGCAGTACGACAATGGAATCAGTTGCCTGGTGAAGTTGTGGGCTCTCCCACCCTAGAGGCCTTCAAGAGGCAGCTGGACAACCATCGGTCAGGGATGCTTTAGGGTGGATTCCTGCATTGGGCAGGGGGTTGGACTCAATGGCCTTGTAGGCCCCTTCCAACTCTGCTATTCTATGATTCTATAAATACGTAACATTTCTCCAGTCGCTTTGAATTAGCTGTTCCCGAACTCATTCCCTTTTGTCCTTCTCCTGCGTGTGGATTTAAGGCTCCGGGAGCCAAGCTGGTATTAGGGATCGTCTGCATCATCTCGATAAGGCAGAAAAGGCTCTTCTTTCTTGTGCAACTTTGGAGAACAAGAACCTGCCTTTAAAAGACTATCCCTGGCTTTAGCTGTCCACCTGGGCTATCTCTTCCCTTTCCCTGCTAAAGCAAATGGGCCTGTTTGTTCTCTTTGGGCAAATATTCCACCAGCTGTGTCTTTATTTATTCTAGACAGGTAGCTGGGCTACTCAGAGAAAACAACTCAGATCCTGGTGGCACCATAAAGTGTAATGGATTTAGTGTGGCTTTCATAGAGCAGGACGTCTGGTGAAATAAATGGAGGCCCATAAAGGTCGCAGGCACAATACATCTGCTAGCCTTTAAGATGCCCTCAGCTGGCCCTAGTTTGAATGGTGTCCCAGGAGAGGACTGTCTTTAACAGCTTTCCCTCCATTTAATCAGCTTTTTCTAAAAATAATATCTATCTATCTATCTATCTATTGACATTCAAAGACGGTTTGGGGTCAGGTTATTTGAAGGAACGCCTCCTCCCATATGTACCTGCCCAGACCTTAAGATCATCTACAGGGGCCCGTCTCCATGAGCCCCTGCCAAAGGAAGTGAGGCAGGTGGCTACCAGGAGCAGGGCCTTCTCCGCTGTGGCACCCCGGCTGTGGAATGAGCTCCCAGCCTGGTGCCTACACTGTACTCCTTTCATTGCCAGCTGAAGACCTTTTTATTCTTTCAGTATTTTAACACTTAATTTTAACTTAAATTTAAATTTTACTGTTCTAACTCTGTATTTTAATCTTATATCAATTTTTGCTGCGTGGTTTTATCCTGGTTGTGCTTTTTATACTGTATTTTGTATATGTGTTTTTAACCTGTTGGTAGTTTTATTATGGTTTTAATTTTTGTGAACCGCCCAGAGAGCTTCGGCTATTGGGCGGTATAAAAATGTAATAAATAAATAAATAAATAAATCTTATTTTTAAGTGCATTTGTAGCCCATTTTATGAAGTTAATGCCCAGTTTGCATGTATGATTTATCCCAGTCGTAGAACATCAGAAGAGCCTTGATGCTGGATCAGACCAAGGGTCCATCTAGTCCAGCACTCTGTTCCCACAGGGGCCAAGCAGCCATCAGCCAGCGATGAACAAGCAGGACATGGTGCAACAGCACCCTCCCGCCCATGTTCCCCAGCAACTGGTGCACACAGGCTTACTGCCTCGAATACTGGAGACAGATGTGGCATGTGTGACTCTGATCATATCATATGCACATGATGAACAGATACTGGTGTTGATCATTTCTGCACAAATTAAAAAACACCACCACCGCCACCACCAATTATTAACGCAGCGCTGGCCACGCAGGTCAGTGTTGTCAGCTTCACAAGTGAAAATGCACTGTTTCTAAAACGTGTTTCAGCTGGTGTTTGTTGTGTTACGGAATGCTTGCTGTTTTTCCTCCTGCACCGGTTTTTATTATATGGATTTTATTGTCGTACGCTGCCTTATCCTCTGTTCCTCCCCAGTAGCATTTTGACCATCTTCCGACCTGGGGGGTCCCATCTTCTGATGGTATATCGACATATCTCTGGTTGTACTGATCCATTTAGTTTTCATGGCAAGAGTACTGGGGTGGGTTGCCATTGCCTTCCCCAGGGACCGTATTGAGTCTGACCTCTCTGCCATGACCTTCCCGTCTTGGGTGTCCCTTCACGGTTTAGCTCAGGGCATCCTTGATGTGCTCAAGCTCCAGCACCACGACAAGGTAATGATCTCCTTTGCTGAGCGAAGGAAGAGAGATGCTTTTGAACTGTGGTGTTGGAGGAAAATTCTGAGAGGGCCTTGGACTGCAAGAAGATCAAACCAGTCCGTACTCCAGGAAATAAAGCCAGACTGCTCGCTTGAGGGAATGGTATTAAAGGCAAAACTGAAGTACTTTGGCCACATAATGAGAAGACAGGACACCCTGGAGAAGAGGCTGATGCTAGGGAAAGCGGAAGGCAAAAGGAAGAGGGGCCGACCAAGGGCAAGATGGATGGATGATATTCTGGAGGTGACGGACTTGACCTTGGGGGAGCTAGGGGTGGCGACGGCCGACAGAAAGCTCTGGCGTGGGCTGGTCCATGAAGTCACGAAGCATCGGAAGCGACTGAACGAATAAACAACAACACACTGCCTTGGGAGGTGGCCGAGAAATATTTTCCATGAATAAATGAAGTGAATAATTGAGTAGACAGACTGTGATGACAGGTGTAACGTGAGCCCAGCATCCCTAAAGTCACCTGGCTCACCTGGCCTACATCTAGCTCTGGAGTGCCACAAGGACTCTTTTGTGTTTCACCGGCTGCTGCTCTGGGCAGGAACAGAAAGCCCTTGTGGGCAGCTTGCTATGGTTGCAACTCACTTGGTGAACCAGGACTGCCTCCCCCTCCCCTCCTCTGCCTCTCTTTGTGGCAGCTTGGGATGGATTCAATTCTTGACAAGCCTTTTGCAGGATGGAGAGTTTTAAGCAGATGATGATGATGAAGGCTTTCTACTGAGGCTGGAAGTCTGGTGGATAATTCAGGGCTAGCTGCATCTGGAAGGCCTTGTTCCTGGGATAGCCAAGGACAGGGGTACAGTTAAGTAATTTTAGACTCTTACACACACACGCCTTTTAGCCAGATTACAGCTGGACATCAGGAAAAACTTCCTGACTGTTAGAGCAGTACGACAATGGAACCAGTTACCTAGGGAGGTTGTGGGCTCTCCCACACTAGAGGCCTTCAAGAGGCAGCTGGAGAACCATCTGTCGGGGATGCTTTGGGGTGGATTCCTGCAATGAGCAGGGGGTTGGACTCGATGGCCTTGTAGGCCCCTTCCAACTCTGCTATACTATGATTCTATGGTTATATGTGTTGCTTCTCTCAGCTTCAAAATGTGGAAATCCAGCACTGTTCCATTTGGGAGTCTGCTTGGACGTCTGGCCCAAAGTCCAGTATCGGACTGCCTTTATACAAATCTATGGTGCGACCACACTTAGAATACTGTGTACACGTCTGGTCACCACACCTAAAAAAAGGATATTATACAACTGGAAAAAGTGCAGAAAAGGGCAACTAAAATGATTAAGGGGCTGGAGCAGGGACTGTTTAACCTGGAAAAAAGGAGGTTGAGGGGAGACAGGATAGAGGGGTACAAAATGATGGTGTGGAGAATGTGGAAAGGGAGACATCTTTCTCCCTGCCTCAAAAGACTAGATCCCAGTGGGGTCATCCCATGAAGCAGATTGGTGGGAGATCCAGGACGAATAAAATGAAGCACTTCTTCCCACAGTCCACAGTTAAACTATGGAACTCACTGCCACAAGATGTGGTGATGGCCACCCATTTGGATGGCTTTAAAAGGGGGTTGGATCAATTCCTGGAGGCGAAGGCTATCCGTGGCTACTAGCCCTGATGGTTGTGTGCTGTCTTCAGTATGAGAGGCAGTCAGCCTGTGTGCACCAGTTACTGGGGAACATGGGCGGGAGGGTGCTGTTGCACCGTGTCCTGCTTTGTGGGTCCCAACAACAGCAACACCACCCGCTTTTCCTATATTAGGAATGGTCGAAAGGAACCCCAAAGAGTGAGTAAAACACCCCCACCCCCACCAAGTCCTCCAAAGGGGCGTCACGATGGCTGGGGGCCCGTCTCCCCGCCCTCCTGCCGCTGTCGGGGGCTGGCAGTCGCTGCGCAGGCCAAGCCCCGGAAGGAGCAAGCACAGCGCGGCGCAGACGGGTCTGCCAGCCTGGCTCCGGCGAAGCGAAGGTAGGTAGGACCCGGCAGGAGCCTCCGGCGCCCTGGGAGGCGAGGCTGCTGCGCTGCCCTGCCCGCCTCTTGCCGGCTGGTTGGCTGCCGGCTGGAAGGAGCCCTGCGAAGCAGAGGAAGGCCCAGCTGCGCCCCAGCCAATGGGCTGCCAGGAGGGGGGCGGCGGCGGCGAAGGGGGCGTGGCGAGAGGCGAGAGCGCAGCCTTGGCAATGTGAGCCTCCTCAGCCTCCTCCAGGGAAGGGAGAGCTCAGCTGGCCCCGCGACCTGCTCTTCGCCCTCCCCCTCCTCTGCACTTGCCCTGCCTCCAGCGGCTGCTCCAGCTAGCCTCCCCCGGGGAGGACCACCGAGGCAGCGCCTCCCTGTCCCCCTTCGTTGGGGCAGGGGGGGAAAAAAGAGAACTTCCCCGCGAGTTGGGCTGCCCCGGTGCTGCCTGAGAGGCCGGGGAGGCTCCAGCACTTGAGGAGGTGGGGCGGGGGAGGGAGAAGGAGTCGAAGCCAATTGCCAGCGGAGGAGGCGGAGGCAGTGGGCGCCCTCCGCCCCCCGCCTGCGCCTCGCTGCTCCGTCACGCGTCCACCTGTCCCCTCCTGCAGGGCTGGAGCGAATTCTGTGACTCACCTGCACAGCGACGGCAGGGCGCAGGGCGCTGGCAGCCGCCCAACGACACGCAGCCCTCGCTCTGCCCGCTCCCCCCCCCCCTTCATCAGAAGAGAGACGAGCCCATTCACCCCCGGCCACCTCTGCCACAGCTTGCTGTTCAGTGGGGAAACTCTCCGTCGATGCCTCTGATCTGCATGCTCCGCCTTGGCGAAAGGAAACATCTGTCCAGTTGCTTCCTGAGAGAAGCCTTGGCCAGGTCTGAGCGTCGTCGCTAACTTCTCCTTCTCCCTCTTCCTCTTCCTCTTTTTGTGTGTGTGTGTGTGTGATCTCCACCTGCCCCCCTCCCATCCCTGGCAAGCCCCCACCCCCACCCCATCCTCGCCCTTTCATCATCTCCACAAATCCGTTTTCCCCAAGGGAGCCAGCCTGCCCCCTTTGCGCCTGGCAGCGGCACTGGGCTCCTGGAGCTTTCGGGTCTTGTGGCGTCTTCGAGACCAACTAGACTCTGCGGCTGGGGGCTGTTGGGCTGCTTCCACCTCCGACGCAATGTCTGCCCGGGAGAGTGTGCAGATCCCGGACGATCGAGATTTTGACCACTTCCGAACGGAGTGCAACTCGGAGGATGGCTGGAGCCTCACCTACAACAGATCTGGGATCGTTGTGTGGGTCCAGATGCTTGAGGCGGAGAAGTCGCTGCACAAAATCAAGGTAAGGCGGGGGACCTTCTCTCTGCCGCCAGCACGGTTTAGCATCCTTGCATGCCAGGGACCAGAGTTTTTGGGGTGGGTGGGTGGTGACGTCGTTTACTGAGCAACTTCACATTCTCTCTCTCTCTCTCTCTCTCTCTCTCTCTCTCAATCTCTTCATTCGCCACTTCTAGTTTTTATGGCCTCTTTTTTTTTTGTACATATGGGGAGCCCCAGGCAACCTTCAGATGTGGCATTTGAGGTACCCACAAGAAACATACCTTGCGCAAACCTCATCCGTGTGAACAGGAAGTGTGCAAGTTCACGTCTGAGCTCTTGTGAGGCGACATGGGGGGGGGGGCGACATGGAAGATTCCCCCAGTGGTTTGCACCGACTGTGCCGGAATAGAGGTTTAGCTGGTCGGCTGGTGTGCTGTGACACATGCTGGCGCTAAAGTTTCTGTTGCACTTTCTTTGCTGAAAGGGGGTGGCCGTCTCCTTAACCTGGCGTCTCGTCTGCCTTTGCCAGGTCAAAACCCTTGGCCGTGCATTTCATTAGATATCCAGCTACACGTTAATTAGCAAGGCCACCACAAAATTAACTACTTTGCACAGCACGGCAGGTGTTCGTGGTTGAGTTGCTCCCTAAGGGTATGAGGTACGAAGTGCTAGGAAATAATATCTTGAGCTGGAACAGATCAGTATTGAATATGCAGGTTTTCGGGCTTCACAGTACTCTTTGTCAGACAGAAACTGATGCAGACTTTTATAAAAGCTGAACATTTGCATGCTTCTACACCAACTGAAAAGATACCAATTTTTCCTCGCGGGTATTGATTTGTAATTCTTTTGAAAAGTTTGATTACCTTGGTGACTTATATATCTGAACTTCTAAGCTACCTGATACCTGGCTCTGGAGACTCCAGGGAGGTTGCAGTGCAAACACACACGATTGCTAATGAGTGACTAAGTGATTTCACTCTAGATCAGGAAGTTCCTGGTTCAAATTTTGGGTGGCCTCCGCCACCAGCGCAAGGTGGCCTTTAGGTATCCCTCTCCTGCAGCTTCAGCACTCCCCACTCCAAACTGGAGATCATATTTATTTATTTATTTATTTAATTACATTTATATACCGCCCCACAGCCGAAGCTCTCTGGGCGGTTTACAACATTTAAAATCATCATGTTAGCCTGGCTTACAGAGTTGTCCTCAGGATTACTGGAGACAAAAGCACTATATAAACGTAAAGTATTATTAATGGCCCCTGGGGAACTACAGTTCTTTCCTTCCTTATCTGCATAATAACCCTGTGAGGGAGGTTGTGCAGGGGAAGAGGGCTATGGACAAAGCAACCCAGAGAGCAGGGAGTTCCAGGGGGACTTGAATTGTTATTGCTCAGTTCCATGGCAGTTATCCTACAGAGTTCTACAGGGCTCTGCTTTATCCCCAGTGCTTTTCAACATCTACTCTGGGAGAGTTTACCTGGGGGATGTGGGCTGAGTTGCCACCAATATGTGGATGGCACCCGGTTCTCCTTTTCATCAAAAGCAGGTGAGGCAGTTGATGTTGTGAACCCGTGCTTGGCCAGGGTAAAGGACCAGATAGGGAGGTGGTGGGCTCCCCCACCCTAGGAGCCAGCTGGACAGCCCTCTGTCAGGGAAGCTTTAAGGTGGATTCCTGCATGGATCAGGGGGTTGGACTCGAGGCCCCTTAGAGGCCCCTTCCAACTCTGCTATTCTATGAGGGCCAATCAACTGCGGCCCAGTTTGCACCTTGTGTCAAATCAGTACGATGTAGAATAAGCAGGATATAACTCTATGAATGCGGTATATGGAATGTGAATGGTGCCCCGTTATCAGTGCATAAGGTAGGAGCGTAGATCTAACCTGAGACTCACTCCAGACAAGACAGAGATACTGTTTGTGGGTGGTTCACCTGTCTGGTTTAGTGGAGGTGAGTTCGCACTCCATCTAAAAGATGAGATCATAGAATAGCAGAGTTGGAAGGGGCCTACAAGGCCATCGAGTCCAACCCCCTGCTCAGTGCTCAGTTGGGTGTGTGTGCGTGTGTGTGTGCTGTTGGATCCATTGTTGCCATTAGCTGCATGGCTGGCCTCAGCCGCTCGGAGCGCCTTTTATCAGCTTAGGCCGATATACCAACTATGACCCTGCCTGGACTCTGGGAACCTCCCGCTCTGCATGGGGCTGCCTTTGAAAAATGGTCTGGAAACTTCAGCTGCTCCCAAACAGGGTAATTCGATTGTTAACGGGGACTGGCAGATATGATGTGCCTTATGCCAGTACTTTGTTTCTGGTCCCATTCCAACATACTAGCTTTTAAATCCCTAAAAGGCTTGGGAGCAGGTTACCTGAAGGAGCGTCTCGACCTCCCGGTTTTACCTATCCAGGCCTTGAGGTCATCATCCGACGCCTCTCTGCAGGTGCCCTTGCCCCACAAGGTGAGGGCAGGTGGCTACAAAAGACAAGGTCTTTTCAGTGCTGGCCCCCAGCTGTGGAATTTCCTCCCCGAAGAGTCCTCGCCTGGCACTTACAGTCTGGTCTTTTGGGCAAGTGAAGACTCCACCCACGGAATATGTCAGGAACTGTTTTAGTGTTTTTAATCTTTGCACTGGTTTTGCTTTTGCTTTTATTATGCACTTCATTTTTTAATTCCCTGCTACTGCTTTTATCTGCTGTGGTTGTTGTTTTGTTTTATGCTCATCTTGTGTGTTATACTTTTAATTTACCTGTGCATCACCCAGAGAAATGTGGTTATAAGATCACCATTCACCATCTCCTGATTCAACCCACATTTGGACGATCTTTTACTACTTGCGGGTGGGCTGTTCTCTCAGTAGGCGTCGACTCGTTCACAAGACCAATTGCCATGCCAAAAACAAAGTGGAGTGGCCACGTCACGTAACTGCCAGGATAAAATGGTGATGTGAACTGAACTAACTCAAAGTAAAATAAATGCTATTTTGGGCTGCATTAATAGAAGTAGAGCTTCCAAATCACGTGAGGTCCTGGTTCCTCTCTATTTGGCCCTGGTTAGGCCTCATCGAGGGTATTGTGTCCAGTTCTGGGCTCCACAATTCAAGAAGGACGCAGACAAGCTAGAGCGTGTTCAGAGGAGGGCAACCAGGATGATTAGAGGTCTAGAAACAAAGCCCTATGAAGAGAGACTGAAAGAACTGGGCATGTTTAGCCTGGAGAAGAGAAGATGGAGGGGAGACATGATAGCACTCTTCAAATACTTAAAAGTTTGTCACACAGAGGAAGGCCAGGATCTCTTCTCGATCCTCCCAGAGTGCAGGACACAGAATAACGGGCTCAAGTTAAAGGAAGCCAGATTCCAGCTGGACATCAGGAAAAATTTCCAGACTGTTAGAGCAGTACGACAATGGAACCCGTGACCTAGGGAGGTTGTGGGCTCTCCCACACTAGAGGCCTTCAAGAGGCAGCTGGACAACCCTCTGTCAGGGATGCTTTAGGGTGGATTCCTGCATTGAGAAGGGGGTTGGACTCAATGTCCTTAGAGGCCCCTTCTAACTCTGCTATTCTATGATTCTATGATCCTAAGTATTTAGGAACATCGGAAGCTGCCTTAAACCACGTGAGACCATTGGTCCCATCTAGCCCAGTATTGTGGACACTGACTGGCAGCAACGTCTTTCCAGGGCAGGATTCTGTCCTTGCCCTACCTGGAGAAGCTGGGGATTGAACCGAGGACCTTCTGCATCCCAAACAGGGGCTCTGTCACACTGCGCTATGGCCGCTATTATGCATGCGAAGCTGTGAAGATGGGATTGTTCTATGCTTGCCCACTTTCCCTTTCTCATTTGTCTCCTCCTGCCTCGTGTACCTCGAGCTTTTTAGCTGAGATCCTCTTTACTTAATCACATGAAGGGAGAGTGCAGGACGATCAATCTTCCCAGGCAAAACCAATGTCTCCATTCCCATTAACGCTGCAGGGCACTTCAGTGCCAAAGGTCAGTTTTTGCCTCGGAGAATCCATCTCTAAGCAGCTAGGATCAATGGCCCTTGACTGTTGTTCCAAAACTTGCATCCATACGGAACTGAGGGGCTAAAAGCATTCCACGATTAACCCAGCCTTCCCCAGCCTGGTGCTTTCCAGATGTGTGGGACCACAACTCCCATCGCCCAAACACATTTGGAAGGCCACAGGTTGGGGGGGGCTGAGTTATGTGGCGTTGGAGAATGGAGTCATTCATTGAGGATTTAAAAGGTGGCGTTGGAAAATGTTTTGAATTGGAGCTTCTCCCAACTGCGTAGATCCTGGCAGGTTTACCAGCTCACCAGGAAAGAAAATGAGCTAATGTGCTCTCGTGCCTTTAATGGCAGCTGGATCTGCAGAAATCTCCAGTTGAAAATGTTCGCAGTGTTGATATAAACATTTAAGCTCTATTTGGGTGATGAGTCCGCATTCAGTGAGCATGTGGGTGCTGTGCTGTTGTTAAAAGCACAAGAGCATGGGCATGTTGATAAGATGGCAACCAAAGTCCCCTGTTCGAGACAGCTCTGTCCATGTCCCTTGATCCAGAGGAAGACTTTATATATTTATTTAGTAGATTTATACCCTACTTTTCGACTAGAGTCCTCAAAGCGGCTTACAATATTGATAAAGTGCATCGTGTACAGCAGGAACCCCATGTTTTAAAAGCAAAGCGGAGCAACACAACCCGCTCCGCTTCAGCAGGTGCCAGCTCCAGCGGTTCCTTCCCCAGGCCAGTTTGTGTCCGGGGGTCCTCCGGTCCCGCTGGAGCAGGTCTTGATGTTCCCTTTGCCTGCTCCTGTCGGCCTCGCTCCTTTGAGACGGATTTTGCTCCTTAAACAAACAAACAAAGATCAAATGGTTTCCCTGTTTTAATTAAGAGCAGGGTGCAAAACCTGAAGCCCATGGGCGAAGTCTGGCCCACCTGGGGTCTCCGCCTGGCCCTTTGGGGTCCCCCTGGCTGACACTTGTCCAGTGGCTTTCCGGCTGTTCTGTGCCCCCTGCCCATTCTAAGAAACTCGGAAATCTTCTCTTCAGGCTAAATCCCTGGCAGGGAAGGGCTGGAAGCTAGAACCTGCTGGTCCCTTTGGTGTTTGGGTCCTGCTGCTTCTGCCTCTGGCCCTGCGCCATTTTGTCTGCAGTCTTGCCTGTCACTGGAATGTGCCCCCCTCCCCCAGCTTCTCCAAAATTGAATTTGGCCCTTGGACTGAAAGAGGCCCGTCAGCCCCGGTCCAGAGTCTCTCCTGGCCTCCAAAATCGCCTCCCCGTTTGAGATATTGTAACATGTTTATTCCAGCCAATGAATTCATCTGATCGAGACAGTGAAAGGAGGGCATGTTTGCAGTAGTAGATTCTAGGGTAGCCAGGCAGCTTTTGTGATGCCCGCTGGGAGCATCTCTGTCTCTTTAACGTTCTCTTTTGAGAAAGGTTCTCCAAAGACGAAGGAAATGAGCACTCCTGTCTGGCAGAGGACTCTCTGTTTACTTGCAGTGGGCTTGCTCTGGCTGCTGGAGGGCCTTCTCCTCCTGACCCAGCTGCAAGAGCTATTGACTGTACGGCAACGGAGGCCTTTTAGAGACCCAGCTGGGAGTTTGGAGTTTAATTGCATATGAAGAAGACCTGCATCACAGAGGACGGCAGCATGGAGAGAGGTTAAGGGCACGACCCACCGAGGACGTGTTCCGGCATGCGGACGTGGAGGATGAAAGCGAACCACTCAAGAAAGAGCACAACCGCGGAGACAAGGGCTACCCAGGGGGGGCGACCCCACGCCCAGGCCTTGACACACCACTCAGTCAGCCCCGTTCATTTCCGTGGGGCCTAGAATCATAGAATAGCAGAGTTGGAAGGGGCCTACAAGGCCATCGAGTCCAACCCCCTGCTCAATGCAGGAATCCACCCTAAAGCATCCCTGACAGATGGTTGTCCAGCTGCCTCTTGAAGGCCTCTAGTGTGGGAGAGCCCACAACCTCCCTAGGTCACGGGTTCCATTGTCTTACTGCTCTAACAGTCAGGAAGTTTTTCCTGATGTCCAGCTGGAATCTGGCTTCCTTTAACTTGAGCCCATTATTCTTTGACCTGCACTCTGGGAGGATCGAGAAGAGATCCTGGCCCTCCTCTGGGTGACAACCTTTTAAGTATTTGAAGAGTGCCATCATGTCTCTCCTCAGCCTTCTCTTCTCCAGGCTAAACGTGCCCAGTTCTTTCAGTCTCTCTTCATAGGGCTTTGTTTCCAGACCCCTGATCATCCTGGTTGCCCTCCTCTGAACACGCTCCATCTTGTCTGCGTCCTTCTTGAATTGTGGAGCCCAGAACTGGACGCAATACTCTAGATGAGGCCTAACCAGGGCCGAATAGAGAGGAACCAGTACCTCACGTGATTTGGAAGCTATACTTCTATCAATGCAGCCCAAAATAGCATTTGCCTTTCTTGCAGCCATATCGCACTGTTGGCTCATATTCAGCTTGTGATCTACAACAATTCCAAGATCTTTCTCGTTTGTAGTATCGCTGAGCCAAGTATCCCCCATCTTGTAACTGTGCATTTGGTTTCTATTCCCTAAATGTAGAACTTGGCATTTATCCCTATTAAATTTCATTCTGTTGTTTTCAGCCCAGCACTCCAGCCTATCAAGATCACTTTGAAGTTTGTTTCTGTCTTCCAGGGTATTAGCTATCCCACCCAATTTTGTGTTACCTGCAAATTTGATCAGCGTTCCCTGCACCTCCTCGTCCAAATCATTAATAAAAATGTTGAAGAGCACTGGGCCCAGGACTGAGCCCTGCGGCACCCCACTCGTTGCCTCTCCCCAGTTTGAGAAAGTACCGTTGATAAGCACTCTTTGAGTCCGATTCTGTAGCCAGCTGTGGATCCACCTAATAGTTGTTCCATCTAGCCCACTTTTAGCTAGTTTGTTAATCAGAATGTCATGTGGTACTTTGTCAAAAGCTTTGCTGAAGTCAAGATATATGACGTCCACCGCATTCCCACGGTCTACAAGGGAGGTTACCTTATCAAAAAATGAAATCAAATTTGCCTGACAGGATTTGTTCTTGACAAATCCATGTTGGCTTCTAGTAATCACTGCATTGATTTCAAGGTGTTTACAGATTGACTTCTTTATAATCTGCGCCATTGTTTTCCCAGGGATGGATGTCAGACTGACTTGTCTGTAGTTCCCAGGTTCCTCCTTTTTGCCCTTTTTGAAGATAGGGACAACGTTAGCCCTCCTCCAGTCGTCCGGCACCTCCCCCGTCTTCCATGATTTTGCAAAGATAATAGCAAAATCCACCTGTGCAGGAGAACTTGCCAGTGGATGATGCCCTTAAGTTTATGTATGATTTTAGTTGCATCTGCAATGTTTCCTTCCTTCTGAGTAGATTTTAGCAAAAGTTTGTTGAGAAATTCCTAATGGTAGAAAACGTTTCCAGTATCCCAGGAGGAAAATGTGGTGAAAACAACCACCAAAGACCTTGGGACAATCCTGGAGTTCAGAGTTAACTACTTCAGTTCTCCTAAATGAGAACAGTATATTGTATATTGATTTTTAATGTTCAGTTTTTTAAATCTTTGAATACTTGAAAGGTTGTCACACAAAGGAGGGCCAGGATCTCTTCTCGATCCTCCCAGAGTGCAGGACATGGAATAACGGGCTCAAGTTAAAGGAAGCCAGATTCCGGCTGGACTTCAGGAAAAACTTCCTGACTGTTAGAGCAGTACGACAATGGAACTAGCTACCTAGGGAGGTGGTGGGCTCTCCCACCCTAAAGGCCTTTAAGAGGCAGCTGGACAACCATCTGTCAGGGATGCTTTAGGGTGGATTCCTGCATTGAGCAGGGGGTTGGACTCGATGGCCTTGTAGGCCCCTTCCTACTCTGCTATTCTATGATTCTGTGGTATATAAATGCAATAGTTAGGAGTCATTTTAAAAGGCTGCTCTTCTTCTCTTGCAAAATATGTGGGTTTGTTTGCAGTGGGCATTTACTATTTGTTTATAAAGTTGCCAACTGACTTGTAAAGAACTGGGCCTCGCACGGTTTTGTGCCTTTAGCGGATATTGGCAGGTTATGCAGGGGAAACCTTTCCCACTGCAGGGGTAGGCATGATCACCTGCTCATCTCGGCACATCAAGCTGTTGTTAAATGCATAGCTGCATGAACTGGTTGAAAAGTTGGCAACCTGACCTAGTGTTCCGCTGGTCAAGTGTTTGCTCCTCGTCCGATGTGAAATTTCTGTTTCCCCTGGGCTGCTTGAAAGAGCACATATAAATTATACAAGTGGTGGGCTGCAATAAAATTTTGCAGCGCAACGCTCCTGCTCTGTTTTCTGGCTGGTCATTCTTTAGAGGCAGGGCATTTCACTCACCCCACATTCCATTATTTGTTCCCGACTATCAGTCTGGCTACTGAGCATGCTCACTTCTTATTGGGTTAGGGTTGTTTTTCATATATATATATATATATATATATATATATATTACCCCTAAATACCCCCCCCCCCCCCAGTATTCTTGTTTAAATGTTTTGTTTGTATTTCTGAAAACTTTGTGATCCCTGGGACAGGCTGATATTGCCCTCCTGTTTCTCAGCGCACTGTTTCGAAGAAGTAACATGACTAGAAGGGTAGCGCATCATTAGAAGAAGGAACACTATGGACATCATGCCACCGCCTTGCGCTCAATCAGAGCATCCAGCCTCCTCAGGCGCAACTCTCCAAAGCCATCTCTCTCCGCCCTGCTAGCTGAACTCTTTTACCCAGGGACTGAGCCTGTGACCAGGAAGCCTGTGCGCCAGCGCTCCCCGAAATGCCTGCCTTCTCCCGGGTGGAGAGAGTTGGCTAGAACGGGCCCTTCCGAATGCATTCTCCGCCGCCCGCTGTGCCAGGCATGATGGGGCAGCGCAATTTCTCAGTCTGGGCACAATGCAGAGGAATGGAGCTAATTTAGTCCCCACTGAAGTGCCTGTGCGTAGCACAGAGGGAGAGGATTCATTGTACGGCTGGCTAAATCACTTATAATTGAAAAGGTAGCGAGAACTGCAAAGCAGCCGCCTTTTATTTCACTAGCAGCCCTGTTTATACTGAATTGTTGCTAGCTTCAAGATGGTGATTCTGGAGAGAGGTGCCGATGGGCTCTTAGCTGTGTGCATTTGGAGTCCAAGTCCCCTGCAGTTACTTAAGGAGTTGAGCGATGGACTGGCAGTAAATGTTGACTGAGGTGCAGGCGCCCATCGCTACAGTCCCGTAGCCATGCCCCCAAGGAGGGTCCGCAATTCAGGCAGCTGCATTGATCCGTATTGACAAACCGGTTCTAGCCGTTTTTGACTCCCCCAGGAAATGGTCTTTCGTGAAGCTAATGGGTCTTAATGGCGCATTCCAGACCACGCCAGCTCAAAATACTTCACATTACAACATTATATTGCTGCTGGGAAAATCCATTTCTCCCCAGCTATTGTGAGGCTT
This sequence comes from Elgaria multicarinata webbii, assembly GCF_023053635.1. Taxonomy (NCBI): domain Eukaryota; kingdom Metazoa; phylum Chordata; class Lepidosauria; order Squamata; family Anguidae; genus Elgaria; species Elgaria multicarinata. The sequence continues at coordinate 138,539,446 of NC_086175.1, forward strand.
GCAGCAATGCTCAGAGGGAACAGAGATGTCTGAAGTGGAGGGGACACAGGTGATGCATCTAGCGTCCCTGCTGATAAAAAAGTGCCGGTGCTGCATCCCTGCTGATAAAAAAAGTGCCGGTGCTGCATCCCTGCTGATAAAAAAAAGTACCAGTGCTGCATCCCTACCAGTAAAAAATTGCCAGTGCTGCATCCCTACTAGTAAAAAAGTGCTGGTGCTGCATCCCTGCTGATAAAAAAGTGCCAGTGCTGCATCCCTACTAATAAAAAAGTGCCAGTGCTGCATTCCTACTAATAAAAAAGTGCCAGTGCTGCATCCCTACTAATAAAAAAGTGCCAGTGCTGCATCCCTGCTGATAAAAAAGTGTCAGTGCTGCATCCCTACTAATAAAAAAGTGCCAGTGCTGCATCCCTACTAGTAAAAAAGTGCTGGTGCTGCATCCCTGCTGATAAAAAAGTGCCAGTGCTGCATCCCTACTAATAAAAAAGTGCCAGTGCTGCATCCCTGCTGATAAAAAAGTGCCGGTGCTGCATCCCTGCTGATAAAAAAGTGCCGGTGCTGCATCCCTGCTGATAAAAAAGTGCCGGTGCTGCATCCCTGCTGATAAAAAAGTGCCAGTGCTGCATCCCTGCTGATAAAAAAGTGCCGGTGCTGCATCCCTGCTGATAAAAAAGTGCCGGTGCTGCATCCCTGCTGATAAAAAAGTGCCGGTGCTGCATCCCTGCTGATAAAAAAGTGCCAGTGCTGCATCCCTGCTGATAAAAAAGTGCCGGTGCTGCATCCCTGCTGATAAAAAAGTGCCGGTGCTGCATCCCTGCTGATAAAAAAGTGCCGGTGCTGCATCCCTGCTGATAAAAAAGTGCCGGTGCTGCATCCCTGCTGATAAAAAAGTGCCAGTGCTGCATCCCTGCTGATAAAAAAGTGCCGGTGCTGCATCCCTGCTGATAAAAAAGTGCCGGTGCTGCATCCCTGCTGATAAAAAAGTGCCGGTGCTGCATCCCTGCTGATAAAAAAAAGTACCGGTGCTGCATCCCTACCAGTAAAAAATTGCCAGTGCTGCATCCCTACTAGTAAAAAAGTGCTGGTGCTGCATCCCTGCTGATAAAAAAGTGCCAGTGCTGCATCCCTACTAATAAAAAAGTGCCAGTGCTGCATTCCTACTAATAAAAAAGTGCCAGTGCTGCATCCCTACTAATAAAAAAGTGCCAGTGCTGCATCCCTGCTGATAAAAAAGTGTCAGTGCTGCATCCCTACTAATAAAAAAGTGCCAGTGCTGCATCCCTACTAGTAAAAAAGTGCTGGTGCTGCATCCCTGCTGATAAAAAAGTGCCAGTGCTGCATCCCTGCTGATAAAAAAGTGCCAGTGCTGCATTCCTACTAATAAAAAAGTGCCAGTGCTGCATCCCTGCTGATAAAAAAGTGCCAGTGCTGCATCCCTGCTGATAAAAAAGTGTCAGTGCTGCATCCCTACTAATAAAAAAGTGCCAGTGCTGCATCCCTACTAGTAAAAAAGTGCTGGTGCTGCATCCCTGCTGATAAAAAAGTGCCAGTGCTGCATCCCTACTAATAAAAAAGTGCCAGTGCTGCATCCCTACTAATAAAAAAGTGCCAGTGCTGCATCCCTACTAATAAAAAAGTGCCGGTGCTGCATCCCTGCTGATAAAAAAGTGCCGGTGCTGCATCCCTGCTGATAAAAAAGTGCCGGTGCTGCATCCCTGCTGATAAAAAAGTGCCGGTGCTGCATCCCTGCTGATAAAAAAGTGCCGGTGCTGCATCCCTGCTGATAAAAAAGTGCCAGTGCTGCATCCCTGCTGATAAAAAAGTGCCGGTGCTGCATCCCTGCTGATAAAAAAGTGCCGGTGCTGCATCCCTGCTGATAAAAAAGTGCCGGTGCTGCATCCCTGCTGATAAAAAAAAGTACCGGTGCTGCATCCCTACCAGTAAAAAATTGCCAGTGCTGCATCCCTACTAGTAAAAAAGTGCTGGTGCTGCATCCCTGCTGATAAAAAAGTGCCAGTGCTGCATCCCTACTAATAAAAAAGTGCCAGTGCTGCATTCCTACTAATAAAAAAGTGCCAGTGCTGCATCCCTACTAATAAAAAAGTGCCAGTGCTGCATCCCTGCTGATAAAAAAGTGTCAGTGCTGCATCCCTACTAATAAAAAAGTGCCAGTGCTGCATCCCTACTAGTAAAAAAGTGCTGGTGCTGCATCCCTGCTGATAAAAAAGTGCCAGTGCTGCATCCCTACTAATAAAAAAGTGCCAGTGCTGCATTCCTACTAATAAAAAAGTGCCAGTGCTGCATCCCTGCTGATAAAAAAGTGCCAGTGCTGCATCCCTGCTGATAAAAAAGTGTCAGTGCTGCATCCCTACTAATAAAAAAGTGCCAGTGCTGCATCCCTACTAGTAAAAAAGTGCTGGTGCTGCATCCCTGCTGATAAAAAAGTGCCAGTGCTGCATCCCTACTAATAAAAAAGTGCCAGTGCTGCATCCCTACTAATAAAAAAGTGCCAGTGCTGCATCCCTACTAATAAAAAAGTGCCGGTGCTGCATCCCTGCTGATAAAAAAGTGCCGGTGCTGCATCCCTGCTGATAAAAAAGTGCCGGTGCTGCATCCCTGCTGATAAAAAAGTGCCGGTGCTGCATCCCTGCTGATAAAAAAGTGCCGGTGCTGCATCCCTGCTGATAAAAAAGTGCCGGTGCTGCATCCCTGCTGATAAAAAAGTGCCGGTGCTGCATCCCTGCTGATAAAAAAAGTGCCGGTGCTGCATCCCTGCTGATAAAAAAAGTGCTGGTGCTGCATTGCTACCAGTAAAAAAGTGCCGGTGCTGCATCGCTGCTGATTAAAAAGTGCCGGTGCTTATTATTTATTTATTTATTTATTTATTTATTGCATTTCTCTACCACCCACTAGCAGAACTCTGGTCCTGACAAGGGGAAGAGGGCATGGGGAACTCTAGAGGGCCAATTTGGGACTCCAGGAGAGGCATAGTTGGCCCCCGGTCTGAGGTTCCCCACCCCGAATTCAAAGCAACTTTATTTATATGTCCTTTCTATCCCTCTTTTCTTCAAGGTCGCATACACAGAACCCCCCCACCTCCTAATTTTATCCTCACAACAATCCTGCAAGGTAGGTTAGGTCAAGGGAGTGTGGCTGGCTCAAAGTTAGTCCATGACCTTCTTAACTTTATGGGGATTTGAACTCAGATCTCCCCACTTTTCATCCAGCCTTCTTGCCACGGACTCGCAATCCTGGATTTGTGTTCATAACAACATCAGAAGAGCCCTGCTGGATCAGACCAAGGGTCTGTCTAGTCCAGCACTCTGTTCACACAGGACCTGTTCAGAAGACACCTTAAAGAAGTCTTTGCCAGCTTCTGAAAGCACATCAAGGAGGGAGCCAGCCTAGCTCCCCCGGGAAGAGAGTTCCAGAGCACCGGAGAAGCCACCGAGAAGGCCCTCTCCCATGTTCCCACCAGGCGCGCCTGTGAAGATGGTGGGACTGAAAGAAGGGCTTCCCCAGAAGATCTCAGAGCACAGGCAGGCTCATAAGGGAGAATACAGTCTTTCACATAACCTGGACCCGACCCTAACCATGTGCTAAACTGACACGTATGGACAAATGTTATACTGGAAAGGTCCCGCTGTCTGTCCTCAAGCAGAGATGGATGGGAACTTTGCACCAATCTCTGAAGTTTGCCAACATTTCAGGACCTGAATCCCACTTGGATTCCAGAAGTTGCTTTTTAGAATCTGACATTGAGGGAAACCTCAGCCTTGTTCACTCCGTTCCAGCCAGCCAAATTAAATACTTCTATAGCTGCAAATCAGGCAGCATCCATAGTTAAGAATAGCGGCGACATCTCAGTTAGAAGAATTTTGATGTGCATTTTTACAAACAAAAGTGAGTTAGATCTTGTTCTTGCTCTCAACTGAAACAAAAAGTGTTGGCGTTTATTACCCAGTGTTTAGTGGGTTGCTGAGCCCAGAGCAGACTTCCCCAATCTTCCAGATGTGTAGAAATGCACCTCCCATCATCCACAGCCATACATTTTCATCGGGCCTGCAGGAGAACTTCCTGGTGGTTGTTTTTGGTTTGTGTGTTTCTCGAAGCATCACTTTTGCCTTCTCTCAAATGGTTGCTTTGTTGTGCTTCAAGGGTACAACATGCGATTTGGCATTTGTTACTCAGACCGCAGGGGTGCCAAGTGAGGGCCAGGTTGCCTCCGCACCTCATCACTTTGTCTCTGTGAAATAGGTATTGGAGTAAAAACTGTGGGCTCTGGAGCTCGGACCCCACCTCTGACTTGTCCCTGGGTTCTTGGACAAGATACTTTCTTTGAGTCATAGAATCAGAGAATAGCAGAGTTGGAAGGGGCCTACAAGGCCATCTAGTCCAACCCCCTGCTCAATGCAGGAATCCACCCTAAAGCATCCCTGACAGATGGTTGTCCAGCTGCCTCTTGAAGGCCTCTAGGGTGGGAGAGCCCACAACCTCCCTAGGTAACTGCTTCCATTGTCGTACTGCTCTAACAGTTAGGAAGTTTTTCCTGATAATCCAGCTGGAATATGGCTTCCTTTAACTTGAGCCCGTTATTCCGTGTCCTGCACTCTGGGAGGATCGAGAAGAGATCCTGGCCCTCCTCTGTGTGACAACCTTTCAAGTATTTGAAGAGTGCTCTCATGTCTCCCCTCCATCTTCTCTTCTCCAGGCTAAACATGCCCAGTTCTTTCAGTCTCTCTTCATAGGGCTTTGTTTCCAGACCCCTGATCATCCTGGTTGCCCTCCTCTGAACACGCTATTGTTATTATTTATTTTATTATTTATTTATTATTATTTATTTATAACATTTTTATACCGCCCAATAGCCGAAGCTCTCTGGGCGCTCCAGCTTATCTGCATCCTTCTTGAATTGTGGAGCCCAGAACTGGATGCAATACTCTAGATGAGGCCTAACCAGGGCTGAATAGAGAGGAACCAGTACCTCACGCGATTTGGAAGCTATACTTCTATTAATGCAGCCCAAAATAGCATTTGCCTTTCTTGCAGCCATATCGCACTGTTGGCTCCTATTCAGCTTGTGATCTACAACAATTCCAAGATCCTTCTCGTTTGTAGTATTGCTGAGCCAAGTATCCCCCATCTTGTAACTGTGCATTTGGTTTCTATTTCCTAAATGTAGAACTTGGCATTAATCCCTATTAAATTTCATTCTGTTGTTTTCTGTTGAGTCGCTCCAGTTTGTCTTCTGGGTGCCAAGCCCTCCCACTGCAGCCATTTTGTGAAAGTGCCCTTGACACTGCTCCAAAATTCCAAATGTGCCCAACGACTCAAAAAGGTTGGGGACCCCTGGCCGGAATCTACTGCTTGAGCTTGCTCTTTCGCTTTGAGTCATGGCGCCGGGCACCTCCAGATCAAAACAGCTTGGCCAGCACGGAGGCTGCCTTCATCGACCGAAGCCAAGGGCCCTGGAAGGAACGCAGAGGTGCAAAAGGCATGTGCGAACGAGCACAAGTGTTCTTTGTTTGATATCCCAGGACCTGGTTGTGCCTTCTGGCTGCCCAGGATCTAATTCCGGGTGCCTAGCTACCGCGTCACTCTGCCTCGCTTTGTGGTGCTGGATTCAGGCTCCTGAAGCAGATACAACATTCTTCCTCTTTAAACTTAACAAAAAAACCTTCCCCCCCAAAAAAAACTATTTTACTTCAGTGTGAATTCTGTGCCAGAGCAAAGTGTCGCCCCGCCAGTACAGACAGAGAGACGCTTTTCATTTACTCAACAATGCGCTAAAACTCTGCTCCCCGTGGGGAGTGGGAAGCTTTGTATCTGTGAAGCGTAAACGCCACGGTGAAAAAAGCTGTCAATTCTGCACAATGCAAGCGTTTGCTTCTAAAAAAAGAGGCCGCCTGTTTCTCACCAGCCCTTAAGTTAGGGCTGCAGAGAAACCGCTTTTAAAAGAAACCGATTTTAAAAGAAACCGCAGCCACTTTCCTGGGTCTTCCTTCCCATTGCCAACGTTCTAGAGGCCTTCAAGAGGCAGCTGGACAACCATCTGTCAGGGATGCTTTAGGGTGGATTCCTGCATTGAGCAGGGGGTTGGACTCGATGGCCTTGTAGGGCCCTTCCAACTCTGCTATTCTATGATTCTGTGATTCTTCTCTGGCACGGGAACTGTGCCTTTTACAGCACTGCGTGAGGCGGGGTTTCAACAAGTGAAGAGTCACACCACCAAACACCAGCATGGGCCTGCAGGTCTGGATAAGCTGCATCTGTTGAATTTCTGCTTTGTTGTGATGCTGTAAAAGTGGTGACCTCCCTGCCTGAAAAGAAGATTCAGCCTTAGGCTTCCAGTGTAGGGAAAAGCTCGTGAAGAACCCGTTTGCCCTGGGTGCCCCGTCAGCAGCAGAGGCCCAGGCAACCACTCCATTTGGTCTACATCTCCAGGCCCTTGATCATTTTGGTTCCTCCTGGTCACCAGTTGAAGAAGCACTTCTCTCCCCCTGCCCCGAATCGCACTTCCACACCAACAACCCCACCCTACACCCAAGTTCTTCTGATCCGCAGAATCAGTCCTGTTGGAGGACGGGATCTCTGCTCTGCAACCCGTCGGACCAGTTCTCCTCCCTGCGCTGGTGGATACTTCCTCTTAACCAAAGGTTAAGATTTAGATTTACCGATTCCATGAAGGACAAGAAGTCCTTCCTCTACCTGCGGATCCTGCATGATGGGTGATGTCCACTGGTGACCACCTGCGACTGGACAGCCCTGCCAGTTGCGTTGCACGAGGGGCACCCAGCGCTTGTGCAACGGAGATTTAGTGCTTTCAGGGGCAACTTGAAATGAGTGGAAACGTTCATTTCTTGAACGGGTCAGTGGAACTCACACAAAAGAATCCGTGGGGCTGGCTGCTTGTGGAATGACAGCGGCAGCGGCAGGCCCTTCTCGCAAGCGGGTAGCATTGGTCACGGTCCCCATGTGTCCCAGCGCTCCCACCCTTACCTACAGATCGCAGTTGGCAAAGACAAACTGCTCAATGCAGTAGCTCAGCCTCGGATATGTCATGATTCCCATCTTCCCTCGCTGTTGGCTATGCTGGCTAGGACTGCGGAGAGTGTTTGTCTAACAACATCTGGAGGGCCCACATGTTCCCTGCCGCTGCTGCAGTCCATCCCTCTCGGACAGAGGCGTTTTAAGATCATAGAATCACAGAATAGCAGAGTTGGAAGGGGCCTACAAGGCCATCGTGTCTAACCCCCTGCTCAATGCAGGAATCCACCCTAAAGCATCCCTGACAGGTGGATGTCCAGCTGCCTCTTGAAGGCCTCTAGTGTGGAAGAGCCCACAATTTCCCTAGGTAACTGGTTCCATTGTCATACCGCTCTAACAGTCAGGAAGTTTTTCCTGATGTCCAGCTGGAATCTGGCTTCCTTTAACTTGAGTCTGTTATTCCGTGTCCTGCACTCTGGGAGGATCGAGAAGAGATCCTGGCCCTCCTCTGTGTGACACTTTTCAGGTATTTGAAGAGTGCTCTCATGTCTCCCCTCCATCTTCTCTTCTCCAGGCTAAATATGCCCAGTTCTTTCAGTCTCTCTTCATAGGGCTTTGTTTCCAGACCCCTGATCATCCTGGTTGCCCTCCTCTGAACACGCTCCAGCTTGTCTGCGTCCTTCTTGAATTGTGGAGCCCAGAACTGGACGCAATACTCTAGATGAGGCCTAACCAGGGCCGAATTGAGAGGAACCAGGACCTCATGTGATTTGGAAGCTATTATTTATTTATTTATTTATTATATTTCTATACCGCCCAATAACCGCAGCTCTCTGGACGGTTCACAAAAATTAAAAACATTCAAAGTATAAAACAACAGTATAAAACCATACTATAAAATACAATATAAAAGCTCAACCAGATAAAAACAGCAGCAATACAAAATTACAAATTTAAAACACCAAGTTAAAATTTATTTATAGACTATTAAAATGCTGGGAGAATAAAGAGGTCTTCACCTGGCGTCTAAAAGCATATAATGTAGGTGCCAAGCGAACCTCCTTAGGGAGCTCATTCCACAGCCGTGGTGCCACAGCAGAGAAGGCCCTATACTTCTATTAATAGAAGCTATACTTCTATTAATGCAGCCCAAAATAGCATTTGCCTTTCTTGTAGCCATATCCCACTGATCAGCCTGGATGTTCACTACCCTGCACGTTAATTAACATAAGCTTTGCTAAACTTGAGTTGCTAGACTGCTGAGGTCTAAGTCCTTGCCAGGAGACCCCAGAGCAAATGCCCAGCTCAAAATGTGCAGAGTAGAGTAGCGAGGACTTAAGTCTCCTGGTCGGCTTTAAACCATGGCGAGGTGGAGCATTGTCATGTGTGTTCAGCATTTACGTCGCATGGGGTTTGAGGGAGTGCAGGGATTTAAGATTCCCAGCCTGGTTTTCTCAGCGTTTTCGTGCTCAAGGCACGGGACTCTGACTCCGGAGACTGGGGAAGGGTTTGTGTGTGGAGGAGGCTTAGAAGATAATCCCGTAGGTGGGAAGGGAGGTTAGTGAGAAAAGCTGCTGATTAACGCAAATGACGGCGAGCGCTTTCAGCAGTGACAGGTTTTTGGAAGCTGGGATGATTCATTGTAAGCAGGGACAAGACAAGACGAGAGAGAGAGAGAAGAGTTTGCGATTGGGGGGGGGCTTGTCTCAGCCTCTGCTATCTCCACCCCCGCCCCACCGATTTCTCCCTCTGTATAGTCTTGATAGGATATGTCATGGAGCCCAGTCGCCTGAAACCTGTCACGGTTCTGGCAAGGCACCAGCCCTGGAAACGGACGATAGCCAGCGTCATCACCTGCCTCAGTATCAAGTGACACGTTTCAGAGACTTGAGAGTCGGCGTGTTAGTTAATGTTTAAACAGCTGCGCTGATCTGCTTTCAAACATCAGTAGTTGAGTTCTGACATGTAGGTAGACTTGGGGGAGGTTTACAGCCTGGCATCCACTATCCAGGTGTGATTCATGTCCCTCCTTTATACCAAGTTCCTTAGCCTGCATCCTAAAGCCACTTACTGGGAGTGAGCCCCATTGAACACAGTGGGACTTACTTCCAAGTAAACATTCACAGGATTGCACAGAAAGTGAGGACTTGAATGTACTGAGTTGGCACGTCTCCTTTGCAAATTAATGAAGTTAATCCTGGCCATAGCTGTGCTGCTACGTTGCTCAGCTCTAAGGCCATTTGAGCAAATCTTGCAAAGGCCTAATTTATGCGCCAGCAACCTAAGCAGAGATGCCCAGGTTAGGCTTTACAGAACGGGAAAAATATGTATTTCTGTTCAGCTTAAAATGAAGGACTCTGAAGCATTTTAATGGTTTTTATCCCTCCTCTTTGCATTATCTGTTGTTCTGTTCATTATTTATTTTTAAAGTATTTCTCTTGCCTTTCCAACGATAAACATAAACACGTCCAGGGCAGTTGAGAATACCTTTTAAAAGCACACAATAATAACATTAAAATATGTTATATTTTTATACTTTATAAAATTTTATATTTTAATAACGGTATAAAAAGGGGGGGGGAACAGCAGGGAAATGCCTAACATGATCAGACAACAACTACAACTATTATGGGAATCAACAAATTTCTGCTAACAAAAGCTAAGATGATGTTTAGATGTTTAATGCATACGTTGAGAAATATAATCTGTAAATCTATTGTGACTAGAATCATAGAATCATAGAATAGCAGAGTTGGAAGGGGCCTACAAGGCCATCGAGTCCAACCCCCTGCTCCATGCAGGAATCCACCCTAAAGCATCCCTGACAGATGCTTGTCCAGCTGCCTCTTGAAGGCCTCTAGTGTGGGAGAGCCCACCACCTCCCTAGGTAACTGGTTCCATTGTCGTACTACTCTAACTGTCAGGAAGTTTTTCCTGATGTCCAGCTGGAATCTGACTTCCTGTAACTTCAACCCGTTATTCCGTGTCCTGCACTCTGGGATCATTTCAGTGGGTCTACTCATAGTTGTCTTGATTTTGCTTCCATCATGAGTCACAGAGAAAGGAAGGGCCGAAACTGTGCTTTTGAAAAATATACATATGTTGAAATAGTGGCACCTATGTGTCATCTTCTTAAAGTTTCTCCTAATGTTCAGCCAAAATCTACTCCCCTGCTGTTGATTGATTGTACTTTTAAACCGCCCAGTAATCGTGGTTCTCTGGGCAGTGTGCAATACATTATTTAAAACATAAAATGCAAACATCAAAACAAGGAATAAACATAGCACAGAATAAAACCACATGAAAAACAGCAGCAAAGAATAAAACTATTCCAGCAAAAGATAAAACCATTAAAGCCAGCAGCAGAATAAAATACTAAAAGCACTTTAAAAAACCCCAGTTCTTAAAATGCTTGAGAGAATAAGAAGTCTTCACCTGGTGCTGAAAAGACCAGATGAGCTTCTCTCGGGAGACCTTCCCACAACCAAGGTGCCAGCATTAATTTTCACCCATTAGTTCTAGGCCTGCCCAGCGGCAGCACAAGATGAAAAGGAAGTTGTTCTTCACACAGTGCAGAGTTAAACTATGGAACTCACTACCACAAGATGTAGTGATGGCCACTAGTTTGGATGGCTTTAAAATGGCGTTGGATAAATTCCTGGAGGCAAAAGCTATCAATGGCTACTAGCCCTGATGGTTGTGTGTTATCTCCGGTATTTGAGGCAATAAGCCTGTGTGATGGGGAACATGGGTAGGAGTGTGCTGTTACACACATGCCCTGCTTTGTTGGTCCCTGGCTGACGGCTAGTTGGCCACTGTGTGAACAGAGTGCTGGACTAGATGGACCCGCGGTCTGATCCAGCCTTAGGGCTCTTCTGATGTTCTGATGTTCTTAAGATGTCTTGCCACCTGAGGTAGGAGGTGGTGTATTGCCGCTACCCCCCCCCCCCCCAAATGAAGACAATGCCTACCCGGAGGGCAGCGCTTAGCCGCCCACAGGCCACCTTGCCCACAGAGCCTTGCTTTGAGGAGCGACCTCTCAGAGTGAGGCATTTGGACACGGTCAGTTCCTCAGTTAGCCAACCTGCCTATTCTCTTGCTCTGGGGGAGTCATGGGACCCTCAGAAGCTGCTTGAGACTGAGTCAGGCCCTTGCTCTGTCTCGCCCGGTGTTTTTGACGCTGACTGGCAGCAACGGTTGCCCGAAGCTCCAGTAAAGATTCCTTCCTAGCCCTACCTGGAGAGGCTGCCAGGGAATCATAGAATCATAGAATAGCAGAGTTGGAAGGGGCCTACAAGGCCATTGAGTCCAACCCCCTGCTCAATGCAGGAATCCACCCTAAAGCATCCCTGACAGAGGGTTGTCCAGCTGCCTCTTGAAGGCCTCTAGGGTGGGAGAGCCCACCACCTCCCTAGGTCACTGATTCCATTGTTGTACTGCTCTAACAGTCAGGAAGTACTGCTCTAACAGTCAGGCTACCATGGTCTCTCACTCCCTTCTCTTGCAGTTGACACACTCATAGAATCATAGACAATAGAGTTGGAAGGGGCCTCTAAGGCCATCCAGTCCAACCCCCTGCTCCATGCAGGAATCCACCCTAAAGCATCCCTGACAGGTGGTTGTCCAGCTGCCTCTTGAAGTCCTCTAGCGTGGGAGAGCCCACCACCTCCCTAGGTAACTGGTTCCATTGTTGTACTGCTCTAACAGTCAGGAAGTTTTTCCTGATGTCCAGCTGGAATCTGGCTTCCTTTAACTTGAGCCCGTTATTCTGTGTCCTGCACTCTGGGAGGATCGAGAAGAGATCCTGGCCCTCCTCTGTGTGAAAACCTTTAAAGTTTTTGAAGAGTGCTAGCATGTCTCCCCTCAATCTTCTCTTCTCCAGGCTAAACAGGCCCCGTTCTTTCTGTCTCTCCTCCTAGGGCAGGAATGACTCTGGCACCTTCTGCCTACCAAGTGGGCCTCTTACACTGAGCCTTGACCCATCCTCAACTCTCGGGTGCTCCAGAGGACCCTGTTCTCCTTAGTTTTCCCACTTTCTCCTCCAACATGTGGGATCGCCCCCAACCCTAGCCCCACACTCCCTGCTTCTTCCTCCCATTCATTTATTTACATGTCTATATTGCCCAACAGCTGAAGCTCTTTACATTGGGTCATATCCGCTCTTCTCCGCCCCCCCCCCACCCGGTTGCACCCTTTCCTCCACCCTGACCAGGTAGTGGCATTGTTTCTCCCCTCCCTCCCTTTCTTTTTTCAATGGGGGTGGGGTTGGGGAAGCCAGGAGCATTTGCTAATTAAGAATTTTTCACTTGATTGGTTTTGCCCCTCTTGTTACACTTCCAACTTCCAGACAAAGGGGTTGGGGGCGGGGAGCAGCCCGTGGGTTGCCTCGTCTTCCCGGATGCCTTCTGGATGTCCACTGATAAGACCCAACTCCTCCCCCTTCGGATGATTTTGTGCCACGTTTCTCACCTAGCCTGTTTTTCAGGTTCTGCAAATGGTTGAAACGCTGATGGCATCACAGTGGCCAGGAGGGGGGAGAGAAAAATCAGCCAGAAGAAACCATCTCCCAACTGAAGAATCTGTGTGGGAGAACTGAAGATTGGCCTAAATACAATCCCCCCCATCCCCCCCCCAAACACCCCACCAAGGAAGGGCAGCCAGTACAATAAACAAAGAAAGACACTACCACAAGATGTAGTGATGGCTACCGACTTGGGTGGCCATAGAATCATAGAATAGCAGAGTTGGAAGGGGCCTCTAAGGCCATTGAGTCCAACCCCCTGCTCAATGCAGGAATCCACCCTAAAGCATCCCTGACAGATGCTTGTCCAGCTGCCTCTTGAAGGCCTCTAGTGTGGGAGAGCCCACAACCTCCCTAGGTAACTGATTCCATTGTCGCACTGCTGTAACAGTCAGGAGGTTTTTCCTGATGTCCAGCTGGAATCTGGCTTCCTGTAACTTGAGCCCATTATTCCGTGTCCTGCACTCTGGGAGGATCGAGAAGAGATCCTGGCCCTCCTCTGGGTGACAACCTTTCAAGTATTTGAAGAGTTCTATCATGTCTCCACTTGAATAACGGGCTCAAGTTACAGGAAGTCAGATTCTGGCTGGACATCAGGAAAAACTTCCTGACTGTTAGAGCAGTACGACAATGGAACCAGTTCCCTAAGGAGGTGGTGGTCTTTCCCACACTAGAGGCATTCAAGAGGCAGCTGGACAACCATCTGTCAGGTATGCTTTAGGGTGGATTCCTGCATTGAGCAGGGGGTTGGACTCAATGGCCTTTGAGGCTCCTTCCAACTCTATTATTCTATGATTCTAAAAGGGAATTCGACAAATTCAGGCTAGCAATGGCTACTAGTCCTGATAGTTTGCCAGGTGCCAAGCCTCCAGTGAAGACAACCTCCTAGTTAACAACTTTTATTATGCAAGCCAGATCAGCAGCGCTTCAGTTTACAGACGTAATCTGCATACAGCAACACCGAGCGAACTTCTCTCGTCAGCATCACACAATGCTAATTGGATTACAAGAAACTACCTTTGACGAAGGCACTATGATAGAAAGTTTCAATGAAAACTGGCACCAGCTGACAGTACAAAAGCTGTGTAGCCTTCCCAGAACCACCCTCAGGGAGTGGCTTCCTCATGGGACCTCTTCAGAGCAGTCAACCTTTTAGAACACCTCATGTCCAAAAGTCGCTCCAGAGAAGGCCCTGCCATTGGGCTTCTGATTAGTCTGACGTCTGATTCTTGGGTCCGTCACTCCTAGCTTCTCCTCCACCATAAGGTTTTGCATTCCCACAGATGGAGAAGGCCTTTGGCTGGCTTTGATCCAACTGATTAGCTGGCTGGTATTTGGAAAGACTCCTGTTCCTCTGCCCTGCCTCCTGCTACCTTGGGAACTCCACTACTTCTTCGCCCTCTTCCTCCCCTGACTCTATCAGACCTTCATGGAGGGCGTCTGCAGGGATGTTGGGCACAATCCTTACATGGCTATGTATTACTTCAAAGACCTGCAAGGATCCCTATGGGCCCATTGGGGAATTGGAGAAACTGCTGTGGGGGCCACCACAAAATGGCTCCCTTGGAAGATGTGGCTAGTCACTTAAGAGCTGCCGTGAGGGCCTGGCTAGTCCAAGAGCTAAGGAGGTTTGTGGGGGTGGAGGAAGAACAAGCAAGGCTCAAGGCTGGGAGGGAGGGGGAAACGGCAAGAGAAAAGGTAGAGGCCTGGCAGGGAGAGAAAGAAGAAGGTTGGGGAGGGGGAACAGACAGAAATAGCGAGGACAGAAATAGCGAGGAGAGGTTCAACGGCATCGTTGTTGTTGGTCCGCATGGTTGCCAAGCTGGGGACCCCTTTGTATACCATTGGCTGGGGAATGCTGGCCATTCAAAAACAAACGGAATGTCACCATGAAAGAACCGCGATGGCAGGGCCTTCTCTGGAGCGGCACCCGCCCTCTGGAAAACCCCTCCCCCGTGCAGTTCGGGAGGTTGGAAAACGTGACATCTTTTAAACGCCTCCTAAAAATCACATCTTTTCACACGGACTTTCCCTGGGCTGTAAGAAAATTAATTGTGCCACTCCCATTTTACAGCTCCCTTGAATTGCTTTTACTGTAGTTGTTTCAATTTTGTGCTTTTAATGTTGTGTTTTTAATGTTGCGTTTAAATGTATTTTGATATTTATTGTAAACCACTGAGGGCTGTCGTTATGTTCAGCCGTATACAAATATCATAGAATAGTAGGGTTGGAAAGGGCCTATAAGCCCATCAAGTCCAACCCCTGCTCAATGCAGGAATCCACCCTAAAGCATCCCTGACAGATGGTTGTCCAGCTGCCTCTTGAAGGCCTCTAGTGTGGGAGATTCCACTGTCGCATTGCTCTAACAGTCAGGAAGTTTTTCCTGATGTCCAGCCAGAATCTGGCTCTTCCTGTCACTTGAGCCCATGATTCCGTGTCCTGCACTCTGGGAGGATCGAGAAGAGATCCTGGCCCTCCTCTGTGTGACAACCTTTTAAGTATTTGAAGAGTGCTATCATGTCTCTCCTCAGCCTTCTCTTCTCCAGGCTAAACATGCCCAGTTCTTTCAGTCTCTTCTCATAGGGCTTTGTTTCCAGACCCCTGATCATCTTGGTTGCCCTCCTCTGAACACGCTCCAGCTTGTCTGCGTCCTTCTTGAATTGTGGAGCCCAGAACTGGACGCAATACTCTAGATAAGGCCTAAACAGGGCCGAATAGATACCTAAATAAACGCCCTTCGTGTGGCCTTCACCACTGGCTGGTCATGGGGGAACAGAACAGAGAGTCCTGCCGGGCTTATCCAGCGTGGTTCTTCCTATGTTCCTGTACACAGTGCATATAATCGCTCTATATGGGGCCATGGGGCAATTTCTTCTATGCAAGCCTTTGAAATGAGCAGGCTGCTCCCCAGGGGATTGTGCCCCATGCCTCCATGAGCGGGAGTGGGTGGCCTTCCACGTTTTTCTTGAGAAGCCACGTGTTCTGGTCCTGGATAGTCCCTTGAAGACGTGGAGGGCACCTGTTGCCTGTGAGCTCCGTCGGACAATTTTTCCTGCCTTGTTCCGAGCGGTGCGGTGCGTGACACGTAGCAGCAGGCATGTTACCAGCAAGCTCTTCGGCATTTTGCACAGCTATACTTTGCGGTCTGGCTGTCTCCCCTGTCCACGCGGGTGTTGGCGGAGATCCTCAGACAAACCCCACGTCTGTAATTAAGCGGGAGACGGTTCGCGATGCCAGGAACCCCTCCCAGTGCCAGCTCTGGTGGCTGATGGCTGCCGTTCTGCCCAAGGGAGACGGAAGGAGGGCAGCAAAGGCGGCTCCTTCCAGCCAAAGCCGGGATGAGAAACCGGCTCTCGGTTTGACTGCATGGCTCTCGGGTTCACTGTCTGTCTGGAGCCCCAGAGCGAAGGGTCACAGCTCAGCATATGTGCGTTGCCTTTGGGACATGTTCAGAGGAGGGCAACCAGGATGATCAGGGGTCTGGAAACAAAGCCCTATGAAGAGAGACTGAAAGAACTGGGCAGGTTTAGCCTGGAGAAGAGAAGATGGAGGGGAGACATGAGAGCACTCTTCAAATACTTAAAAGGTCGTCACACAGACAAGGGCCAGGATCTCTTCTCGCTCCTCCCAGAGTGCAGGACACGGAATAACAGGCTCAAGTTAAAGGAAGCCAGATTCCAGCTGGACATCAGGAAGAACTTCCTGACTGTTAGAGCAGTACGACAATGGAACCAGTTACCTAGGGAGGTGGTGGGCTCTCCCACACTAGAGGCCTTCAAGAGGCAGCTGGACAAGCATCTGTCAGGGATGCTTTAGGGTGGATTCCTGCATTGAGCAGGGGATTGGACTCAATGGCCTTGTAGGCCCCTTCCAACTCTGCTATTCTATGATTATTTCCCCATTTGGCACGACTGCTTCTGCTTCTGCTAGTCCTGGGGGAGGAGTTCTGCAAAGGGCTGGAACCCCCCCACCCTCCAACACCTGTGCAGTCTTATCACTCTCATACAAGATCACACCCAGTATTTTGTTTTACACTTTTTCAAGCTGATATTTGCAATTTTAAGGGCTAGAATTCTGTGGCTTTTGTTTTTAAAGAAACCTGGGGTGGAGATTTTTGGGATGCTAAATGCTGCAGTCTGTCTGTCTGCACCAGTCGCTTGAGAGGCACCCGGGCCCTGATTCTACATTGTTACATTTATCAGTATGTGCTTTTTCCCCAGTCAGTTGCATCCTGGTCTGAACTTTCAGAAAGAAAAGTGGTGTGTGTTTTTAAAGACCTTTAAAAAAACGTATTTAGAAAAAAACCAGTCAAGTGGCTTTTTAATATCACGCCAGACGCTGCTGAGCAAATGTTCAGGTCAAAAACCAGCTTCTGCAGCCTCCCACCCCTCCTTGTGAGGTGAGATGCAATTACCTGTGCTGGAATCAGATCAAGCTGCCAACGCTTCCTCTCGCGCGCATAAAAATAGCTGCAGAGTGTGGCACGACCGTGGCGTTTTCCCTGCCTTGGTTTTCTGGTGCTTCCGAAATGCTTTCTGCTCTTCTCTCCTGCTCCTTCTGGGCCTGCTCAGCCAAATAGTCATTCGGGGTCCCCACCCTTTTTGGGTCGGTGAGCACATTTGGAATTCCGAGGGACTGTTGTGGGCACTCTCACAAAATGGCTGCCTTGGGGCAGGGCTTGCCCATTCAGAAATAGCTGCCATGGTGGGCATGGCCAGTGACAGGACACTCACTTCCCAGAATGCAAAGTGGTGAGGCACAAAGTAAAGTAGGACCTAGGTACAAGGCAGAGGTGGGGAGCTGAGCTCCAAAACGCAAAACCACTCTTGAATACAAATAAAGATGGCATTGCAGGGGAGGAACATAAGAACAGCCCTGAGGCTGGATCAGACCAAGGGTCCATCTAATCCAGCACTCTGTTCACACAGTGACCAACCAGCCATCGGCCAGGGACCAACAAGCAGGACCTGGTGCAACAGCACCCTCCCACCCATGTTCCCCAGCAACTGGTGCACACAGGCTTACTGTCTCAAATACTGGAGGTAGCACACAACTGTCAGGGCTAGTAGCCATGGATAGCCTTTGCCTGAAGGAAT
This sequence comes from Elgaria multicarinata webbii, assembly GCF_023053635.1. NCBI lineage: Eukaryota > Metazoa > Chordata > Lepidosauria > Squamata > Anguidae > Elgaria > Elgaria multicarinata. Next base: position 138,557,050 of record NC_086175.1, read on the forward strand.
TTATCCAACCCCCTTTTAAAGCCATCCAAATGGGTGGCCATCACTACATCCTATGGTAGTGAGTTCCATAGTTTAACTCTGCACTGTGTGAACAAACACTTCCTTTTATTTGTTCTGCATCTCCCACCCATGAGCTTCATGGGATGACCCCATTGGGTTCTAGTATTTTGAGAGGGAGAAAAATGTCTCCCTGCCCACATTCTCCACACCATGCCTAATTTTGTATGCCTCTCTCATGTCTCCCCGTAGCCTCCTCTTCTCCAAGCTAAACAATCCCAGTTGATGTAACCTTCCCTCATAGGGGAGATGCTTCTGCCCCTTGATCATTTCAGTTGCCCTTTTCTGCACTTTTCCCAGCTCCATAATATCCTTTTTTAGGACTTTTCTTTGCAGCATGGCAGCCTCCCACATTATTATTATTATTATTATTATTATTATTATTATTATTGTTATTAAATAACATATGAAATAAAATAAAAACCAGGAGGAACAGGGCACCTAGAGGGCACCAAATAACCACAGAATCATAGAATCATAGAATAGTAGAGTTGGAAGGGGTCTCTAAGGCCATCAAGTCCAACCCCCTGCTCAATGCAGGAATCCACCCTACAGCATCCCTGACAGATGGTTGTCTAACCTACTTAAGCCTGCAGAAGCCCTCCTTCACCCCATCTTTCACTATGCGGACCCGGCCTTCTCGGCATGCTCAGGGACGCTTTCTCTCTCTCCCCTCCGTGACCATTTTTAACTTAACCATCAACCTGACAAAGAGTCCCCGAGAACTTGAAAGCTTGTTCACATTTTAGTTGGTCCCAATAAAGATACCGCCCAACTTTGGATTTGGGGTCAAGAGGACTGTGCCTCTGAGCATCTTCAGAGTGCCCTTTCCTGAACACGGAACCCTCGTGAGCCGTTCCCGGCAGACGTCTGCTGTGATTGCTATTAGATCGCAGCAGCCTGAGTGCACTGAAAGAGGCAGGACTCCTCCAGTCCGAGAGATTCTCTTACCCTCTTTGGGATTCTCAAGACACTTGTGGGCTCTCGTTTCCATCTGAAAGCCACATAATTGCAGTAAAGTGCATTTATGACATGATGTCACATCAGATGCTAAAAAAGGCCCTTTTCTCTGCAGTGCGGCCGTTAAGTATTTCAGGAGCTCTGTGCTTCTGCTTTGCTGACTTGGCCACCACAGCTATTCTCTCTCTCTGTGTCTCTCTCTCTCTCTGCCTTGTGCAGCAACAAATTCAGAGAGACGTTGCAGATATAACATATCAGGCAGAAACACTGATCCAAAGTAGTTACATGGATCATAGCTGAATATCTTCTGCTTTCCCTACAACCTTCGTTCCCATCACATTTCTCCACCTTCTTCTGCTCCCATCTGGCTTTTCTGTCACCACCTCCCTGGAAATGGTTCAGGCTAAGGCTTTGGTGATTCTCCAGTGCAGAGGAAGAGAACTGAAACAGCAGACCAGGGAAAGGGCAGACGGTGGGCAGACAAGGAGATTCAAAGTGATTTAGTCATTGAGTGTTCGGAAGTGCCGGGGTGGGTGGATGGGGGGGGGAAGAGTTTGGGTTGGAGCTGGACTTTGAGAGGACCTGAAGATGCCCGGGGGGGCTGAGCGGAGAGGGAGAGTGGAGGACAGCCTGGTTTTGGCAGGGCTCCCAAATTAGAACTGGTTTATCTGCAGAGTCGATGAGTTATATTCATAGCGTTTACATTTTAACAGACTCGAGGTGAAGCCAGCGGCTAAAGCCAAGCCAAGCATCTCTGTCCGCCACGTCCCAACTTTATAAGAAAGCAGCTTTTTATTATCATCTCTAGTTCCTACTTCCCACCGCCCTGATCTTTATCGCAACCTTTTCGTGGGCCGAGCACTTACGCCACGTGCACTGCCACAACAGCCCTGTGAGGGAGGCTGGGGCTTCGCATGGAGGTATGGAGGCACGTAAGTCCTGCTCAGTTCTCCCCCAGCTGGTGTTGGTGTATGGTTAGAGTGCCGTCTGGGCAGCAGGATCCGCCCTCCTGCCTTGGAGTGGATTAAGTCGTGCTTGAGAGCTCCACACATGGGTGAGTTTAACGGTTTTGTTGCAGTTCACTGGCTTTTAGGGTTAAATATCCCCATTCTCACTGGCTTGAATAGATAGTTTGCAAAACAACAGCAGCAACAGGACAACCACAGGAAAATGCTTTCATGCACTGGTTTTTATGCCATGGTGCCCATTCTTCTTGAGCACCACATGCTGTGCATTGTGGGACAGGGCCGTAGGTCACTGTTACGGTGCCTTCTCTTTCTAGCTAGAAGGCACCGTAACACCATAAAGCACATTGACAATGTGCTTTACAAGTATGAAGAGACTGAAACAACTGGGCCTGTTTAGTCTGGAGAAGAGAAGATGGAGGGGAGACATGAGAGCACGCTTCAGGTATTTGTAAGGTTGCCACACAGAGGAGGGCCAGGATCTCTTCTCGATCCTCCCAGAGTGCAGGACACGGAATCATGGGCTCAAGTTACAGGAAGCCAGATTCCGGCTGGACATCAGGAAAAACTTCCTGACTGTTAGAGCAGCATGACAATGGAACCAGTCACCTAGGGAGGTTGTGGGCTCTCCCACACTGGAGGCCTTCAAGAGGCAGCTGGACAACCATCTGTCAGGGATGCTTTAGGGTGGATTCCTGCATTGAGCAGGGGGTTGGACTCGATGGCCTTGTAGGCCCCTTCCAACTCCGCTATTCTATGATTCAATGGCTACTAGCCCTGATGGTTGTGTACTATCTCCAGTGTCCAAGGCAGTAAGCCTGAGTGCACCAGTTGCTGGGGAACATGGGTGGTAGGGTGCTGTTGTGCCTGTGTCCTAACAACAACTCCATTGAGTCCCGAAGTTGACATCTCTGGAGTTCACCTTTGTGGTACGGTACGGTACGGTGTTTCTAAAAATACCTAGAAGCCAACGAGATCTGTGCTTTTGAGGAGCTCACCGTCTGTCTGGCTCAGTCAAAGGAGTGGAGAAAATGTGTTTAATCAAAGCGCCGAGGGAATGTCGATGAGCAGAGGCATTAGTGACGTAGGTTTTGGCCTGGCTGCCGGAGCCAGGCTCACACCTGCCCCTTGGGAGGGTGGCTCTGCGCGTAATCTCTCTGCGAATCGCCGGTTTTACATGAAAACAAGTGCGGGTTATCCCCAGATGAGTTTCAAGAGCCGGCAAGAAAATATAGGCCGCTTTTATTAGGCATAATGGCAGATAATCTCTCGGCGTTCTGTGTGCGCCGTGCGCCAATCAACTCTAGGGCAGAAGGGAAAACCACGCTGCCTTTTCGAAGATGAAAGCGAATGCTCCGTGGACGAGATCAAATAGCAAAATGGAAATCAGTGGGAATAATTCTGGCCCGCTTGGTGGCCTAATTGGAAGCGAGCGGCTGGGGCCGGCTTCAAAGTCGAGCCGGGGAATCCACCGCCTTGCCGGCCTCGGTGGCCTCCAGAGACCTGCACCGCCGGTGGAAGGCAAAGAAAAGGGCTGGTTCTTGGAAATGCACTCAGGGAGAGGGCACAGCGCCAGGGAATGGCGTGCGCCTCGGAAGCGTCTCCAGGTAATGGGGTTGATTTATGGATCTGTAGCAGGCACAGCCGGAAAGCAAGAGCAGATGTGTGAATGCCCAGGCCGGCCTTGGGGTGAACCCAGATGCGAGAACGATTCTTGCGACTATGATGGGATGTTTTGCAGAGCTGCTTTTCTGGGCCAAGTTTCCACGTCAGTCTGGAAGCTCGGTCCTAGAGTTGGACTGCACAAGCCACCCAATCTGTAACGGTCTTCTTGGGTTGCGCAACTCGGGACGGGGGCAGCAGAATGACAACAGATGTCTACCCCAGTGAGACTAGTCCTCAGTGTGCACAGTGGGGGGTGGGGGAAGGGAGGGGCATGTGGATGTGAGTCAGGCTTGCTCTGGCCGCACCCAGAATGGTCCATATTTGCTGCAGAAGTTGCAACTGTAGTCAAAGGTTCCAACTCACTCTTGTAAAGCTCTGCGGGCTCATTGGATTGCTGTCCGTGTAAATCTCTCTCTTTCTCTCTCTCTCTCTCTCTCTCTCTCTCTCTCTCTCTCTCTCTCTCTCCCACACACTCAAACACACCCACACCCAGCCTGCTCCTCTCTGCCCTGTGGAAGACATTCATTCCAGCTTAGTAGATCAGTGCTGTTGAAACGGCATGTGGTAGCCAGGCCAGAGCTGGCACATTTCAGGGTTGGGGGGCAGACGGACAGATTTTGCCGAGGACGGTAGACCTTCTCAGTCGCTGCCATGCGTTGCAATGGGTCCCGGGCAGGAGAATGCTTCCGTGGACTGGGCTCCATGTCCGTCAGCCGGGAGGACGTGGCAGCTGGACCGTCAGCCTCCTGGGGGCACCCCTAGCTCTCTGCTCCTTGCCAGGGGGCATCTTCTCCGCCCTGGCCGCTGCGCCCTGGCCATTCCAGCTGCTGAGTCTCTGCTCAGGGCGGCCTCCTCCCTGCTCGGTTCCTCCTCCAGAAAGTCTGGCTTTTCTCTCTGCATCTCATTCCATCGCAGGCAGCTGCTGCTTGCTGAAGGCTCTTGCTGCCGCCGCTGCTCTTCCTTGGGCTCCCCCCCTTCTCGCTGTGAAGTGTGTCAGACTCCCGCTATTGCCTTTGAAGAGAGGCTCAGCATTCTTCTGGAGTGGGAGAAGAGCCAGCTCTAGACATCTGGCTCCCGCCAGCCCCTACGAGGGGTGGTCCAGGAGGGGGCCTCCACAATCCCTGGCCATGTCGGAAGCATCTCGACTAGATCTAAAACGAGGTCTCCAACGTGGGTCCCACGGGCACCAGTGAGCCCACGGACGCCTCCCTTGGCACTTGCTAGGGTCACTGCCCTGCCTGGATTTTATTTTCTTCTTTTTTAAAATTCATTTTCTAAACCGGGAGGCTGGCCGGCTTCAAAGGGCCGCCCTCCAGTGCCGTCTTGATCTGGGTTCAAAAGAGTGGCTTTGTCTTTTGGAGCTCAGACCCCGCCTCTGCCTTAGGCTCTCACTGTGTTGGCCAAGTTACTTGTCTCTGAGGCGCCTCAGTTTCCCCTTCTGTGAAATGGAGCTGGTGTGGGTGGGGTGGGGTGGGGTGGGGTGGGGTGGGGTGGGGAGCTCAGCAGCCCCCTTAGAAATCGGGTCGGGGAGCAGCACTGTCTGTAGGCGGGAGCTTTTGCGGTGAATCCTCCACCACAAACACCATAAAATACATATAACCTATTAAAACATTTAAAACTAATACATTATTAAAAGCAGCACATTATTAAAAAGGCGTCTTAAAATTCAGCTGGGTAGGCCTGCTGGAAGAGATCCGTCTTTATGGCTTTCTTAAATTCTGGAAGTTGAGGAATCTCCCCCGGCAAGCCATTTCACAAACTGGGAACGGCAGAAGAAAAGGTCCTCTGGGGAATAGTTGTCAGCCTTGTTTTTGTTGGCTGGAGTAAATTCTTCCCAGAGGACCTGAGTGTGTGGGGCGGATTGTACGGGAGAAGCGATCCCGCAGGTAGCCTGGACCCAAACCATGTGGGGCTTTAAAGGTGATAACCAGTGTGATGTGGCTGCAAAAAAAGCACATGCTATTTGGGGCTGCATTCCTAGAAGTATAGCTTCCAAATCACGTGAGGTACTGGTTCCTCCCTATTCGGCCCTGGTTAGGCCTCATCTAGAGTATTGCATCCAGTTCTGCGCTCCACAATTCAAGAAGGACGCAGACAAGCTGGAGCGTGTTCAGAGGAGGGTAACCAGGGTCATCAGGGGTCTGGAAACAAAGCCCTATGAAGAGAGACTGAAAGAACTGGGCATGTTTAGCCTGGAGAAGAGAAGATTGAGGGGAGACATGAGAGCACTCTTCAAATACTTAAAAGGTCGTCACACAGAGGAGGGCCAGGATCTCTTCTCGATCCTCCCAGAGTGCAGGACACGGAATAACGGGCTCAAGTTAAAGGAAGCCAGATTCCAGCTGGACATCAGGAAAAACTTCCTGACTGTTAGAGCAGTACGACAATGGAACCAGTTACCTAGGGAGGTTGTGGGCTCTCCCACACTAGAGGCCTTCAAGAGGCAGCTGGACAACCCTCTGTCAGGGATGCTTTAGGGTGGATTTCTTCACTGAGCAGCGGTTGGACTCAATGGCCTTATAGGCCCCTTCCAACTCTACTATTCTACTATTCTATGAACCAACACTTTAAGAAGTCTCCAGTGACCTCATTCAAAGGAAACCAAACTCCAGAGTAAGCTCAGGAACCCCTGAAAACTAAGTGCTTAGAAAATTGTAATAATAATAATAATAATAATAATAATAATAATAATAATAATAATAATAATAATAATGCAAAGCAGACTCTCAGATACTTGAACGACCTTTCTTTACATGTACCATCAGCCATCACCCCTCCCTGGTCCAGTCCAATATTTCCTCCTTATTTTTTGGATCATGCAGTCTTCCTTTCTGTCAGGAGACGATTAAAGCCGTTGCCCAAATATTGGCAGGATTGGAGAGGGATGAGAAGATCAGCTGATGGGGAGAACGGAAGAAATATATCCAGGGCAGCTCAGAAGAAATGGAGGGCTGAATTTGGTGGGGATTTGGAAGGAAGAGGAGCAATCTGGAAGGGCGGGGAATGTCTTTACGTGGAACACACATCAAAGAAGCAGGGAATTGGGTGGAGAGGTATGTAAACCTGAAAAGGGTTGTGCAGGGCAGAGAAAGGAGTGTTACAGGGGCCAAAGACCAAACACAAGATAGCAGATTATAGGCTAACAAAATTATATACCAGGTCATTCGTAGGTATACCAGACTTCTCCAACTTGGGGTCCTCCAAATGTGTTGGACTACAGCGCCCGTCAGCCACAGCCAACACCTCTGCTGCTTATAATAAAAATAATAATTCAGGTGTGTGCTGTTCTTACAGCTACTGTACGGGTGATGGAGAGCTGATGGTCTGATGTCACCAGCTAATGAATCCACACTGCTGCCATCTAATGGAGGTATACAGGACAGCGACTCTGGAAGCTCTGTGGCTCCGTTCAGACGACAACCTAAGCATGCTGCTTAACCACAAAATGGTTAACAGAATGCAAAATGGTTAAGCAGCATGGTTTCGCGAGGGCCAGAAGAGATCCTGGCCCTCCTCTGTGTGACAACCTTTTAAGTATTTGAAGAGTGCTATCATGTCTCCCCTCCATCTTCTCTTCTCCAGGCTAAACATGCCCAGTTCTTTCAGTCTCTCTTCATAGGGCTTTGTTTCCAGACCCCTGATCATCCTGGTTGCCCTCCTCTGAACACACTCCAGCTTGTCTGCGTCCTTCTTGAATTGTGGAGCCCAGAACTGGACGCAATACTCTAGATGAGGCCTAACCAGGGCCTAATAGAGAGGAACCAGTACCTCACGTGATTTGGAAGCTATACTTCTATTAATGCTGCCCAAAATAGCATTGACCTTTCTTGCAGCCATATCGCACTGTTGGCTCATATTCAGCTTGCGATCTACAACAATCCCAAGATACTTCTCATTTGTGGTATTGCTGAGCCAAGTATCCCCCATCTTGTAACTGTGCATTTGGTTTCTATTTCCTAGATGTATTTTGCATCTAGGAAATAGTTTGTATCTGTATTTTGACATCCTGTGACGCTCGATTTCAGCTTTCAACATTTACTCCATAATAATCGGCAGTATTTGGTCACTGATATGCAACGGTATTTTGTCTCTTAGAGCATTCAAGAGATGACATGCAATGGTGTTTAGTGTTTGACAGTTTACAAACATTCATAGCTGATACTTCAGAAAACAATCAGGAAATGCTACCAAGCCCTTAAAGCATGCAAAGTTTGAGATAAAATATCTCTAATTGCATTTGTAGTAGTGAAATTAGAATTTGTGCTCAATTTTGAATGTTCCCATAGGGGAATAGCGATCCTGGGGTGAAGAAGTACAACCATCCCTTGTCAAACACAGCAAACGGGAGTAGAGCGAAAGCATCCCGTATGGCGCTGTTTGCTCCCACGGCAATATTGGTGCTATTTTGGGATGGAACATCTGCTAGGGCTCCACCTGCTTTTGTAGGTGGCTTTCTGAATTGGGGCTATAAATGGAAACCTCAAGTTATCCACATTTGCATGTGCTCTGAGCTGGGGTGTTTTGAGGACATGCACCAGAGTATGAATTCAGCAGCGTCTCCATGATTTACGGAATAGCTCTGTAGCTGCTGTCCATCACTGGTGAAGGTCCGGTGAGAGACGGCACATCCCACGTACAGTACTGGGCTGTTTTAGTTCATGGGCCGGCAGTTCTTGGTGGAAGCCTGGAAATATGTCTGGATTTGGGGTAACTTGACGTGCCACCACGTGTGAACGCCAAATCTGATCATAGTTTAAAAAAATTAAGTGATTGTTCCACCATGTTCTTCCTGGGTGTTCCTTCTTCAAACACTTTTAACAATCAGCAGAGTGGGAGGGGGTCTTGGTGGGATGTGCGCTGGAAAGTTCTTCACACAGCACGTAGTTAAATTATGGAACTCACTACCACAAGATGTAGTGATAGCCACCAATCTGGATGGCTTCAAAAGGGGGTTGGATCAATTCCTGGAGGCAAAGGCTATCAATGGCTACTAGCCTTGATGGTTGTGTGCTATCTCCAGTATTCAAGGCAGTAAGCCTGTGTGCACCAGTTGCTGGGGAACATGGGTGGGAGGGTGCTGTTGCACCATGTCCTGCTTTGTTGGTCCCTGGTCGACAGCTGGTGGCCCCTGTGGGAACAGAGTGCTGGACTAGATGGACCCTTGGTCTGATCCAGCCTCAGGGCTCTTCTGATGTTTTTAAAGTTTGCAGGTTGCAAATGGCATTTCTATAAGTATGTGTAGGTGTTACTATGATCATCTGAGAGACAGAGAATCTGGACTGGAATCTTCTCTTTTCCCGTCAGTGGTTATGAGACCATGGGGTTGGGACTCATTTGAGACAAACCTGGATTCATATTCTATTAAGAAAGCAGCATATGAGCTTGGGGAACTGCTTGCAATGTAGTCAGATGCTTGGTCCATTTTTAAAAATTATTATTATTATTATTATTATTATTATTTATTAAAACATTTATATCCCGCCCTATATCACAGGGATCTCAGGGCGGTGTACAGATAAAATCATACATATAAAATAGAACAATAAATATACAATTCTAAAACAAATCAAACCATTAATATATTAAAACTAATATGAAATTTTAAAACAGTAAAATCCAATTAAAACAAGACAGTGTGCAGGCTGGTGGATTTAGCCATCAAAGGCTTTGCCAAAGGCTTTGTTAACCTGGTGCCGAAATTATTATTATTATTAATAATTAATTAATTTTTATTTATTTATTAAATTTATATACCGCCTCATAGCTGAAGCTCTCTGGACGGTTTACAATAATAATAATTTCTAAAAGAGAGAGAGAGAGAGAGAGAGATTGAGAAGAGAAGATTGAGGGGAGACATGATAGCACTCTTCAAATATGTGAAAGGTTGTCACTCAGAGGAGGGCCAGGATCTCTTCTCGATCCTCCCAGAGTGCAGGAGACGGAATAATGGGCTCAAGTTAAAGGAAGCCAGATTCCAGCTGGACATCAGGAAAAACTGTTAGAGCAGTACGACAATGGAATCAGTTCCCTAGGGAGGTGGTGGGCTCTCCCACACTAGAGGCCTTCAAGAGGCAGCTGGACAAGCATCTGTCGGGGATGCTTTAGGGTGGATTCCTGCACTGAGCAGGGGGTTGGACTCGATGGCCTTTGAGGCCCCTTCCAGCTCTACTATTCCATGGTTCTACCACTGAGCCTGGGCCCCTCCCGTTAAAGGGCAAGAAGGCTCCCTCCCTCTTTGACAAGTCCGAGGAGGAGCGTGCCCCGGGGTGGCTTTGCCTCTGGTCTCTTGAGCAGGAGAGGAGGTCAGTGCACAGAAGTGCGGTGCCACAGCGGCAGGCGGGAGCGTAGGCCAGGATCAGGGCTGCCCTGCCCTCTGTGCGATTGGTGACATGCCTGCTTCTCACCATCTCTCTGGGCTGACCCCCGCCTTGCTGCCGCCTCCCCCGCCTCCCTCCAAAGGCTTTTTCAACTAGTCAGTTGTTCTTTCAGTCATGTAAAAGAAGCGGGTCTGGTTTCATCTGGCCGATGTAGGCAGGGACAGAGTGGAAAAAGCTACTCGGTGCCTTTGAAATGGGTACAATTGCAGGGCGATGCAATCCGGCCGCTGACAATAGGCCCGGGCTGCTTTTGAAAGCCTAGGTTGGGAGACGCAGCCCGCCTGATGTTCCGGGCGGGAGGCTCATGGCTGCGGCGGGTATCGGTGTACGCCTCGGGTTACGGGGCGCTGACCTCTCCCTTTGGCGGCTGATTGGGCCGAGGCGCGTCCCCCTTTGTTCGACAGCCTCTCGGCCGGTGGGGCGGTGGTGATAAACGACACCGCGGGGCCTGATGAAATATTCAGAGACCCGGCTTGTAAGCTGACATAGATGATAGCCTTGATTAATAATGAGAGAGCTTGGAAATGAATCCTCAGGCCCACTTTGCCCGGAGTGCCGGGCTGGGCCGGGCCGGCACGTGACAACCCGTCCGCTCATTGCACGAGAAGGAGCCAGTGCGCGCCCGTGTGGGTGGCGGAGGTAGGGGGTAATGCGCGTCACGAGAAATGCACCGGCTTAAAAGGAGCTTCAGCTTTTGGTGCAAAAGCTCAAATTTGGGGGCTGCAAAAGGTTTCCAAAGGCTCAATCCCCGGCCTCTTTTTAATCTCCTTTGTGGCAAATTGGTTGACGGTGTTTCGGCACTACATTTACCGTCGCGCCTCAAGTTCTTCATCAGAGTTTCGTGTTCCCCAAGAGAAAGCGCTCTGTTTGAAGGTATGGCTTCTCTTTGTCTGTTGAGCGCACGCAACCGATGTGGCGCCGTTTGGGAAAGAGGCAGTAGTGCTGCGTGGTAGCGCATGATGTACCCATGCATCCATTCGTGCCCTTCGCAGACAGCAAATCACAGAACAGAGGGGCACAGCAAAAATGGTGTGGCAATGTCAAACAGTTAAGGACTGGACTGAAAGAAACTTCCACGCAATTATGAGCGAACATTTCAGGGGGTGGGGTAAGGGAAGGAAGGAGCCCCCTTCTAAAATGGTAAACATTAGGCCTGTGCAAGCTTCGGGCCTTGGATTCGGAAATCCGAATCACGGAGGCCATTTTATGGCGGATCCCTCATAAAATGGCCTCTGCGATTCGGATTTCCGAATCCGAGGCTCGAGGCTTGCACAGGCCTAGTAAACATGGCTTCAGAATGAGGCAAGTGGGTCCAGCATAGCCCTGGGCACCATCCCGCAATTGAAATGGCAGTTCTGGGTCCTGCGCCTCAAACAGGACATTTTTAGGAGAAGTGCAGAAAAGGGTAACCATGAAGGCCCTATGAGGAGAGGCTACAGCGTCTGGGACTGTGGAGCTGAGAGAAAAGGCAAGGGAAATGTGATGGAGGTGGACAAAATTAAACAAGGTGGGGAGAAAGTGGATAGGGAGACATTTTTCTCCCTCTCCCATAATATTAGACCCCTGTGGGGTCATCCCACGAAGCTGATTGGTAGCAGATTCAGGACACGTGAAAGGAAGGACGTCTTCACATGGCGCAGAGTTAAACTACGGAACTCACTACCACAAGATGTGGTGATGGCCACCAATTTGGATGGCTTTGGAAAGGGGTTGGATAAATTCCTGGAGGTGAAGGCTATCCGTGGCTACTAGCCCTGATGGTTGTGTGCTGCCTCCAGGATCAGAGGCAGCGATCCTATGTACACCAGTTGCTGGGGGACAAGGGCGGTGGTGTGTGTGTGTGTGTGCTGTTGGGTTCCTATTCTGCTTGTGGGTTTCCCAATGGGGCACCTTCTTGAGCAGTACGTGAACCGAATGCTCAGGGCTCTTCTTACGTTCTTATGAAATGGACGAAAGCTCTTATGCCGCCTCCTTTCCGCTCGGTGCAGAAGAAAGCTGACCTGGATCGCATCGTTCGCCACGTCCAAGGAGCGCCCAGCTGCTGCACTAATCAAATCTAACCTCAAATTAGGATTTAATCTAATTGGTTCTAATCTTGCAGCCCCTACTCTTTGAGTGTAATCTATTTGCAGGCCCGGCATTTTGTCTCCATAGTTTCGGCAAGGTTCTGCCAGCAAAAGATAATCATATACCCAAAAAAGACAACAGAGCAAGTCTGATGATATTGTAAGAGAACCAATTAATGCTCAAGAGTCAAGATGTTAGAAGCAAGATTTCATCTTCACAATAAGGAGAAGGGGCCCTGGCACTGCCAAGTCCGTGCCACCGTACCATGGCTGCTTCGAGGTGTTCAGGGACAGGCTAGAATTCAGCGGCCCAGCAAACGCTTTGCATGCAGAAAGCCTCCAAAGCAGCCTTCCTCAACCTAGGGCGCTCCAGATGTGTTGGACTGCATCTCCCAGAATGCCCCAGCCAGGTGGCTGGGGCATTCTGGGAGATGCAGTCCAACACATCTGGAGCGCCCCAGGTTGAGGAAGGCTGCTCCAGAGGAAAGGACGTCAGGGTGCACAAAAGACATTCCTGTCTATGCACTTTCTTCAGTTTTTGCATACTTCACCCGTAATTGCATATGCATCTAATTTATTCTCCCAGTCCTCAATTTCCCTTTCTCTCCCATAATTAACACAAAGAATTCTGGCTCTTGTTATCATATCAACATAGCAATTCTCAACAGCTCTTAGTTACAGATTTACAGATTTTGTACCGCCTTATTTTCAAGCTGAAAAAATGAGGTGGCCTGTAGCTACAGACCGAGGGTCCATCTAGGCCAGCAATTTGTTCTTACAGTGGTCAACCAGCTGTCGACCAGGGACCAACAAAGCAGGACCTGGTGCAACAGCACCCTCCCACCCATGTTCCCCAGCAACTGGTGCACACAGGCTTCCTGACTCGGGTACTGGAGATAGCACACAACCATCAGGGCTGGTAGCCATGGATAGACTTCTCCTCCAGGAATTTATCCAACCCCCTTTTAAAGCCATCCAAATCGGTGGCCATCACTACATCTTGTGGTAGTGAGTTCCATAGTTTAACTATGTGGTGTGTGAAGAAGGATTTCCTGTTTGTCCTGAACCTGTGTGTTTGGGGTTTTTGAGTCTCTGCTTGTCTGTTTTAAAATACCGTATTTCTTCGATTGTAAGACGTCATCGATTGTAAGACGCACACTAATTTCAGTACCACCAACAGGGAAAAAAACACCCTAAGACATGCCCGCCATTCTAAGATGCACCCCGTTTTTAAAGATGTTTATATGGGGGGGGAAAGTGTGTCTTAGAATTGAAGAAATACAGTAGTCAAAATGGCCTTTCTTTCTAGTAAGTAGCCAGTTTCTGCATTATATTGTACATTTTGTTTTATTTTCTTGTTTTATCCTGTCTCTTGACCATGTAAGCAGATTCTCAAAGTAGCAAATAATCATGAAGATGTCATTCGAATCAACAGCATATATATAAAAAATCATATACAAAATCTGTAAATAAGAGCTGTCGAGAATTGCTATGTTGATATGATAACAGGAGCCAGAATTCTTTGTGCTTAATTATGGGAGGGAAAGGGAAATTGAGGACTGGGAGAATAAATGAGATGCATATGCAATTATGGGGGAAGTATGCAAAAACTGAAGAAGGAAGACAAAAATGTCATCTGTTACTATGAAAACTGGCATTGGTTTATTAAATTATTGGAGCAACAAGGCACATATTTCAACTGTTGTTAATAATATATTTAATCTTTAGATTATCACTGACATTTATTATAGTCAAGGAAACGCTTACATAAGTATGCCTGTAATTATCAATAAGCATTATGATTAAAGCTGTAACCCTCTACTCACTTACCTATGGGTAAGGCCCATTGAATTCAATGGTATTTACTTGTAAGTAGAAAGGTATAGGATCTGTGTATTTATTTATTTATTTATTTATTACATTTTTTATACCGCCCCAATAGCCGAAGCTCTCTGGGCGGTTCACAAAAAATAAAACCATAACAAAACAATCAACAGGTTAAAAGCACAAATACAAAATACAGTATAAAAAGCACAACCAGGATAAAAACCAGGCAGCAAAATTGATATAAGATTAAAATACAGAGTTAAAACAGTAAAATTTAAATTTAAGTTAAAATTAAGTGTTAAAATATTGAGAGAATAAAAAGGTCTTCAGCTGGTGACGAAAGGAGTACAGTGTAGGTGCCAGGCGGACCTCTCTGGGGAGCTCGTTCCACAGCCGGGGTGCCACAGCGGAGAAGGCCCTCCTTCTAGTGTATGTATATTTTCAAGTATCAGGAAGCATTTCTCAATTTTAATATTAAAAAACACATAACGTCAAATATAATTTTTTAAAGCAGTCAATATTTTACATGTCGCCTCCTATTTTGTTCAGCTGTGTCTTTGCACCTATATTGAGATGTTTGTAATATGCCAATTTATTTGAAATTAAGCAATTAATTAGTTAAAGGGTAGATAATTAATCAATTACGAATTGTATAATTCGTTGGTAGCTCTACGCATCAGGAAGTAGTGACTTTCTTTTAAAACATGATTTTCATGACTGCCACTGATAATTCTGAAAGCAGGAAAAGGTGTGTCTTTCACTAAAGGGATAACGGGACATTTAGGTCCCAGGTCCTTTGCACATGTATCTAGGGCTGGGAGGGTTTTTTTGAGTAAACATGCATCCGTTCGTGCTGTGTGAGTGGGTTTCTGATGTCCTGTTTCTCTCCAGTGCAGGATGGACTGCAAGGACGTCTCGGCAGAGACCCTCTACGACGTGTTACACGATATCGAATACAGGAAAAAATGGGACACAAATGTCATCGAGACCTTTGACATTGGCAAACTGACGGTCAACGCCGACGTGGGCTACTACTCCTGTGAGACGCTGGGGGACGGGTTGACGGAGAATAACATCCAGATCAGTCTTTCCCAAACTGGATCCTTCCAGATGTTTTGGACTACAGCTCCCAGGATTAATGGCCATTGGCCCTGTTGGCTGGGGATGATGGGAGTTGGAGTCCACAACATCTAGATGACATCAGGTAGGGGAAGGCTGCTATATTTATTTGCTTTATTCCTTTAAGCCCTGCCTTTTAATAAAAAAATCATTTAAGGCAGCTTATGATTTAAAAGCAATAAAAACACAGCATTACAGCAATTAGTGCCATAAAAGCATTACAACACTGAAAGGCCAAGAATAAGAGAGCAATAAAACGATGAAAGCAAGCAGAAGGTAGAAACAAAGGAATGATTTGTTTAATTAAAAGGTTGACATAGATAAAACGATGAACCTTCAAAGCGTCAGCTGTCAGTGCATTGTCCTAGGCGGACTTTCCAGAGCTGGAGTGCCATTTTTGGAAAGGCCTGATCCGTGGTTACCCTCTTCCTTCCCGCTGTGCCCCATGACATTCTGATTAACAAACTAGCTAAAAGTGGGCTAGATGGAACAACTATTAGGTGGATCCACAGCTGGCTACAGAATCGGACTCAAAGAGTACTTATCAATGGAACCTTCTCAAACTGGGGAGAGGCAACGAGTGGGGTGCCGCAGGGCTCAGTCCTGGGCCCAGTGCTCTTCAACATTTTTATGAATGATTTGGACGAGGAGGTGCAGGGAACGCTGATCAAATTTGCAGATGACACCAAATTGGGTGGGATAGCTCATACCCTGGAAGACAGAAACAAACTTCAAAGTGATCTTGATAGGCTGGAGTGCTGGGCTGAAAACAACAGGATGAAATTTAATAGGGATAAATGCCAAGTTCTACATTTAGGAAATAGAAACGAAATGCACAGTTACAAGATGGGGGATACTTGGCTCAGCAATACTACAAACAAGAAGGATCTTGGAATTGTTGTAGATCACAAGCTGAATAGGAGCCAACAGTGCGATATGGCTGCAAGAAAGGCAAATGCTATTTTGGGCTGCATTCATAGAAGTATAGCTTCCAAATCGCTTGAGGTACTGGTTCCTCTCTATTCAACCCTGGTTAGGCCTCATCTAGAGTATTGCGTCCAGTTCTGGGCTCCACAATTCAAGAAGGACGCAGACAAGCTGGAGCATGTTCAGAGGAGGGCAACCAGGATGATCAGGGGTCTGGAAACAAAGCCCTAGGAAGAGAGACTGAAAGAACTGGGCACGTTTAGCCTGGAGAAGAGAAGGCTGAGGGGAGACATGAGAGCACTCTTCAAATACTTAAAAGGTTGTCCCACAGAGGAGGGCCAGGATCTCTTCTCGATCCTCCCAGAGTGCAGGACACGGAATAATGGGCTCAAGTTAAAGGGAGCCAGATTCCAGCTGGACATCAGGAAAAACTTCCTGACTGTTAGAGCAGTACGACAATGGAATCAGTTACCTAGGGAGGTTGTGGGCTCTCCCACCCTAGAGGCCTTCAAGAGGCAGCTGGACAACCCTCTGTCAGGGATGCTTTAGGGTGGATTCCTGCATTGAGCAGAGGGTTGGACTCAATGGCCTTGTAGGCCCCTTCCAACTCTGCTATTCTATGATTCTATGATTCTAACCCTTCTTTTCTCTGCTCCCGGCAGGGAAGTGCCCCAAACCCCTCAAGAACCGGGACGTCATCACGCTGCGTTCGTGGCTTCCCATGGGCAGTGACTACATCATCATGAACTACTCCGTCAAGCATCCGGTGAGCGCCAGTCCTTTCTGGGGAGGGTGTGTGAGACAAAGCATGTGCCATGCTCTGTGTGCATGCGCTGGCGCCATCCTGTGTATCAGCTAAATTCTGCGGCTGAGCTCAAGGAAGGTTTAGGAAAACCTATACGGGGGTGGGTGGGTGATTGCCTTTTGAAATTATTTAATATAATGTGTTTACATTATTTTCCCCTACTGCTTCTTTTCACTTTCATCATACTAGAGCCCAAAAGAGTCATTTCCCATGAAGCTGATTGGTGGGAGAATCAGGACAGATAAAAGGAAGTCCTTCTTCACACACCTCAGAGTTAAACTATGGAATTCACCTCCACAAGATGTAGTGATGGCCATCAATTTGGATGGCTTTAAAAGGGGGGGGGGGGTGGATAAATTCCTGGAGGAGAAAGCTATCGATGGCTATCAGCCCTGATGATTATGTTACCTCCAGTATCCGAGGCAGTAAGCCTGTGTGCACCAGTTGCTGGGGAACATGGGCGGGAGGGTGCTGTTGCACTTGTGTCCTGCCTGTGGGTTCCTGGTTAACTGCTGGTTGGCCACTGTGTGAACGGAATGCTGGACTAGATGGACCCTTGTTCTGATCCAGCAGGGCTCTTATGGTCCATCTTTTTTCTTGCCATTGGAAAACTGTTACTGAGAAAAAGGCAGAGTAGCTGCACCCTGCATTCTCGCTGGTGTTGCTAGGAGCCCTCTGTCTAGAAGTCCTCCGAGTTAGGTTTCCTCCAGTGATAACAGGCTGTTTTTAATTTCTGAACAGAGGAGTGCAAGATCTCACGACACTTAGTGGTGTAGTGGTAAATCTGGAAGTGCAGGCACTCTCATGACTGTCCCTGTAGTCCCTGTAGCCACACCCTCAAGGAGAGCCCAAAGCTCAGGGGGTTGGACTGGATGGCCTTAGAGACCCCTTCCAACTCTGCTGTTCTATGATTCTAAGTTGC